>NW_026267136.1:2536085-2542517 GCF_000697945.3 Frankliniella occidentalis
CCCCCCATCTTCCCCTCCACATTGACGACAACAAGAACAACAACGTAAAGTCCCCGGCCGGCTCCGGACCGTGTGTCGTCGCCTTGGCCTCCTTCCTCCTCCGCTGCTCGCTTCTCCACAAAGCTCCTTCCTCCCATCCCGTATAGCTTGTGGGACTCGACCCTCCCGCCCTTCTCCCTTCTCTCAACTATGGCGCTGCGCTGCCAAACAGGTCGTCGTGTGTAGCGTTCGACTGACTCGGGATACGCGTCGACGCCGTAGAGCGAACTGTGGCGACGGTCGTAAATGGGGAGAGCGGGAGGGAGCGGGGGGCTGCTCCACCACCAGCGAGGGGTTTACCCCGTTTTACTACCCTCCCGTCCCGTTCCGACCCCCTTCCTTCTACTACCCCTACGAGTCACCCCCATACCGCCAAGGGGAGCACACGCATGCCACGCGACACCACGCCACACCACATCGTGGGCATAAGCGGCGCGGGCAAAGACGACTTTGGGACCAAAACGCCGGGAAGGGTCGAAGGGTGGCGGAAGGTCGCCTCGCCTACACTACAAACCCTTTCGTGAACGAGGGTCGTAGTCAGTACACACCCTGCTCGAAATGAGTCGATTTTTCACTTGCCCAATCAGAGCGATGACCCTATTTGAGTCGCACGTCGTAAGCTCATTTTTTTATGAAAAGTAAGAAGATTTTTCTGGCCTAGCTCTCTCCCGGGAGTGAGGTTCATTGACTCTGAGATTTCCAGTGTACACAAGCTGAGCCTCCGAGCGAGCCTCCTCCGCCACTCCCCCAGCGGGACGGCGCCGGGACAGGGGGAGGGGGGGGGGACATACGACATGTGCCACAATCCGACACTCAATTTGCGCTTTCGGGGAAGGCGCAGGGGTCGCTTCCAGCAGGAAATGCTCTCTCTCTTCCTCTGTCCCCCAGCAGCGCGCCATGGGGATGCACCCTACGGCCCATAGGCGGAGGCTAGCGATATGTTTCCCAAGGTGGCAAGACACTTTTTCTCACTTCTCTGTCTGCCTGTCTCTCTCTCTCTCCCTCATTCTCCCTCTGACTCTCTGCCGACATCGATTCTGCCGACATCGATTTTCGTCTTAATCGACGTTTACTTTCTCCTGTTTCCGCTTGATCTTACCCCGCCCGATCCTCCCCATTCCACCCACACGCTCTCCACGCCGCTGCAGTGTGAACAGCAGCCTTGGAAAAAAAGCTTCCTTTACTCGTTTTCGGCTTCGGCGCGGCGGCGGTCGCCCCGCAGCTAAAGGGGATGGCGTGGGAGATAGACGGGCACGCGAGAGAGAGGGAGAGGAGGGGGGGGCTTTGATGCGGAGGTTAGGGAAATATAAAGAGGGTGGAAAAGGGCGGGGGGACGGGGGAGGAGGAGGCAAGGCGGAGGAGAGGGAGATTAAGGTCGGATGTTTGGCGTAGCACAGTGTGTACAGTAACCTCGCCCCCCCCCCTCCGCGGCCCTTTTCTCCTGCGAAGGGCCGCCCTTTTCATTTGATGCCAATTATCGGCACCACTCCGCGGCGCGCCCGGGTTGCATGGCCTCTCTTTCAATAGGCGTCCCGAGACGGGAGCGGGGTGTAGGGGGTCCCGCACCACGCCGCGGCCTCGTGAGGCAGGTCAGGCGCAAAACAGTACGAGAGAGAGAGAGAGAGAGAGAGAGAGAGAGAGAGAGAGAGAGAGAGAGAGAGAGAGAGCGTCTTTATCCGTCCACCTGCTACCTTGACATACGACGACTAACCGTGAGGGCACATAATATGACCCTAGGTTGGTTTTTCGGTCGCAGCCAGCCTGTCCGAGGCCTTTCTGTCCTGACTCGAGCAACGGACCGGGCGGGCGGACCACCCCGATACGCCCCCCCACCCCCCACCCCCCGTCCAGGCGAACTGCTCTGTATGCCGTCGTTCCGCGTGTCCCGTCCACACACCGGGGCGATGTACATCCGCTGTCCTGTAACTGGACGCCAATTTGGGCTGGAGGCGGGGCGGGCGGGGCAGGTCCCTCCGCTCCTCTGTCCTGCCGCTGGCCCCGCAACGCCACACCCCGGTACAGCCTCCTCTCGCCTTTCCTCCCCGTGGGACGAAAGGGACATCCAGGTACTCTCTCTCTCTCTCTCTCTAGTCCTCCCCGTTTCCATCGCACGACCTCCTCCCACTCCCCCTGCATCGCCATAGCCCCTTCCCCTTCCCCTTCTCTCCCCCACCCTCCGGTCTCTCCACGGGGTTGACCTGGAACGGCGCAGAGGACTGGGACCGGCGGCCGTACCGTGCCGGAGGTTTGGGTTGGGTGGGGCCGGACAGGCTCGGGCGGGGCGTGGTGGGTGGGTTGCTCTGACTCGAAATAGTTTTCTTTTCCTTTAAACAGGACCGAATAAAATGCTAATATTATAGAATAGTTAGACAAAGTCCGAACTCGGCACGAAAGATAAGAAACAATGCGGTATTTGGTGCGAATTACGCAAAAATGAGTAATAGACAAGGGGTCGACAACTCGACTTTTTGGTTAAACGAAACGGTAGTACCGGGTGATTCAGAGCACGCGCCGCCGTGTTGCGGGTTTGCCTATCCTCGACTCGGCGGGCGCACGGGTGAGAGGTGAGGACAAGAGGGGTCCCCTCCTTATGGGAAACCAAGAAGGTGTCCAGTAAGTAGGCGACTTGAGCTTCCGATTCTGGTAGAGCAACTCAAGTATTGTCCAGCTGCTAAGCACCCAACATTTACAGTGTACTCCCTCCAACTTCCTAAGACAGATCAAGCCCGGAGCACTAGTGTCAGCTCTGAAACACCCGGAACAAAAGTTAAGTTTCGGAGTTGTCACCTACTCTTCAAGAAAAACCTGACAAAATGAGGGAAACTGTACATATTCGTTGGAAGGTAATAATGTTATTTTTGGTGGTGGGAAGGGCAGTTGGAAGAGGATTGGGGGGGGGGGGACTCACGCTGCCTACTCTCTGCCTGCGAACTATTTGCCAAGTCACTTTGCGCAAGTCGCCTCCATGTGGATTACGGACTTTGTCATGCAGGCTGCGGGGAGGTCTCTGGCGGGCAGCATAGCGCCCCACCCCCCTCCTCTCTGGGGGTAGGGGGCACTCCTGTGGGTAAGGGTGTGGAAGCAGGGAAGGGGCAGCACCAGTTCGCCGGACTTGCAAGGAGGGAAGGGAGCCCAACCTGTAGAGCGAGTCTGCGTCCTGTCCACCAATCGATACCCCCTCCTCCCTCCTCCCCCTCCTCCCCGACCATGCAGAGGATCCGCAAAGGCTTTAGTTTAGCCGTACACTCGACCAGCAGGCGCTGCGGTGCCTTCCCCCCTCGCCCCCGCGCTCCCTGGTTTCCTACTTTCCCCCTGACATCGCACAGGATCCGGTTTCGGATGAAACAGAATCGCAACCTCTTGTATCGGTGGGTCGTGGCGTGGCTTGCGGCTTGCGGTGGTGTGGCTGGGGCAGGGATGACGTCAAAGTCAATGTGAGGACCCCACCCACCATCCCGCACACGCCCAAAAAAAAAATCAACCTGCTCAGACTGTCTTTAACTCGTATAGCATCTACTACAGCTAAAATCGCTGAGCTACCCTGAAGTCTTTACGTAAGAGGTACTTATTCTTTGCACCACAACCTCTAAAACCCGCAATATGTGATTTGCACAAACACAGACACGGAGAGGACAATGTCTCATTTTTTGAGCAAAAGGGGAAAACTTTGAGGAACTTCCACGTTTAAGGAAGAGCCTTCCACACCTCACCACAGATTTTGAGGAATCTTCTCAAAAAATGAGGGAAATCCCACGTTTTTTAAGGAGACTTCCTTGAAATCTGAGGAGTTTTCGTCAAACTAGGGAAGTTCCTCAAAGTTTTCCCTCTTCCCTCAAAAAATGAGACATGATTTTTACCGAGAGTACTACAACGAACCCTTCGAAGTCAAACAGTCCTTTGAAGAGCGCGAGTTTTTACAAAAGAATTTTAATTGTGAGAGTGGGGAGCGTGCAAAGGGTTCCTTCAGTTCCTTCAGCTCCCTTCCTCTCCAACCGTTTTATAACTTGCCCCTAGTTCTATCCCTACACTCACCTTGTGTACTTCTACGTCTATTTCATCTCTCTCTCTCTCTCTCTCTCTCTCTCTGTGCATCTCGTCCTTATTTCTCAGCCGGCTATGCCCTAGCTTCTAGCAGACGCGGGGCTCTCTGCTCGATCGAGGGAGATTGCCGAGGCGGGAAGGAGGTGGAGGTAATGGGCACCTCCATACCTCCATTCGCTCCCCCCTTACTCTCTTTCTTTCTCCCTAATCTCTCGTCGGCCGTATAGTGACAGTGTGAGCGCGTGATTTTCTTTCCGTGGGATTGTCACTTCACCTTTACAGCTTGAAAACTTTTGTTTCTAGCCACAGGAGTTAGCAGGGTGCCCTATCGTTACAAGCCCGGTCAGTAACTCTCCCGACCCTGTGTGACGGTATCATGTGAGACCCCCTAAAGTTTCGGGTAGAAGGGTCGTCGCCTGCGGTCACAGCCCTCCCACCACTTGGTAAAAATGATGTCTGATTTTTTCGAGGAAAGCAGGGAAAACTTTGAAAAACTCCTATTGATTAGATTAGAGGACAACTCTTCACATTTTAAGGAAAGTCACCTCCAAAAAATAAGAGCAATTCCCAATTTTTTTTTAGGAGCTCTCTTCAAAATCTGACACGGAGTTTCCTTAAACTAAAACAGTGCCTCAAATAAATTTTCCGTTTTTCTCAACAGCAACATAAAATATCAGACACTGTTCTTACCGTCGTGAAGCCCCGTTTACCCCTCTCCGGCCCCACTCACGCGTGCACCGCCACATGATCTAGTCGCAACTGTGTCCGTCTGTCTATGTCTCTCGCACTCCCTGTCCGAATCGTTCCATAGTCTCTTTATTGATCGGTCGCGATAGGGGCACAACACACTCCCAATCAGAGGATTACAGAAGAGAGGGAGAGGGAGTTGTGGGAGGGGAGGGGCGGGCGCCTGTTTGGTTAGGCAACCGCCCCTACCTCCAACACACACACACACGTACACACACACACAGGCAGAGTCGTCACATGTCCACGCACGGCAGCAGACGCGCCCTCACGCACGGGGCCGAGACACGGTCGCGATCGAGAATATGGGCCCGCACCCCCACACCCCCCGCACCCGCAACCCCTGCTATACTAAACTGTGTGTCTGCCCCCGTATACCATCGCCCTTGTTCAGTCCGATGTCGTGCTTCATTTTTATTTTTTTGTCGATATAAAGATTTTGTATTGTCAGGCGATTCATCCCATACTACTCACGAAAAGCAATACGCCCCCCATCCCTCGGCCCCCTATTGCCCCTGCTCTTCGCCGAACCATCATCGCTGGCGGTATGCATCGCACCGTATTATCGCCCCGCACCCGTATCAACACCGTCACGGACTTGTTGTCGCTGCCCGTCCGTCCGTCCGTCCGTCCGTCCGCCCGCCCGCCCGTCGCCGTCAATATAATTTTGATACGATACCGCCCGGGAGGACGGCGGCATGTTCATGGCAGTGCAGGGTGACATGCAGTGCGGCTGCAGCCGCGTGCATGCATGAAACATGAGTCCGTATGCGCGCCATGGGGCTGAGGGGGGGACCACCGCCCCGGGGGGACTACCCCCCTCCCCTCCCCCAACCTCCCAGCGGTTAGGCAATAACTCGGGGGGCGGCGCGCCGATACAGTCCCATGCGGCTACATGCATGCAGGTGCGACCAGGACCAGGACCAGGACCAGGACCACCATACGTAAAGCGGAAAGTTCCACGAAGAGAAAAAAAGCTAATTCAAGGGATTTCCCTCGATCTAACTCAAATCCGCTCTACAACAAATTCAAAATAATTTCCTTTTGAACAGCGGAAGCAGTATTTAAGGTGGAGTCAAGGGTACGTTGTGGCACAAAAGTGTGCGTAGAGTCATTCCAAAAAAAAAAAAAAACTTTTCGACCGAACTACAATATTTAAACCTGACATACTCCGTGTAAATTTTTTATCCCACAGAAATATGAGCAGTGAACGTATCGATAAACAAAGAGACATACAACATAAGTTGCGAATTTGCGACTATATGATGATGGCGAATATTCGCTAACAGGTCCGTGTCGTGCGACAGAGCCATGCGGCCGGCGGCCAGGCGCGCGGCAATTTGCACGGCG
Source organism: Frankliniella occidentalis (assembly GCF_000697945.3). Classification (NCBI taxonomy): domain Eukaryota; kingdom Metazoa; phylum Arthropoda; class Insecta; order Thysanoptera; family Thripidae; genus Frankliniella; species Frankliniella occidentalis. The sequence goes on from NW_026267136.1 coordinate 2,542,260, forward strand.
CCAAGTCATCACACGGCGGAGGCTTTACCGCCAGCGCAGCGCCAGCCCCTCCCTCTCGAACCTCCCGCCACGCCACCGACCTCCGGGCCTCCCTCCGGGGCTCGGCTACGGGGCGGACGGTAATTCGCGGTGATTTGCGAGCGAGGCGCGCTCATGGCGCCCGCCGCGCAGTCGGTAGTCATGAGGATGTGGTGATGTCCGCGCGCCCCGCGACCGCCGGCCTTGGGAGAGCGAGGCGGAGAGCGAGAGAGACGGAGA
>NW_026267136.1:2542917-2545623 GCF_000697945.3 Frankliniella occidentalis
GAGAGAGAGAGAGAGAGAGAGAGAGAGAGAGCGACATATGGAATAGCGCGCACGGTCGGACCAGACGGGTGATGAGCGTCGGGCTGCCTTCATCTCCTGTGGCGACCCGCGGCTCCGACTCCGGGCCGGGCGGACACCGCGACGGACGCGGACATTCGGAATTCGGACAGCGGGCGTCGGCGGCGCGTCGTGTGGCGTGGGGAGGGGGAGGGGGTAGTCATCGATTCGGAGAAGCTATGGGAAGGGGAAAACCGGTGGAGTTGGGGAGGAGGGACACCCCTCCCCAAAATAGTTGGGGGGACGAGGGGGCGGGGGGCTAAAAGTTTCGTGGAAACAAACGTGTGGATGGATGGATTTCAGACGGAGTGGCTCGTCGCTGGTGTCGTGTCATATGCCCTTCTCTCTCTCTGTCTGTCTCTCTCGTCCTCTACCTCCACCACCTCTACCCTCATCCCCACCCGCCTTCCTCGGTTTGGCCAGAGTGGTTGCCATTGTGTTTGGCCCACCACGGGGGTGGGACAGTTGGGGCGAATTTGTGAGTCCGACCTTTCCAAGACCCCTGCGGGCGGCGAAGAGGAGAGAGGGCGTGCTTTGTGACGGACTAGTCGTGCTAGAGGGCGCGGGGGCGCTGGACGAAGCCCCTCCAGGCCAGGCCACAGGCCAGCTCCTCTCTCGGCCAGTCAGTCGTGCGGTCTATGCCCCTTCTCGCCTGGCGGGCGGTTGACATTTTCGCACAGACGCAACGTCGTCGTCAACCAACCACCCGCTTGGCATCGCAAAAGGCCCCCCACCCACGTTCTCAGCAAATTTTGGCTTTCCAAATTACGAATTTAGGATCTCCGAGAGACGGGTAGGGCTCCGTAACTTAGTAATTAACAGCCTTTAACGTTATTTTAAGAGTTGAAGTTAGGACTTATAATTTTTTGAGTGACTAGCATTCGTTCGTGTCATAAGCCCTGAAGATAGGGGCAAAGGCCAACGCCAAGGGTAAATAAAAGAGTCAAATCATGATTTAAAAAAAAAACTAATAAAATATACTGGATACAATAACAGTAAATATTTTGGAGGGAATGACCAGATAAGGATGAAACAAGAATGGGAAAAATTACTCGGTAGTCGTCGAGATGACAGATGAGATAACTTATTCGTTTCCTCATACCACCACCGCCCCCCCCCCTTCCATCTTCTCACAAAACTTTGGCAAGTCGTCGTCGAGTCTCTCTTTTTCGCGGCCCTTCATATCAGCCTGCCTCCGTTCCGTACACTGAAGGGAAAGTAGTCTCTTCAACAAATCCCAAATATTTCATCCGTTCGTAACGCCTCTCCTCTCCTACACGCGAATCCCCTCTCCTGGGGGGGTTTGCCACTTTTTATTTCCTCTCCTCCTCACGAGTCCCCCGCCCCCCGCCCCGCCACCGCGCTGCTGGAGCATTCCGTGCTCGCGTGCGTCATTTCAAGTCAGACTCGCGCAAACAACTTTTTTTTCCTGAGGAAATTCCATCATTGTTGGAAACACGACCCTTCCGACCTCCACTCTCTCTAATCCCGTTCTCGTGCCGTGTCGGGCGCGCTCATTGGCCGGAGCTGCGACACTCAATCAATTTGCTCCCCGAAAGTAGTCGAGCTGGCGAGAAACGCGAGAGACAACAAACATTTCAGTTAGAGGTGTAACGACTCGTGACGAACAAGCTCACCATCATTTCAGTCGCAGCTGCGAAGAAGAGGGCTCCGGATATAGGCCGTATGATGAGGTGTGGTTCCATAACCTCAAAATGACGCGCTTTTCTGCCAGTAAGCTGCGGATCTCTCTTTCCGGGGCTTCTGTGAGTAATTTCTCCAATTAATTCCTCTTATTAAACACTGGGAGCCGACCCGAGCCATCTTGCACCATGTACCGATCAAAGAAAGCGAAAGAAAGTACAGTGGCATACATTGCAAGAACACATTACACAACGAACAGACAGTACGGCCGGCCAACTTGCACTCCTCACTGCAGCATACAGCGGCGCTGTTCCAGTAGTACCAATCCTTCCACGACAATAGACGAAACAGACAACTTCGCTCCAATGTTCTTTTATTTTTTCAGTTTGTAGAGATGCCGCTACAGCACACACTGGAGTATACTTTTTCGAGTAAAAGTAATTTGGGCGCGGTGGTGTATATAGCTGTAGCTCCCCCGGGGCAGCCAGTCCACTGGCCTTGACCCGCCCCAACTACCGGCCCTCTCTGACCCTCTACTTTTTTTTTACCGCCACCTGCCTGGGCACAGACGCCATCCTGACCCCACCGCCACCCTCCGCCCCGGATCGGACCCGGCCGAGCGCACCGCGCCGAGTAAAAAGGAGGTCGGCACCGCCAGTGTGTTAACTTCTTGCCCTTCTGGAGGAAGGGGGAGGGGAGGTAAGCGCGCGGAACCGGAGAGCTTGTTGTTCCTATCCGGGGTTTTCACGCCGAGCCTCCCGCCTGTTCTTTTTACATCTGCGTTTTATCTAGAATGAAAAGTTTAATACCTCGAAATCTCTTAGAAAAATATGCTATGTCCTTGTCTGCACCCCCACGACAGCACGGAAAAGTAAAGACAATCGGTCTTCCCCTCCCTCCTGCTCGAGTATACCGGCTGTCGGTCTTATAGGGGTGTGGCAGCGAGGTGGGGGCCGCCGTGGGGCCAGCGGACCCCGCCCTGCAGCGGCCACGCCCCACCACGCC
>NW_026267136.1:2546653-2549140 GCF_000697945.3 Frankliniella occidentalis
GCAAAGGAGTGAGGGTCTGCGGCGACACGCCCTCCGCGCGATCCTAATTGCTAGATTGTGAGGGAGAGAGCACTACCTTCGCCCCCGCCTTCGCCCCAACCTCCTCTCCGATACGCATCGCGAGACTTTGTCAAAAGGCGCCCCCGCTCCGCCCCCGCCGCCCGTGGCAGCGCCTCGTGGCAGTGCCTCGTGGCCGTGGCCCGCCCTCGCACGACGACGACGATGGAGTTTGTAATATGATGACTCGTCAGCGGAAGTGGGATCAAACGCAGAGCGACCATGCGACGCGCGGGCGGCTGCGGCGGCGAAGTGGCGTGGCGGGGTTATTTGAATATTTGGAAAGTTTGCCGCGCTGTAATTTCCTGATTTGCGCGTGGGCGCTTATTTACGCGGGTAATCAAGGGGCATAGGGAGAGGTAGGGTGTAAACTAGAAAGAGAGGAAGGCACAAAGATCGGCGGTGGTTAACAACTTAGTCCCGGACCGACACTCAGAGAACGCTGCTGTTCTTTGAATCAAAACAATTATTCCATCGGCAATGTCCAAAGAAATTTTTGACTTTATTTTGAAATCAAAAATATTGAGAGAGGGAAAATCTGTCGTCAGGTCAAAGAACCCGACATTGAAACAAATTAAAATTCTGTTATTTTTTATTTATTTTGACATGGTTCAAACAAATTGCTTTGATTCAAAAGAACGCGTCCTCTGGGTGAAGAAGCAAGCGTCGAGGAGATAGCTTTCCGAGACATGTCCTTCGAGGATTCCTTCAAAGAGCCAGGTTGACCCACGCGATTCGAAACTTTGACTGAGCAGCAGCGAATGTTGCATTTTAAATCCCACATCATCGCACCTCTATGTCTTTTCTCTTTATTCCGTTTCGGTATCTCTGCTGAAATTATTGTGGTGTGGTTGGTTAATTGTACCTTTTCCACGAACTTAAAAACACAAAGTCCGGTATGAAATAAACCGAACCGCCTGCGGCCGCAGTCGACTTTCACATGCACGCCTGGCCGGAACGGGCCCGGCGTGTGTTACTCGTGTTTTCCACACAGGTTCCACAGTTTTCCACAGCCGACAGCGCGCGCATAACTCTCTCTCGTGTGCGTGCGGGCGTGCCGGAGTGAGATAGGCCCGCCCGGGCCCGAATGTGAGCGAGGCCAAACGAACAATTTGACCTGAAACGGGTGAAAAAGGCACGTCGGCCCTCCGAGCGGCAAGCACGCGGCCATGTACGGGGGCGCCGTGTGGGTAGGCAATACCGCTGCGCACGGAGGCGCTGATCAGCGGCAGTTGCCTACCTGGCCAGGCGCTCTGGGCACCCCACCGGCATCCACCGCCACGGCCATGACATGTACGGGGGAGACGCCGTGCGGGTAGGCAGTCCCGGTACGCACGCAGGCGTTGCCCAGCACTGCTTTGCCTACCAGGCCAGGCGCTCAGAGGGGGCCACCGGCCCTCGGCACGGCGACGCTCGGCACTCGACTCTGGTGGCCCTCCTATGGGAGGTGCGCAGAGCTGTCGAGCGGCAGCGAATCGGAGCGCTTGAGAGTTCCTCGGGCGCGGCTACACTCCAAAATCACCATGTGCGAGGCTACAAGCCTCCACTCTCCAGCTCTCCACCTCGCGTTTTGAGATGTTAATTTCTCTCGCAAATTTCTTCGCACCGCAGCGAGACATGACTTATTTTAAATGCAGGAGCTCATAAATTATAAAACTCGCCCGCTGTAAGCCGAAATCTGTTGGTAACAACGATTACCATTCGCTGAGCTGGCGTGCGCTATCTGCTAGTCAGGGTGTCTCCGGCCCCATGGAACTATGGCTGCCAGCTCTGCGCACCTCTCACAGCAGACTGATTACGAAGAGCGCTCAAGAGGTGCTGCCTCGTGAGTGCGACAAGGACGGAGCTAAACGGGAGGTATAGGAGAGTGCTCTTCGGAATCAATTGGCAGCGAGGCCACTAATCGACACCCACCACCACGGCCATGTACGGGGGGCGCCGTGCGGGTAGGCAGTCCCGCTGCGCGTGAAGGCCTTCTCCGTCGACGGTTGCCTACCCGGCCAGGCGCTCAGGTCGCTGGCTCTGGGCGGCCCCGCTCCGGCCTCACCCCCACCACGTTCACCACGTCCGCACCATTCAGGGGCTTAGGGCTCGCTAGAGGGGTTGCTGGTGTGGCGGGCAGGGTGGGCGTGTGGGCAGGGTGCCGGGGCTGCGGAAAACTGCTCTGCCTGAAATGTGAATCTTTTATTTCTAGCTCCCCTTTCCTTCGCCGATGCGTCTTCTAAAAATGTGTTATCGAAATCGTTTCGCTTTCCTTATCTCTTTTTTGAGGAAGTACGCCCCTTTTGTCGTTTTTTAAGCGATTTCATCAACGGCTTTTTTACATTTAAAAAAATGCGTTGTGCATTTTTGCTCTTATTTTCTATTTTCTTTTTTTTTAATGCGTGCGGTTCCCTCCTTGATACTACACCTGCCACGTCCACCACGGGG
>NW_026267136.1:2554351-2557582 GCF_000697945.3 Frankliniella occidentalis
CCTCCCACAGAGTGATACTTGAACGTGCAAATGAACTGTGACGTTTGGGGGTCGGTGCCAAGCGGGGGAGGAGGAGGGGCCGGGAATTAGGCTTCGGCCGGAGGATGGCCGAGAGGGGTGCCCCCCGCGGGGTCGGGGCCGGGGCAGGGCCCGGGGCGCTGAGCCCCAACGGCCAACCACCCCGCAGGGGGGCGGGTCGGCTCCAGGGCCACGAGGGCCGAGGACGAGGACGCGCTCGGCCTGGGGCCGTTCGTCCCTTCCACAGCATCGGCGACTGCTGACGAGATGTTGTTGCTCGAGGACGGACCGTCTCGCTGATTGACTTTGAGTTGTTTCTGCGAGGTTCAATTTGAATGTTTCGCGCCGCGGGGGAGGAGAGGGTGACGGCGTGGGTTGTACGACGGACAGATAGGCAAAAAAGTCTTTTGCCGACAGGAGAACATCATTTTCTTTCCATGGAGCACCCTTCCTCCTCACTACTCCCCACGGAAAGCCCCAAAGCTAAATCGGAAAGAAGGGATCGGCGGCGGGCCTCCGCCACCGGCGGCACACCTGCAAATGTTGACGTTGACGTCAATGTGGCGCGTCACTGGCGTTATGACCACGTCACGACCTCCAGACCCCGCGTCCCTTTGTAAAGAGGAGGGAGCTCCGGCGCGGTTGGCGCGCGGGCGGGGCGTGGGGCGTGGGCGTGACACAGCTCAACGTGACAGACACGGTGTAGACCGGGCTGGGAGGGGGGTTGTGCGCCTACTCTAATAGACCGCTTCCCCTCGTCGCCATGGCAAGCGCTGCCAACCTGTCGCGCCCAACACCACCACGATTGGGCCGGTGCCGTTGGCGGCCCTGTTGGGCCCGCGGGGGCCTGACGTGCCGCCGCCGCGCCGGGGGTGCTAAGCGGTTGACTTTGTCGCGCTCGAGTGCGCTTTTAAAACTACACCGTCGCCGCGCGCGCGCCGCGGGGAGGTGGAGGGGGGGGGGTGGAAATTGCGCGAGCTCATGTCAGCTAACTCAGCTAGGGTGAGCGAGTGGCAGGAACAACAACAACAACAAAAACAACAAGAACATCAGTAAATAAGTAAAAGAGGGACGGTGACTCTCACATGTAGAGGCGCTTGATATAAATTATTAGAGAGGGAGGGGCCGAAGGGCTGCTTTATTTATTTGCTTGCCAGGAAGTTTATTTGAACTGACATGAGCGTTGTTGTTGTTGTTGTTGTTGTTGTTGTTGTTGTTGTTGTTGTTGTTGTTGTTGTTGTTGTTGTTGAGGAATGGTGTCATGATATCGTATCCGTAGGCATCAAACGCCTTTGGTGGGGTAACTACATCACAGGGCCTTAAGAAAGTTTCTCTGTTATCAGCTCTGTAAAGCGTACGCAATTGGAGCTCGGCCCACTAACAGAAGTTCGCCGTCCTGTAGAAAGCGCGCGTTTGTGCCCCGTTTGCGCACGCCCTCGGCGAGGCGGAAGATGTGCATGGTCGTCGTATCGTGTCGCGCATCCGTGTGTGGTGCTGGTGGTGGAGAGGGTACGGTACGGCGGTCGTGGTAGCATGGAAGTATGGGCGGGCGGAGGGGTCTCTGCTGCTGGTGGCGTGGAGAGGGGCGGAGGAGCGCGGCGCGCAGCCAGTTTGGTCGGCTTTGCAAATACAGCGTCGGAGCCGCCTTTTTGTCCCCCTTTGTCACAATAAAGCTACGCGCGACAACCCCTCCCCCTCCTCCCGCCTCTTCCTCCCTGTTCCTCTCCTGCGGGATCCACGGTCCCCGCCTACAAAACGACACCGCAAACGACCGACGATTTTTTTTTCGTATGGATTACGAAACAGACTCTATTTGCTCTTGGGAATGTCTCTATTCGAGGGTGAAATCGCAACCATCTTTTCTTGTCGTAATTTTTTTTCGTGCGGGCTGGTTATTTTCACCGTCTTATTTTTTCGGGTTACACTGTTCTGGATTCGCAGTACAGCTTAAAAACGCCTTTTAAAAATAAAATCTCCTTAAGAAGAATTCGCGCCAGGTTCGCGAGGCTTCAGTAACGCATCCCGATCTAGGACGCTCCAGCTAACGTCAGTCCGGGGCCCGGGGCCGCGTGGGTCGCTGCAGAGCCGGCGAGACTCGTACATAAACTGGGTTGGCTGGCAGCTATGGTCAGCCATTGATCCACGAAGTGAATGTGTGTCGTGCAGTACAGCACAGACTGCAGCCATAGCACCTGCCTCCGGCCAGTAGTAGTGCCAGCAGTGACGGACCGCCGCGGAAAGGGGGAAGGCCGGCTGTAGAACAAAGGCTCTGCCGGAATAAAATCAGGACGGAGTTTGCCTCCGGCAGGCCGCACTGTCCACACACACACACACACACACACACACACACACACACACACAGAGAGAGAGAGAGAGAGAGAGAGAGAGAGAGAGAGAGACCGTGCGGCCCGCTGGGAGAGAGTGGGCAGTCGGCCGAACTCGCTCGAGTTATCAAAGTGAGCCCGCGTTGTGCACGGGTGCGCGGCGGAGTCCATCCCTGCGGCCAGGCCGACCGGATCCGGCCCCGCCTGGAGCTTGGGCGGCTTGTCCAGGACAAAGGAACACCGCGCGCGGCCGGGCCACCTCGACGGAGGGCTTAACTCCCGCTGTCAAATAAGGCCAGGCTGGAGCGCGAGCAAACACACACACACACACACACACACACACACACACACATCGCGCGCGAGCCCCTCCCCACCTGCCTGCCTCCCCTGGGACTCGTCGGCCTCCTCCGGGGTGCAGCAGGGCGGGCCACACCTGTCGTGTCGAACAGGTGGCAGATGGTGGCCTGCCCGCTGCTCCTGCGCCACCTCTGCCCCTCCTGCTCCAGGAGGCTCACGTCCGGGCCACCTACCAGCGTGTCCTGGCCTCCGGCGAAGGCATCGAGTCGGCTTGTCGGCGGGCGCCTCGCGGGTCCGCGCCTCCAGCAGGACAAACTGTATTCCCTCGGTCGCGACTCCGGCGTGGTGCGGCGGGGCCGCGGCGGGGCGCGGGGCGCGGTCGCGGTGGCGGGGCGCGGCAGCCGGGGCGCGGTAGGCGGGGTCCCTCCCCGGTGCTGTCGCCACGACTCGTCCCGTGTGCGTCGGGGCGTTCTTCCTCGCGGCTCGCGGCTCTCTCGCTCGGGTCGCGTCGGGCGGGGCGGCGGACACGCGGCCTGGCCGGGGCGCGAGGGCTCACTGACTGACTGCAAGCCCAGACCGCCCCGCCGCGCCG
>NW_026267136.1:2566997-2569129 GCF_000697945.3 Frankliniella occidentalis
CACCCACCCTGTATTGTACGTACACAGGCCCGTGTGGGTCCAGAGATGTGATTACAAGGTGCTCTTTAGCGCAATGTCACTCAAAAGGCTTCTCGCGTTGGTTGGTTTGGAGGTGTCTGCGCAGACTGTTACCATGTCTAAATGTCTTGTTGCAGATTATACACTTAAAGGCCTCTCTCCTGTGTGTGTCTGGAGGTGTGTGCCCAAGAGGACCTTTCGAGAAAATTTCTTGTCGCAGAATGTACACTTGAAGGGCCCAGTGTGGTTCAGGAGATGTGTGTCCAAGCTGTTCTTATGAGAAAATTTCTTGTCACATAATGTACACTCGAAGGGCTTCTCTCCTGTGTGGGTCCGGAAGTGAATGCGCAGAATGTGAGCATGTTTATATGTCTTCTTGCAGATTGTACACTCAAAGGGCTTCTCTTCTGTGTGGTTCAGGAGATGTGTGGCCAAGTTGCTCTTATGAGAAAATTTCTTGTCACATAATATACACTCGAAGGGCTTCTCTCCTGTGTGTGTCCGGAGGTGTACGCCCAAGTCGCTCTTTTGAGCAAACTTCTTGTCGCAGAATGTACACTCGAAGGGCCTCTCTCCTGTGTGGATCCGGAGGTGTGGGCCCAAGTGGACCTTTTGAGAAAATTTCTTGTCGCAGAATGTACACTCAAAGGGCTTCTCTCCTGTGTGGATCCGGAGGTGTGTGCGCAGATTATGATCAAGCGCAAACTGCTTGTAGCCTCCTGTGTGGATCCGGAGGTGTGGGCCCAAGTGGACCTTTTGAGAAAATTTCTTGTCGCAGAATGTACACTCAAAGGGCTTCTCTCCTGTGTGGATCCGGAGGTGTGTGCGCAGATTATGATCAAGCGCAAACTGCTTGTAGCAGAGTGAACACTCAAAGGGCTTCTCTCCTGTGTGGGTCCGGAGGTGATTGCGCAGAATGTGAGCATGTTTATATGTCTTGTTGCAGATTGTACACTCAAAGGGCCTCTCTCCTGTGTGTGTCCGGAGGTGTGGGCCCAAGTGGGACTTTTGAGAAAATTTCTTGTCGCAGAATGTACACTCAAATGGCTTCTCTCCTGTGTGAGTTCTCATGTGATTCTCACGGTCCCTCTTGCAATTAGAGGAAAACTCCTTGTTGCACAGGTCACATCGGTATGCCATAGTGGTATAAAAGACTCGGAGACTAGAAATAAAAAGCATGAAAAGGTAAACATGTGTTCTTGACCTGTGCTCAACTTCAACCTGAAACTGGGTTGCGAGTCAGAAATACCAAGCGTGAACGCTGATTACCTGTTCGCCTTTTCGGTCGCCACAGGTCCGTCGTTGGTGTGCGTACCGCACGTACTCGCTGCTCCAACTAGGTAGGCGTTGAAGACTTGATTGGGCGCTGGAGTATTCACCCTGGCGGACACACTGCCCAGGACGCCGAAGAGGTCCAGGTCGCCGATCACCGCTCCGACGGCACGCACGGACACAGTTGGACTGACGCAGTGCGGGCAGCGGGCGGACCGTCGGGGTCCTGGTCCTGGTCCACCGGGGTCTTCTCCCCGCCCGGGGCGTGGGGCCGCCCCATCCGTCCCCTCACTGGGGATCCCCGGAAAGGAAAACACCGGCATGCCCAACACCGGACCGCCGCCGCCGCCGCCGTCGCCACAACCGAACGACCTGCACTGTTAAAAATTATGTACCCAGAAACAGAATTTATACATATCGTCCTGTACTTCCATACTACGGTCGAAATCTGTTTGACTGGTATTTGAGGGATAAAGATTTAACGTTGCTTGAAAAGAGCCTTCCCCCAGAATAAAGTTCAGTGCTCAGCTTACAGGATTACACTCTGTTCAAAATGATCAGTCCATTCTGTAGTTATTTACTGTTGTAATTTTTAACAGTGTGTGTCCCTGCTAGGGGAGAAAGAGCGGGAAGGTAGAGACAGTCTCGAGGACTCTCTGGAAAAAAAAATAGCCGACAGGGCTAAGCCACAGAGACAGTCCCTGCTCCAAGCCACAAAGCACCCCCCTCAGTTTTAAGACAATCCCCAAGACTGTCTCTACCAGAAGTAGAAAACGTGCATCCCCCCTCGCTTTTTTCGTACATCTCAAGTAGCTACCTAATACAGGGTGGGTGATACGCGC
>NW_026267136.1:2569179-2575163 GCF_000697945.3 Frankliniella occidentalis
CCAGGAAGAGGGGAGAGGACGGCAGAGTCCCTCTCTCCCTCTCGCTCGCTCCTACCCCCTCCCCCACTCACCAGCAGCGCTGCGTCCGGAAACACCGGCCCCGCGCGCTGCGCCCCCACGGCCTGCCGCGGGCCCCGGGCGGGCGGGGGGCGTCCTCGCCGCCCTCCCGGAGGCGGCCCGGGCCGGGCCCCGCAGCAGAGCCTAGGCGGAGCGGGTGGAGCCCGGCTGGTTGCCGTGCCGGCCCGGCAGCGCGGCAGCGGCCAGTCCTCTATTGATTGGGAGGGAGACGCCGAGGCAGCCGAGGCAGTCGAGGGAGCACGCGCCGTGCATTCCCCCCACCACCCCCTTTCCACCCCTTCTCTCCCTTCCCTCTTCCACCCCAATCCCACTTCACCCCCTCCGACGCTCCCACTTCCCGCTCACTTATGCCCCTCGCTAAGCGGGCCAGCCACAGCCATACCGCCCGGCACCTGCACGGATGGGGGTGTGGTGAGTGAGGCATCTCTCCGGACACACGGAATCAAGCTGGAGAAAATTTGGAAAATTTATTCAGTCCCATGCCACATGGCCGGGCCATGCATGCCCTCGGCATCTTAAGCGCCATTGAGCATGGGCCATGAGCCATGAGCCTTGGCAGCAGGGAAAAATTGTCTCTGAGGTGTACTTGAAAAATAAAAATAAATGTGTTGTTTTGTATGAGGTGATTATGTGTCCTGAACAGACTTCTGATTCGGGAACCTGCAGAATCGTATCCAGGGAGGGCAAAAATTACATCCTTCTGAATGGTCTCCATACGCAGAATACCATCTACAATCTGCGTATGCCTCTCTTCTCTTTGGTGCACAGCATTGGAGCATTTTTCACTGCTTTCAACCTTTCCAACGATTGCAATCCTAACTTTGAATTGGAATACCCCGCCCATTTGGAGCGCCCCCGCCCCGCGCACGCGCTCCGGGCAGCATTTGTGACGTCATGTCCGTCTCTTTTACTCCCCCGTGGCAGACGTGAGCACTTGCGAGTGCGACTGATCTCCCCCGCGCCCCGGACGGTTTAGTTTTGTTTACACGCACCTAACCTCGGTGTTTGTGTACCTCTTTATTTAGAGGAAGAACCTGATATATATTTGGTGATACTGTACTCTTTGAAGTAAGCTATGACGCTCACGAATGTGCAGTGTCGAGTATGACGCATTGTTACATTTATTGCACTGCAATGGAATGAACTTTTTATTTAAATTGGTACTGTTTCATTAAACTAATTTTTCCTCAACTTTTGTCTCAGGAATTATAGGGTTTGGTCATGGCTGGATACCCATGGCACCCCAACCCTGGCTTATCGCCCAACATGGCTGCCTTATTAAGTCAAGCCTTGCATACAGCAGGGAATCACCGTCCCCCATTCAACTCCCATTTACTTAATGCACCGCTGTCCAACTCAAATACAGCAGTGCCACTCATGTCGACCTCTATACCTCCACCTTCTGGCCCTTTCATGTCAAATGTACCACAAAACGTTACAAGAACATCAAGTACGATCACGTTACCACCAATGTTGGCTGAAAGAAGAGAAAGGATGGCAGCCGAAAGGAACAGAATGCCACAATTAGAAAGTTCCAGTGCCAACGCTAATGGTACTTCTCATATTTCCTTAGAAAATAGTGTTCAGAGTACAAGTAATTCAACACCTCCGACAAATAGGTATTCTGAAGAAGGGGGAATGGCTGAGAGAAGTGGAGGTTTAGTGCGGTCAAATGCGGCGGGACAACTTCCAACATTTGACTTGCTAGCCAAAAGGTCTGCTCAGAAAGACCCTCCCGAAGAAGCTCCCACACCTGTGTTTAGTACTGAAATGGGCATGGGAAAGGAATGTCCTAAGCCCCCAGAGCAACAAGTCAAAAGTGTTATTGTACTTGACACTTTGAACACTCACAACAAACTATTGCCTCATGGATCACACCGCATTTTACATGATAATGACTACTGGCATAAATTTATTGTAAGTTTTATCAGTTTTTAGCAGCTTGGAAAATCGGTGGTTTTTAAATCCACATTGACAGGTTCTATATCTTTGTTTTCATATCTTCTTGTTTTTATCATTCAGATTACAGGACCAGTGGCAGGAAACAGAATTAAAATATTGAAAAGAATTTTGGAGTCAAGTGAACCCACTCTTCTTTTACCTATCATGGTAAAAATTTAAGATGAATGGTGCATATGTTCTAATGGTTTTCTTCATTTTACTTAATATAGAACTGTGTTCATTTTCAGTACCAAGAAGAAGGTGACACAGCTGTATTCTATGCTAGAAATTGTGGATCTGCAATTGAGAGACTGTGTCGTAATAATAAATTGATTTTTGAAGTTGACAAGCAAAAGGTACTGATGCTAGCCTAAATATTTCTTACTTTTCATAACTCAAGAGTAACTTACTCATTAATTTCTTTCAGTTTATCCTGCGAATAATGCTTCAGTGTGCCCCAGTAAATAAATTAAAGCTAAACGCTTTAAGTATACTCAAAAATATTTTGGAAAAAAGATACAACTCATCTGAGCGTTGCTTAGACTTGTCAAGTTTTGAGCATGATTCAGGTATATTTTTGTATATTTTTCATGTTAAGATTGCTCCATTTCATTTAAAGTAATTGATTAATTTCTCTCGTTATCAGATTTGTCCTCTTCAATGTATTGTTCTTTGAGTCAACCAAGTGCCTTGCATTATGTTCTCATAACTGCAATCAACATGCCCATAAACTTTTCAATATTAAGACTTTGTCATAATGGTATTCGTCAATTGAAAATTGAAGTTCTTATGAAAGCATCATACCTCCGTACACTTGATTTGTCTCACAATGAGCTACTGTATCAAAATGATTTGGTTGGACTGAGAGATTTGACTCAAGTCACCAAGGTTGTTTTGGATGGCAATCCTCTTTGTGCTGAGTTTAGGAGCCCGGATGAATACATAAGGTTGGATCATGTGATTAAATTATGGTGGATGGTATCGATTTATTTTTTAGTTGATTTTACCAATACATATTTTTGGTTTTCAGTCAATTAAAAACTTTAATGCCCCAACTTAGAAGTCTGGTATGTAATAATACAAAACTATACCAGTTTTTAACTTGATCTTGTCAGTTCAGTTCTCCTAACTTATGTCATAATATTTTCAGGATTCTGTAGCCCTCTTTCCAGGATCAATATGGGTCCCAAAGGAGAGAAATTTCTTATGCTCTAAAGATGGACATCAGATGGTGGATCAATTTCTCAAGCACTTTTTTGACCGGTATGATTGGAAAGATCGCCGCTGTCTTGATGGCCTGTACCATAATGATGCACTATTTACTCTCACATGTGTTCATATATCAGGGCAGAGCACATCAGAAAGTAGCTCGTATGTACCATATTTTTTAACACTATGTTCATGAATTTTCCTTTGGGATCAATGACTTACTATGCATCTACTTTCAGATTAACATGGTATAATACATACAACCATAACATAGCAAAACTGTCTGATATTTCAAAAGCTGAAAAAAATGTGTACCATGGCCCAGATGAAATTTTAGAACTTTTTAGCTCGCTACCAGCAACTGAGCATGATGCCTACTCATTTTGTGTTGACCTCATGCATTACAATGTAAGTTTGTTGGACCCTGTGTTAATTTTCATTTTAAACTGGTGTTAAATGAATTGATTCACTTAAGTAAATTATCCTTTAGGATAAAGCTGCAGTTTTAACTGTTTCGGGTATTTTCCGAGAACATCCAACTCAAGCGCCAGATCCTAACTACATGCGCAGTTTTAGGAGGGTATTTGCCTTGTGTTGTATAGCTCCCAATGAATGGCAGATTATTAACGAGCAGCTTCATCTAACAAATCTCACAACAGAGCAAGTGGAGGTGAGACAGAATTTTTTCTTGATTTTTAAAAAGGATGAATCAGTTGACCCTTCCCTATCTACCTGCGCTTTGTTTTTGTTAGTCTGCTTTCAGAATCAGGCGACCACCAGTCACAGCTCCAGTTGCTGCTTGGTTGGTGCAGGATGCTCAGTTGTTGAGTGATGCAGAGAAAGATCAAATGGCTACAATTATGATGCAACTAACAACTCTTACAAAGGAATGGGCAACAAGGCAAGTTTTCTTATGAATGTCTGCATAGATAGTTCAGATTCATTGTACTTAAGTTTCAATGCTACAATGCCGTTTTTATTTTTTCAGATTTCTACAAGAAAGTCATTGGTATGTAAGGGAGGCACTGATTGCATTTGTGAACAAGTTTGAAGCTAATGAATTACCTAAAGATGCATTTCTCAATGACAAATAAAAGGAAAAATTATTCAGTGTAATATATGACTTAGTATAGAAAAATCTTTTGCATGTTTACAAATTCCTGAATCATTTTTATTGTTTTGTTTATTATGTCGATAATATCACCTTGTCCTCTGACAAAAGAGCACACAGTAGTGGTCACACGACTCTAGTCATATTGTGCTCCTGTGTCAGATTACAGCAATTTATTGAAAGAATGTAAAAACAATGTACCCTTTTAGATTTCTAAATGACCCTTGCAATCTCTTGGGATTTGTTACAACGCCCTTTCCCCGCTACAAATATATATATATAATCGTCTTTTTAAATTCAAATTTCTTTTCATTTCTCTCCTAATTTAAAAATTTTATCACTTATGACTAGATTAACACAAAATAAAACTCTCTAATTTACAATAGGACAGACTTATAGGAAGGAACACCACACAGACTCTCTGTCGAACTTGGTCCGCCCCGAGCCGTCAGGCGGTTGGAATGGCAATGTCGGCCCCCGTCGCGCTCAGCCGCCCCTCGAGCCGCCCCTCAAGCCGCCCCTCGAGGCGCCCCTCCAGCCCAGCGCGACCGCGCACGCCCGTTTCACGCTGCTGCTTCAGCGAGCTGCCGTTGCAGTGCAGGGGCCTCTCCTCATCCTCGTCGTTGCTCTTGGTCTCCTCGCCGACGTCGACCTCGACGTCCACGTCGTCCTCGGCGTCGTCGTTGTCCGTGTCCATCTCGTTGCTGTCCCAGTCGCCGTCCTGGTGGCGCGACTTGACGTGACGCTCCAGGTCCCTTCTCCGCACCAGCACCTTGCCGCACAGGTCGCACCTGAGAAGAAAAAGAGGCGTTAGGAGGGGTGTTCCTTGGGTAGGGAATTCACTTTCACTCGAAAGTGAATACAGGTGGTGGAACTCACTTGTATGGTGTGTCTCCTTCAGCGTGCAGGCGGACGTGCTTGTTGAGGTTGCTAGGGTCGCCAAATGGACGGAGACAGTATTTGCACTTGAGAGGCTTGAAACCTGTGTGTGTTCTGCAATGCAATAAGAAACGATGTCATTATTTTTTGAAACGGAATGGACCAAGATCCATTATCATTTGGCACAATCCGGTACTCACCTGATGTGGATCTTTAGGCCGTACTTGCGAGAGTACACCTTCCCGCAGTAGATGCACAGATGGCCCTGCTTGGAGCGGCCGAGGTTGCTGACGAGGGTCTCCATGTCGGAGGCGTGCTGGTGGTAGCTCGCCTGGTGCGCCTGGACGGCGTGCTGCGGCGGCGCGTCGCGGACCCTGGTGGCCCCGAGGCCGTGGTGGCTACCCAAGAGCCCACCGAGGCCCATGGCCTCCGGTGGCGGTGGCAGCGGCCGCGGCAGCAGGGAGTGGTGGTGGTGGGCGGGGCTGAGGGCGGGCAGGGGCAGGGGCAGCGTGGGCACGCCGGGGCGCAGCGCGGGGCTCGACAGCGCCCAGTGGTGGAACGCCCCGAACAGGCCTTGTGCTGGCGTGGGCCCCGGGGCGGGACCCGGACTCGCCGCCGTCTGCCCGTTGCTCCCGAGGCTGCCGTTGAGGCTACCATTGACGCTGCCGTTGGCACTGCCGTTGAGGCTGGAGCTCAGCCTGCTCAGCGAGGAGACTCCGCTGTCGGCCGACGTGTTGCTGGCAGTGGCCCAGTACGGCCTGAACGC
>NW_026267136.1:2579573-2580362 GCF_000697945.3 Frankliniella occidentalis
AAGCGCAAACCGCTTGAAGCAGAGTGAACACTCAAAGGGCTTCTCTCCTGTGTGGATTCGGAGGTGTCTGCGCAGATCATGATCAAGCGCAAACTGCTTGAAGCAGAGTGAACACTCAAAGGGCTTCTCTCCTGTGTGGTTTCTCATGTGATTATCACAGTTCCTCTTAGAGGGAAACTCCTTGTTGCACAGGTCACATCGGTATGCCATAGTGGTATAAAAGACTCGGAGACTAGAAATAAATAAAAAAAAGCATGAAAAGGTGAACATGTGTTCTTGAACTGTGCTTAACTTCAACCTGAAACTGGGTTGCGAATCGGAAATACCAAGCGTGAACGCTGATTACCTGTTTAATGTTTCGGTCGCCACAGGTCCGTCGTTGGTGTGCGTACCGCACGTACTAGCTGCTCCAACTAGGTAGACGTTGAACACTTGATTAGGCGCTGGAGTAGTCACCCTGGCGGACACACTGCCCAGGACACCGAAGAAGTCCAGGTCACCGATCACCGCTCCGACGGCACGCACGGACACAGTTGGACTGATGCAGTGCAGACCGTCGGGGTCCTGGTCCTGGTCCACCGGGGTCGTCTCCCCACCCGGGGCGCGGGGCGCGGGGCCGCCCCATCCGTCCCCTCACTGGGGATCCCCGGAAAGGAAAACACCGGCATGCCCAACACCGGACCGCCGCCGCCGCCGCCGCCGCCGTCGCCGTCGCCACAACCGAACGACTTGTGTCCCTCCTAGAGGAGAAAGCGGAAAGGGGGGCAACATTCCCTCTGGTAGAGACAG
>NW_026267136.1:2580412-2582499 GCF_000697945.3 Frankliniella occidentalis
CCGTCTTTTTTTCTGCTTATACTGTACCGGATTCGTCCGGGCGGACGGGTTGCATACTCGCACGGGGCCGTAAGCGCCATGGAGAGCGACGATACGCAAGCCCGCCGCGCCCGCCTGAATCCGGTACAGTACGCAGAAAAAGAGACGGCGCGGATCACCCACCCTGTATTGTACACAGGCCCGTGCGGGTCCAGAGGTGTGAGTACAAGGTGCTCTTTAGCGCAATGTCATTCAAAAGGCTTCTCGCCTGGGTGAACTTGGAGGTGTCTGCGCAGACTGCTACCATGTCTAAATGTCTTGTTGCAGATTATACACTTAAAAGGCCTCCCTCCTGTGTGTGTCTCGAGGTGTGTGCCCAAGCTGCTCTTTTGAGAAAATTTCTTGTCACATAATGTACACTCGAAGGGCTTCTCTCCTGTGTGGGTCCGGCGGTGTGTTCCCAAGTGGACCTTTTTAGCAAATTTCTTGTCACATAATGTACACTCAAAGGGCTTCTCTCCTGTGTGTGTCTGGAGGTGTGTGCCCAAGTGGACTTTCTGTAAAAATTTCTTGTCGCAGAATGTACACTCGAAGGGCTTCTCTCCTGTGTGGGTCCGGAGGTGTGTTCCCAAGTAGACCTTTCTAGCAAATTTCTTGTCGCAGAATGTACACTCGAAGGGCCTCTCTCCCGTGTGGGTCCGGAGGTGTTGGCCCAAACTGACCTTTTGAGAAAATTTCATGTCGCAGAATGTACACTCAAAGGGTTTCTCTCCTGTGTGGGTCCGGAGGTGTGGGCCCAAGTTGGCCTTTTGAGAAAATTTCTTGCCGCAGAATGTACACTCGAATGGCTTCTCTCCTGTGTGGGTTCTTATATGATTCTCACGGTCCCTCTCCCTCTTAGAGGCAAACTCCTTGTTGCACAGGTCACATCGGTATGCCATAGTGGTAAGACCCGGGAACTAGAAATAAAAAGCATGAAAAGGTAAACATGTGTTCTTGACCTGTGCTCAACTTCAACCTGAAACTGGGTTGCGAATCGGAAATACCGAGCGTGAACGCTGATTACCTGTTCGCCTTTTCGGTCGCCACAGGTCCGTCGTTGGTGCGCGTACCGCACGTACTCGATGCTCCCGGCTGCAACTAGGTAGGCGTTGAACACTTGATTAGGCGCTGGAGTACTGTAGTCACCCTGGCGGACACACTGCCCAGGACGCCGGAGAGGTCTAGGTCACCGATCAACGCTCCGACGGCAAGCACGGACACAGTTGGACTGATGCAGTGCGGGCTGCGGGCGGACGACCGTCGGGGTCCTGGTCCTGGTCCTCGTCCGTCCATCGGGGTCGTCTCCCCCACGTGGTCTCCCCGCCCGGGGCGCGGGGCCGCCCCATCCGTCCCCTCACTGGGGATCCCCGGAAAGGAAAACACCGGCATGCCGGCATGCCCAACACCGGGCCGCCACCGCCGCCGCCGCCGCCGTCGCCACAACCGAACGACTTGTGTCCCTGCTAGAGGAGAAAGCGGGAAGGGGGGCACCTTTCCCTCTGGTAGAGAAGAGACAATCTTGAGAACCCTCTAAAAAAAAAAAATAGCGGGCAGGGCTAAGCCACAAAGACAGTCCCTCCAAGCCACAAAGCTCCCCCCTCAGTTTTAAGACAATCCCCAAGACTGCCTCTACCAGAAGGAGAAAACGTGCATCCCCCTCGCTTTTTTCGTACAACTCAAGTAGCCACCTAATATAGTCTACGCCGTCTGGCCCACAGCGCTGTTTGAGGACTGTCTAAAAAGGGGAGGGTAAGGAATTTTCATTTTTCAAATTATTTCCCTTTTCCTCTCTGAAAGGTATAACTCGCCGAGTCTGTGGCTCCTCTTGTGCTGCTCTTCCGCTCACCACGTTTGCACACAAAGTCGTATAAAAAGTTTCCAATCTAGAAATTGTAGAGAGGGGATTGCGCAATCGTTCCATAAAAGTATCATTCAAGTTCATTTCTTCTTCTTCTCTTTGCCAGCCCAGGTGGCGGTGGTGGTGGTGGGTGCGCCGTCAGCTGATGTTTGATGTGCGAATCAAAAGGCTGGAGCATTAGATGTCACTTGATAGAGCAGCGGGGCGA
>NW_026267136.1:2584499-2584808 GCF_000697945.3 Frankliniella occidentalis
GCGCGGCAGCATTCCACCCTCTCTTTTTGTGGTGGCCGCAGATTAAGGGATGCGGTTGTAGCGGAGCGGTCTGGTCGGTTCTGAGCCGATGTGTGTGGGGGTTGCTGCTGCCCTGCTCCGCCTGTCTACACCACCGTGTCGTGCCGCCGCCTCTCCTGGAGCTCGACCGTCGTCACGGACTGCCGAAGGCAGAGAGCACGACCCGCGCGGTGGATATAGCGGGAGAGACCTGAACGCAACGCCAACGCCGTGCTCTTCGCGGAGACTCGTCCCCGCCATGCAGGAAGAGCTGCGGGTTAAAGTCTTTCT
>NW_026267136.1:2584918-2586335 GCF_000697945.3 Frankliniella occidentalis
ATGTTGTGAGGGGCGAGGAACGGCAGGCGCAGGCACGCCAGGAGGTCGTCGGCGAACCACATGAGGAGGTCCTGCCCCCGGGACAGCGGTCGGACGGCGCGCACCATGCAGCGGACGCCAGCCTCCCTCCTCGAGTGCCTCTCCACCTGCAGCTGCACGTTGGCGCTGTGGCAGTCGTCGGCGAGCCGCACGCATCGCACCCACCTGGGGGTGGGGTCGGCGTCAACGTCCAGGTGGCCCTCGACGGACAGGCGCAGCTGGAGGCAGTCCTCGCCCACCTGCTGCAGGAGGACGCAAAAGTAAGACGAGGTTCTCGAGGTTCGAGTGCGATCAGCTCGGCTGGAGGCAGCGGATGAGACTTACCGTGTCGGTGTCCGCGGCGGCGAGCAGCGCGGCGGGGTGGAACGTCTTGGACGCGGCGTGCAGGGGGATGTCCTCGGCCACGACGACCCCGGAAGCGCCTGGCGTCGACGAACGGCGGAGGTGGGGGCGTGGCCTCTCCGGGGTCCCGGGGGACGGCGGCCTCCCCGGCGCGCACGGCCCGGGGGTGGAGGTCGCGCGCGAGGACAGCGGGGGCGTGGCCACGTCCAGGCGGAAGTACCCGCCGTGGGGGCCGACGCCGACCCCAGCGAGCAGCGGCGACACCGGCGGCGACGGTGGCGACGCGCTGCTGCAGTTGCTGTTGCTGCTGCCGCGGGAGGACGGCGGCGCGGGCCGCGCGGTCCTCGGCGGCGTCCTGGGCGCGGCGTAGTGGATGGGGAACATGACGGCTTCGGGGAAGGTGACGGCGGCGAGGCAGGAGTCCACGCAGCCCCACAGGCCTACAGTCATGGCGGTCACGCTCGGAGCGGGGCGCGGCAGTGCGCGGCACGGCCTCGGCGGCTCGATCTCCGCGACGGCAGCGACACCCGCGAGTCCTCGGGGTGCGTGATTCCGCGGCGCGACCCCGCGACCTGTCTCGTCGGCTGTCCGCGACCAAGTGATGGGGGTTGCCGTGCCCGTCGTCCACATGCACCCCATCCCCGTCCTGGACCAGCGGCACCACGCCGCCACCACTGGCCGGCCCGGCCCGGCCCGCCCGGCGGTCTGTCCGCCTGCCGCCTCCAGCCGTCTGCTCGCCGTCGCCGGGGACATCCAATCACAACACAGCCACATTCACAACTCATTATGATTGTGTTGCAGAGACGGGATGGCCCATTCGACTGCATTTAGAGGGGGTGCGCGGCGCGCCGGAGCCGGAGGGTGGAGGGTGCGGATCAGGTTGCTGGCTCCCCACCCTCCCCTCCACCCCTCCCCTGCATACTTCTTGGCCGTGGGCTTCCCTCGCCCCTCCTCCTCCTTCTTCCGTGGCTCCAGGCCCGAACCTAGACGGAATACAGACGGCTGCTGTCGTTTGCCCGGCGCTCTGCGCTCGGCT
>NW_026267136.1:2587734-2588026 GCF_000697945.3 Frankliniella occidentalis
GCGGCGTCTCCTCCCTGCAGGCTCGCATCGCGGCTAATGAACGCGTCGCTGCCACCGCCCGCCCCGCCCCGCCACAAGTGGTCACTTTGGATCAGTCGGTGCGACACGTGTGCCAGGGGGCACGTGTCTGCAGGGGTGTTTTGGCTTTTCCCTAATGATTTGAAAAAGCAATGTAGTGGGGCTCTGTACTTCGTACGTTATTACTCTGTACACCAGAAGACGTTCAGCTAAAAGAGACTTTAAATGTTCAGGTTGCCTTGATCGAAGACGGTGAAATAGGGTACGCAAAAAA
>NW_026267136.1:2588567-2589412 GCF_000697945.3 Frankliniella occidentalis
CGCCGCCGCCGTCGCCGTCGCCACAACCGAACGACTTGTGTCCCTCCTAGAGGAGAAAGCGGAAAGGGGGGCAACATTCCCTCTGGTAGAGACAGAAGACGTTCAGCTAAAAGAGACTTTAAATGTTCAGGTTGCCTTGATCAAAAAAAAAAAAAAAAAAAAAAAAAAAAAAAAAAAAAAAAAAAAAAAAACGAACTGAGTGGTTATTGATTCATGGCACTTTTATTATTCGTACAAAACAAGAGACATTTAAAAAGCGATAAAATATTACAAGATAATTTTCAAAAACTATACATAACAAACATGGAAACAATTTTTTTCAGAGAGCGTGAATCCAGAGATGTGAGCGCCGAAAACGCACAAATTCCTTTCAGCGTACAGGAGGGTGGGTGATCCACGCCTCGATCCACGCCGTCTTCTTTTCTGCTTATACTGTACCGGATTCGTGCGTGCGGACGGGTTGCATACTCGCACGGGGCCGTAAGACGACAGGCCCGTGTGGGTCCAGAGATGTGAGTACAAGGTGCTCTTTAGCGCAATGTCATTCAAAAGGGTTCTCGCCTAGGTGGGTTTGGACGTGTTTGCGCAGATTGCTACCATATCTATATGTCTTGTTGCAGATTATACACTTAAAAAGTCTCTCTCCCGTGTGTGTCTGGAGGTGTGTGCCCAAGTTGCTCTTTTGAGAAAATTTCTTGTCGCAGAATGTGCACTCGAAGGGTTTCTCTCCTGTGTGGGTCCGGAGGTGATTGCGCAGATGATTATCAACCGCAAATTTCTTGTCGCAGAATGTGCACTCGAAGGGCTTTTCTCCTGTGTGGGTCCGCAGGTGTGTTACCAAGTGG
>NW_026267136.1:2592541-2599019 GCF_000697945.3 Frankliniella occidentalis
GAGGACTGTGCTGGCCGTCGTCGTCACCCGCGTAGAGTAGGACCGCGGGCTCGCGCCACCGCCGTCCCAAATCCGCGCCGTGGCCGTGCCCGCCGTGTCCGCCGTGTCCGCGGCACGAAACCGCGGATGGCGGACCGCAGCGCGTCAAATCACTTTGGCACCGCATTCGTTGCGCCTCGCCTCCCCCTCCCCTCTCCCGCCGCCCCTTCCGCCTGGCTGCAGCCGCGCTTTGGGTGCTGGATGATGGGGATGCTATGTGGAGGGAGATCCGTGACTTATGATAAGGCTGATATGCAGCAGTAGCAGCAGCAATGCAGATGTGACAAAGTCCGGTTTTCGTGCAAAACGTTGCGATGCGAAGTGTTGCAAACGTTTGGCACAAAAGTGGTATAGTACGCAAGCGTGAGTCGGAAAATGTGTGTTTGTTTTTTTTGTTGTTGTTTTTTCTTAATTTTTTTTGTACAGCGATTTCCAGTGTCAAAAAACTGAGACCAAGTTTATTTTTAAAACCTTTTGAAATAGCACTGCACGCCCTTTTTCGCTTGGAGGTTGAGGAAGAGTAAGCACTGGTGCTTGTGCATTAAACGCAAGCATACCAGTAGTGTCAACAACAAATTGTTTCCGTCCGGTTCGCTTCCCGCCCGGCGCGTGGCCGCGGCGCGTGCCCGGAGCGTGCGCGGAGCGTGCCGCCGAGACACGAGCCGAACCGAGGGAATTCCTTACAAGTACTTACACACATATGTTTTGTGTTCAGCTATTCGAGAATGCGACAGAGAAGTCAGGTGTTCTAAGAAGAGGAAAACGCGCAGTGTCCTCTCAGTTACTTCGTGGTAAAAGCATATTTTATTAATAAAACGTGTGTCCTCTTCTCGAAGTTGCAAGTAATCGAGTCCTTGTGGAAATTCACAAATTTCGTGATCATATACCGTTTAGTACTAGAACGATTTCGGCAAATCAAAAGCATAGTAATAATTGAGAACGACACAAAAGTTAATAAACGCACTTACGCGAAAAATAAAGAGTCTAACAAGATAAAATCTCTTTGAACATATGAATATAATAAATTTACACAAATTCCTTTACAACATTGCTTAAAACATATTACCTTACTGATAACCATATACTTCGAATATTTTATTCTTGTGCTCTGGAAAGAACCTCTACATTAAGTTAAATAATAAACGTTTGTATCGTCTATAGCCACACACAACAGTACCAACTGACATGCTATTTTGTTTTTAAAACTTATTATTTTTCTATGTTTTTCTTCTTTTTTGTGTTGGTGACGATGGTTGTTGGAAGTGGAGGAGTGCGAAGACGACATTGGACGGAATATCACAGTTCTTCACCTATAACAGAAAAATGCCCCGAAAGAACTTTATTATACTAGGTTTCAACGTGACAAAAACATGCTCCTTCAGAGGTACGAAAGGTAAGAAATTAAGTATAGATAGCCCGACTCAGTGAATTGATCCTAAAGGGACAAAATGCTTCAGCCACTTGTCAACTAAATCGCCCGTCTGTTTTGCTCCATATCATGTGCACCTGCTCGAGGGATAGAGAAGGGTTGGTAAGGGGATAGGGGAGGGAGAGAGGTGGGGAGGTGTGGGGGTGCTACAAAGCTGCACCGAGGGCGAGTATCTTGCGGGTTGTAAAGGGGGGGGGGGGATACGGTTTATGTCACTCAGCCAGCCACGGACGCGGACGTCTCGCGGATTCAAAAAAGGGGTGCTAGAGTTTTAAGTCCCGCGCGGAGTAATAGGATTTTTCCAACCCGCTGTTTTCTTCGCGGACAATGAATTAATATCGACCCTCCGGCATTATGCACGCCTTGATGGCATTTATAATGACAAAGCGCGATCCTACCACCCGACCCTATGACGGACCGCCGCGCCCTGCCTGCTGCCTGCCCGGTTTGCTCCGACTCGACGTTGTATTAACCATCAGCATCGCGGGCATTTAAATTTAATTTAAGCTCAAAACTGCAACATTTTACGGATTTCTTTAAAAGTAATGTCTTTCGTTCTCGTCGTCTAACCGACACCGGCACACG
The DNA here is from genome assembly GCF_000697945.3 of Frankliniella occidentalis. Lineage (NCBI taxonomy): Eukaryota > Metazoa > Arthropoda > Insecta > Thysanoptera > Thripidae > Frankliniella > Frankliniella occidentalis. The sequence continues at coordinate 2,594,595 of NW_026267136.1, forward strand.
AAAAAAATAAAAAATAAATAACCCAAAGAAATGAGAAAAAATAAAATGATAATGTCAAATCTGAGGCGGCGTCACCATCTCGCTGATCGCGATCATTTGAAGTTATTTGCACGAGGCTGACAACATTTTTTTCCCCTCTTTCCTTTTTCCCTTCCATATCCCGCTTTCGCGCGTGTATCGATACTCTCTGATGATGCGAGACATATTTTCTCTCTCCCTCACCCCCCCCCCCCCCCTTCTCGTCGCCTCTCCGGGGGAGCTGTTAGCGAAGCCGCGGGGGGACTCTGGCTTCTGCTGCTGCTCCTTTGTCGACGTCATAATACGCCCACTGACCGCTGCTGCTGCTTCGGCGGCGCGGCCGGCCCCGCCCCCTAACCTCGCCGCCACCCTACGGGTCCACCCTACGGGCACCCCGCGGGGGTGGCTCGGCCCGGCTCCGCCCCCCGCATTACCGCATATCGCCAAATGTAGGAATAATGTTATCATGTTGCGCGCGATCCGGCCGTCCGGCCGGCGGCCTCGGCGTGACGTCACCACGTCACGGCCGCGCGCAGAATAACAAATCACTCAGGACTGCGGCCGCTATGGATACGGCGAGTATTGTGAATGTGTCAACGACTTCTATCCTCCATTACTGCCCTTGAGAACTATCACCCCAACGGAGCCGTGAAAAAAGAAAATAATATGCAAAATACACTCTTTATCGTGTACGATCTGCACTGAACGGCCACCTGTGGTAGGATGGGGGTGTTTCTCTGTGAGGAAGAACACCGCAAATCTGTCAGTTGAGGGAAAAGCGGGGAAAAAAATATATATTGAATCAGGTCGTTTTAATAAAAAGAGGCAAATCTATACGTCTTTGTACGAGACAGAAACCAGTCGAATACGCCAGCTTGGCATCGATCAAACGCGTAATCGATCAACTGATGTGTGGTTGTGGATATGTATGGAGCAGCATACACGCGTGGTTTGCAGCGGGACGGCGGGGGATTCTCTTCACCGGGCAGCACCAGTGTGATCGTATAGGTTAGGTTCGGACCAAGCGTCCGGCTGCACGTGGTATGAGCAGGGGATGACGTTACTGCAGTGTGGATGCACCTCCAGCAGATCTCCGCGCAGATACGGCGGCGGCGCGAATAGGATCAAGGCTACGCGATTTGTGCCGCCACCCTCCGCCACCCCCTCTCTACCCCTACGGTCTGTAAAAAGGGCTCGGTAAAATCTTGCGACGGCCGGTCCACCTAGCGCAATCATCATATGACCAAAAAAAAAAAAAGAAATAAGTAAAAAACATAACCGAGTTTTCAGAAAATTTCAGTTTATGTTTGGTGTGGGGTGACCGGTGAACGTAAATGTCGCAGGAATTAAGGATATAAGCAGAGCGAAAGGGCAGGTCGACCAACACCTGCGCCCGGTCCAGTTCGAGTGGCACGGCGTGGCGTGGCGCGGCGAGGGGTGATATGTGTCGGTAAGCCAGTCCAAGCCGCGCGGGGGGGAGGGGGGAAGGGCGGGGAGGAACAAGGGGGTTCCAATAATTTAATCTCAATTTACTTCGCGCTCAACCGAATCCACCACTACAATGGGACGCGGATTGAGTGGCGCGCGGGGAGGGTGGAGAAGGGTGGGGGGATGGGGAGGGTGTGCAAGGGGAGGGTGGAGGGAGGGACGCGCCACCGCTGTCATTGAAGATGAAGCTGCTGTCAGTGCCGATGTTACCCTCGCCGCGCCTTTGTTATTGATATTCTTGTTTGTCCTTGTCTATCCTTCCCTCCTCTTTCGCCTCCCTCTCTCTCCCTCTCCCTCTCTCTCTCGCTTTTGCTCAACAAGCGCGCACGCCCCCGCTAATTCATCCATGAGGAGAGGCAAAAGGCTTGTCGCCGCCGCCCCCGACCGCCCAGCCGCCTTTAGTAGCCGCCCCGAGGGGTGCTCCACAATAAATAGAAGCGTACACTGATTTTTTCCGTGTTTTAAGGAATTTCACCGTATTTTTAGATTTTTCCTTACGTCAAACTTTTCCTGATTTTTTCTGATTTTTTCCTCTGTAATTTTAAATGATTATCCCAGATTTTTTTGATTTTTTTCCTGATTTTTTGGTATGATTTGTCCTATTTCTTCCCTGATTTTTTTTCTGATTTTTTCTGACTTTTTTTAGTGAACCCTTTGCCGCCCCCGGCCCTATGCCCCCGGCCCAGCCCCTCCACCCCAGGGCCACCGACGCGCGGCGCGTGCCTCGGCGTGACTGAAGTGATAAGCCAATCACTAGGTCAATTGCCGACGCACGCACCGCACGCTCCGTACGCTCCAAGGGCCGACCAGCCCTCCAGCGCTTGCGCGATGATGGGCCGGCCGTCCACCTGGTGGTGACCGCCCACCCGCAACAACGGGCAGACGGACGGACGCTTTCATCGCCACCACCATCATCATTTCGTTCTGCTTCTTCGTTTCGAAACCCTTTCACTTGGCTGGATAAAAAGAAAGTCATTTTTTAGGGTCACTTTAACCCGTTTCAGTGGGGCTTTTCATCCTTTAAGGGGTTGAAAAAAAAGCGAAGCATAACCTCTTAGTGGCCACACCGCAGTGAATGTGTTCAGTTGGAAATTTGAGGGGGAGTAGCGAAAAATTTCAGAAGAAAAGTAAAATAGTCACTGCTTTATAAGATATGGTAACAGTAACCTCCCTGTGACTTTTTAATGTTCGGGAGTTTAGGGTCACGCACGCTCTACGTTTGGAACAGTCGGTAAAAAGAGCTGCGCTTGGTGGAGACTCGCTTAAAACAGACCCATTTGCCTGTGGCGTTTAAAAACCCTTTCCGCTCTGCCTTCCGCGTACCTTTCTCCGACACCGTACAGTCTTATTTTCTCGGCGCGGAGCCGGTCATTTCCTACTATGACCTATGACGTGGAGAGAGAGAGAGAGGTCAGCGGGTCGCGGGTCAGTGGCCTTCCGTGATGTCCCGGCCCCGCGGGGTCATTCCGTGATGTGCCCGGCCCGGCCCGCCCCCGGCACGCCCCGCCACGCCCCGCCACCGCGACATCCAGGCCACATGCCAGTCGAGTCTGCGGGGCCGCGATGAGTCCCGGATAGCGGCCTGCAGTCCATTTGCATGAGGTGCATGAGGTGCTCCGGGGCCTCGTCCGGCTGGCGCAGCTATCGACTGGCTGCATGGGGCTTATCTGCAGCTTGGCATGGTTTACTTTGTATTTTTATTTTTGAAAAAAAAGAAAACAATAAGCGAGGACACATTATTGTTTAATTGGTATACCACCAATATATTGGCGATGTGCGACATGACTTACTCCAGAGCTGTGGTAGCCCTGCGATATGTTGGCACATTCGGATGTATGTCGTTGTTTTCATTAATTATTCGAATGCTGCAATCATTAATTATTTAAAAAACTAAATGTTTGCTCGTTGACTAAGGCCCGCGGGTGGGTCCGGGGTCCCCGGCTCCCCGGTTCGCCCGGGCGTGTTGTTGACCCACGTGCACAGCCGAGCGGCGCTGCCAGCCGAACCCTTCCGGTCCGCCCAAATCGGCTCGGCTATATCGGCAGGGAGAAACGCAGTGCAAACATTTACCGGTCGGATTACAGTCGGCCTGGTCCTGGTGCTGATGGTAGTGGATAAGATCATTAAGACGAGTGTCGGCTAGCAACACGGGGAAGGGCCGGTCCGCTTCCTTTTCTTTCCTGTTTTGAAAAAAGAGACGGGGTGGGTGTAACCCAAGTCTGCCCCAATCCGTTTGTCGTAACACCGATTAATCATGAGAGCGATCCATGGTTTAAAAGCAGGGAAAAGGTAATCAAATCGTTTTTATTTCGTAGCTATGGTAAAGTGAGACCGAGTGAGGCACTGAGGCGCACCCTGCAGCACATAGAATTTCCGGATCTTAAATTCAGCAAATCGTTCTAATTTTTGCGCGTTATTAACTATTGCTGCATGTCGCGTGAGTCGCCGCACGTGCGTGAGGGATGGCATATTACTGCTAGCAGCCCGCTGGCCAACCATTAGCCAAGCAGCTAACTGGCAAACAATGAGGGCGATAATGAACAGAAGATGGCGTTTTCCGAAATCGGTCCCGGAGATCGTTCGTGCCGAGCAAGCTCGCTGGCTTATACGGCGATACACGGATATCATAAAGCGAATCGGGGGGAAGGTTATGGGTGGCGAGGGGTAGAGAAGGGGGGGGGTGACAATCGAGATATGCATCGTATACAATGGGCAAAAGTCGACGGCAGAAGAGGAGGGCGAGCTAAGGGTGAGTATGGAGAGAGGGAAGGAAGAGCAATACAACATTAAAAGACGGGAACGAAAAACAGTAATTATTACAGAAACCCAGAAACCGTAAGTCGACCACAGAACTTTCACCAGCCGCGCACTCGTCGTATGATGACCTGCATCCACGATGAAGATCAATTTAACCTTTTC
>NW_026267136.1:2600479-2601208 GCF_000697945.3 Frankliniella occidentalis
GTCGTATGCCACTTCAAGTTTTTTTAGTGATAAGGTATCTAGTTCTGTTATTTTTTTGGTTGAGTTTAAAGCTGTTATCGGGTAGTATATGGGGTAATGAGCAAAGGTGTGGCAAACGGGATACTATGTTAAATCGGTTACACCGCGCCAACCTTGTTCACTCTCCTAAACTTCCTTTGGTGGATGGAGCCAGCCGCCCACTCTCAATATCCGATACTCGTCGGTGCGCCTCCTCCCCGCATGGCGCCGGCCGCGGCATGGTCAGCGGCGGTAGGCAACCCGCCCGCACGCCTGCGTTGCGGCACAGCACACGGCACTGGCACGGCGAAATGGTCTGGGCGTTTACGAAGACCTGTGACAGTTCCTCCAGCCAGCTCCCCGTCCTGGGATTTAAATTTTCCAGAGTACCAGCAAAGAAGTAATATTGGGATTTTTTTAAAGATTTTTTTTTCAAAGTGTTATAATCTTGTCATGTTTTTTCTTTTTTCAAATTTTACTGGAGAAGTTTCCAATTGTCCAGCAGAAAGTTAAAGTTTTTGGACATTGAAATTTCCGCCCGCCCTCCGCACCTGCACAATCAGCTCAGCTCGAGACCCTCCCTTCCACCTGTGCGCCGAAAGGGTGAGGCGGCCGGGCCGGTGGTGCGCCGCATCACGCGCGAGCGGCCCGCGACAATGTCGCAAGTTATCTTTTACCAATCTGCATGCCGCGCGTCCAATCTAAATCTCT
>NW_026267136.1:2602463-2604174 GCF_000697945.3 Frankliniella occidentalis
CCCCCCCTCCGTGTTGCAGTGCGACAACGCTGCGCTGAGCTGCGCTTGGTGCCCCCCGGACGACAAGAGCTGCGCGGACAGGTGCAGGCAGATATGCAAGTGTGGCTGCAGCGGCTACCAGCGCGACGGCATGGACCTGGACCTTTGGAGGAAGTGCGAGGGTGAAAGGGAGTGTGTGGAGGATTTCATCCACTGTATGCGTGGCTGCAACAGGGTAGACAGGGAATGCCAGGCCAAATGTTGGTTGGCCAATGAGAAGTGCTCTTGCGAGTGCCTATTGGTGACTCGTGCCCAGGCCAGCGTGGCCGTGGCGATCGCCGCGGTGACCACGTGCAGTACACCCGAGGAGCTGCAGGAGAAGTGGTACAGGTGTGTCTCACAGGTACGTCTAGCTCCGATGAGCTCTCTAAGCGAGGCTCTCTGGCAGGACCAACTTCTCTTCTGACCCGTCCACCTCTTCCCGTGTTGCAGTGCGACAGTGCAGAAGAGGCCTTTGGTAGCGAGTGCGGTGGCACTGAGAAAAAAGATTGGTGCCTACTTGTTGGGCCGAGTGTTAGGCAGAAGAACTGCGCCTGTGGTTGCGCCGGGCTCCCTAGCACAACGCGCATCGACGATCCGGAGTCTTGGGCTGAGTGCGGTGGTAAGTGCTACACCAACGAAATGGCTTGTAAACAAGATTTGATGTCGACGGAAATCGAGCGCAAAGACTGGTGCGTGGCGTTCTACAAGAAGTGCGAGTGCGCGTGCGTGGCCGGCGCGGCGGGCAACACTGCCGCTGCTGAGTACATGACGGCCACCGAGGACAGGGAGCAGCTGGAGCTGTGCGCCTTTGTGCGGTCGGTAAGTCTTGCGCAGCTTTACACCCCCCCCCCTCCCCCTCACTGCAGCTGACTAATAACCCGCCCCGCGTGTTGCAGTGAGGGGTCCTTCACTATAAATTGTAGCGTACACCAATTTTTCTGTTTTTCTTGATTTTTTGTTTTGTGATTTTTTCACGATTTTTTGTGATTTTTTTGTGATTTTCTGTGATTTTTTTCTGACTCCTCGTTAATTTGTTATGATTTTTTCGTGATTTTTAAAATGATTTTTTCGTAATGTTTTCGAAGGGTGTACACTGATTTTTTTGAGTGAATGACCCCTCGGTTGCAGTGCCACACTGCGACCTGCGGATGCCTCGAAGGGGACGCGGAGTGCTTGTCCCAGTGCCGCGACAGCTGCAGGTGCGGGTGCCTGCGCTTCCCCGCGGACGGCCCGGACGACCGACCGGCGGGCGGACGGCTGACGATCAGCCAGTGCCGCGACAAGATGGACGCCTGCACTACGAGCTGCGAGCCCGGCGACATCGGCTGCAGAAACAGCTGCTTCCTGGAGAGGGAGGTGTGCAACTGCAAGTGCGCGGGGCGGAGCAGTGGCCCGCCCGAAAAAAGCCCCACCGACTCGGAAGAGAATAAAATAAATATGTACTGCAACTATTTAAGTTAATTATGACATTTTTGAACATTAAATTAAAGCTACAGGGAGGAAGCGGGTGTTGTTGGTTTTAGAAGAACCAAACCGTGTGTGGCTTGTCACCTCGAGCCATTTTGAATAAACAGAGTTGTAAAAGATATAAGTCAAGAACTAATCTGCTGTACGCTATCACCGATCACACACAGAACGTGTATCAGCGTCCTCCTACTACTCATTCGCTGACTCACACATGGGAATCTTA
>NW_026267136.1:2606674-2610982 GCF_000697945.3 Frankliniella occidentalis
GGTATTACTGCGTATTACAAGGTATTACCGGGTATTACTGAGTATTACACTGTATTACAGTCATCGTGTACAGGGTATTACTGAAGTGAATACCCCCTCGGACGTTTGTGAGCGGATAAATAAAGCAGCTGTAAACGCCACCGCAAACACGGCGTAAAACAGTAAAACCGACTTAATAATGGAATCACACCTTGTTGTATGGGATCGCTGAGCGGGTGCAGGCTCTCCAGGACGTCGGGCAGCAGCTGCTCGAGGTAGTCGCTGGAGAGGGCGGCCGCGCTCACGCGCTCCTCCAGCTCCAGCTGGGCGCGCCGCGCCGCCGCGTACTCGGCCACCCGCCGATCCTGGAGAAAAATATGAAGATGAACTCACAAAGACGATGCACGTTAACGAAAAAATATATAGATAAGATCATTACATGTATAGCTAAACCTACAGGATAGCTACTTATTTTAAGGTGTAGATAAATTTTAAGCAACAGCTAAATTTTGAGCTAGAGCTAAATTTTGGGGTACTGCTAAAATTTGAGCTATAGCTAAATTTTCAGCTATAGCTAAATTTTCAGCTATAGCTAAATTTTCAGCTATAGCTGTAAGTTTTCAGTTATATAGCTAAATTGCCAGCTACCTTCTCCAGCCGCAGCCTCCGCTCCTGGTCCTGGAGCCGGTTCTGCTCCTCCAGCTGCTGCAGCCGCACCTCCTCGAGGCGCGCGCGCTGCCGGTGCGTGGCGGCCACCTCCTCCTCCTCCAGCACCTCGACGAGCGCCTGCTCCACGGTGCGGCCCACCAGCACCTCCAGCACGGGGGTCACCTCCTCGTCAAAGTCGAACAGCTATTGCCAGAGAGAAACACTCGTTGTTACAGTGGGTCAGCGCGAAGGACGGCGAAGTTCGTTATAAGGAATGTTAATGTGATTGATGGGCCAACCTCTCCTGGTTCGATCTGCGTCTCGGCGTCCTTGCCCACGACGGCGGGCACGAACGGAGGGGTGGGCGGCCGCTCCACGAACAGGTCCGTCTGGCAGCACACCTCCGACTCCAGGGGCTTGTCAAATATCTGAGGGGTAGAACCGACAGGATGACAGTGCGGGGTGCGGGTGAGACAAGTTTTTTTTAATGCGTACACGTTGTACACAATCACTGAAGCGTTTGCCTCAAAGCAAAAGTCAGCTATACTTTACCTCCTCGAGGTAGCGGTCCGTCTGCACGTCCAGGTGCTGCCTGCCGGGCACGGGCGGCGGGGTGCCGGCGCGGCCGCGGGCGCGGCCCTGCTGCTGCTGCAGCTGCGCCTTGCGCCGGGCGAGCGCCCTCCTGCGGGCCTCGGCCTGCCGCAGCGCCACCGTCGTCGCCTCCTGGGCGTCCTGAGGGAGGAGACGGTCGTGGTTATTTCCGGCCAGACTGCTTGTTGGCAGAAAGTTTTCGGCTTTATTCGGACTCTGGAGCAGAGTGTCGGGAAACGGCGGGGATAACTGTTTGGAAAGCGGCACGCACTGCCTGAAAACTGCGCCGTTTTTCCAAGCTATAGAGCCCCCTTTCCTCCCAAGCGGTCGGCTTGGGAGTTACCATTTCTGCTTTGGATCGCGGCATAAAAAGCCGCGTAAACTAAAGCGCAAGGAGCCCTGTTGTAGCTTCAAACGTGTGTGGAATTTCGTGCACATCATGATGACGTAATTCGTAAAGAACCCAAGCCGCAAATAAGCGAGGCATAGGGTAGGGCTAAAGGAGCCGCCAAGGGTCCGCATCGACCAGGTGCGCGGGGCGCAGGGCTATCAAGGCTGCGTGCGAAGGAAAGGGCCAGTCGGCAGGGGGGCCATGGTCGTCTCTCTCACTCATTCGCACTCTCTCACTCGCACACACAAACACTCGCTCTCTCTCTCTCCCTCAGGTCGACAGCGAGCAAGCGGGGTGGTTAAGAACGCAGCGCGGGCCGCCCCCACGCCGTCATATAGCAACGTCTTGCGGGGGGCCGGTGAGGTTTGGGCAAGAGCAGTGAGTCGGGCTAGCTACTGGCTACGCTGCGAAGCACGATGCTACAATAAGAACGATAACTACAGGGCAATGATGCGCGGCGCGGTGACGTCAGAGTGAAGCAGCGACGGATAAAGCATGAAGAAATAATCAAGCGACAGTCGGGAGAGCAGGTTAGAGGCACGCGTGGGGGCGGCAGCGGAGGTGCGGTGGTGTCCGTCTACTCGGGGAGAAGTAGGTTATTACGTGGTAATGACGCTGTTCTCACAGTCGCATCGAAAACAGAAATAATTTCTAATTAAAAACTTAACTTCTAATTGAGAAACTGTCTCTATATTTTGATGCACAAAAATGATAGCGGGTTGAGAGGAATATGGAATCCGGAGGAATGGTATGGAAGGTGAAGCAGACAGCACACGTCCAAGTGGACTCACCTGGCTGAGAAGCCTTGCAAACGCAAAATGCGGATTCCATTGCGGTTGCAGCTTTGTAAAAAACAGACCACCAGAGCACTTAGTCCCCGAGTAGAGTTGCTCTACACAAGTATACATTCTTCTAAACAGATAAGCAGCATGGCATGACATTTAGTTTTTGTTACGTAATGTTTTACTCTTTGGCGTTGCAACGGCTAGATACATCGTCGCGTGCAACACAGAGACCAAACCAAAATAAGAAAAAAAAACGGAATTTGTAGATATAAGTGCTTGCGAAATTGCTTGCGAAGTTTTCGACATGACAACGACAACAACATAAAAGATAACTGTCTCCGAAACAAGTAATTTCTACCCAACGAAAGCGCAGAGCAACAGAACAAATATATAAATCTATACAGGAGGGAGAAAATCACATGCTGCGACTCGGTTGACACGTATATCGGTCATCATCACCATCATCGCCCCGCTTGTCGGTCAACTGCCGACGTTAATGATTGAGCGATGTTGCGGCTGCGGTGAGGAAGGGAAGAGGGGGGGGGGGGGGGGGGGGGGGGGGGGGGGTAGGGGAGGAAGGGTATAGGGCAGCAACCTTTGCTGTTTACGCAGGTCGCCTGCTCCCGCCACGCCACACTGAAAAGGCAAGTGTGTGAATGTTACACACTTGTAGGCGCTTGTAGGTACGTGAATGTCGCATACAGGTAGGCTCGCTTGTACGTGTGTGAATAACCCATTCGTACCAGGTGATTCAGAGAAGACGCAGGTGCGAGCGGGTTTGCCTACCCAAGGGGCTATGGCGCCTTACGGGCAGAGCGGGTAGGCAAACCCGCCCCACCTGCGTCTTCTCTGAATCACCCGGTACATTTAATTAAGGGAGAAGAGGTGTAAATTTTCCTTGTGTACGAATGACGTTTACACACTTGGGTTTCAGGTGCACGACGTACTACACACTAGCCACAGACATACACGGTGGAGTCGCCTGGGGGGCGAGCAGCATTTTCCATATATTTTTTAAAACTCAAAGTGGTGGCTTACGTGATTGGCGCCACGTGCCCGTCCATCGACTGGGAACAAGTGGCGCAAAGCACGACGCCGCGCGATGCAGTGAGCACCAAGAAACAAAGCCCTCTCCGTCCGTCCGTCAGTTCGACCACACGACGACATTGGGCGAACGGGCGGGCGCTCGGGTGAGTACACTACTATAGGCCCGCCGCCGCCCACCGCCTTCCTGAATTGGTAACGGCTCTAGCCAAGACGTATCCGGGGCCGCGGCGGGCTCCGCGGGCCGCACGCACGTCCCCCCTGACGGACGGGCGGCGATCACCGGGAGGGCCCACTCGAGGGCCACGCGCCACGCCACGTGTTGTTAAAAACTTACACACTTTAAATGTATTAAAAACTTATCTACTTTAAAAGTATAAAAACTTACATGCTTGAAATGTATGAAAACTTACATACTAACTTGAAATGTAGAACTACTTCGATACATTAAATGTACAAAGAGATAATGCTAATTCAAGGGAGGAGATGCGTGTCTGTAGTATGTTAAGGTTTTAATTTAATTGTGTTGTGACTGATTTTAGTTTAGACATCGCTCGGGACGCACGTGGCACGCGCCGTCCAAAGGCCACGCGGTGACGGCTTCCCCCGATGCCTTGATCCGATACCCAGATACCCCCCCTCCCTCTCTTTTCCTCTCCCCTCCCCGGAGGGGTCCCCAGGCCCCAGGTGCTCCACCTCCAATTTCCCCTTCAGCTCCTGCGCGGCGCGGGCTCGCGGGCCGCGAGATTCTTATCTGGATGCAATTCGCAATTGTCTTGCAACCGGTCAGGGGGTTGCGTGCTGTCCTTGCAACCACAATGAGGTCACCCCGGCGGCGCGGGCGGCGAGGGCAGGACAGCGCTGATTGGC
>NW_026267136.1:2611058-2612516 GCF_000697945.3 Frankliniella occidentalis
GAGAGTTGGAGGTGTCAGCTGACGGCGTGACCGTGTCACTGGTGTCACCTCACGCGCGGACTCACCCCGGCGGGCACGGACTGCTGGGCGAAGGTGTTGCCCCGCACCACCCTCCGGTCGTACATGAGGTTGCTGAAGAGCTGGCCATCGTCCCTGGAACAGACAAAAGGAGAGTATGAGTATGGGCCGTGAGAGCAATAAAAAGGTACAACAGGTCGTAGAATAGACCTTAAAATAGTAGACGAAGGGGCCTCAGTTAAAATGTGCTGAACACTTTTCTGTTATCGCCCCACACTTCCACGCGTTATTGTTTGGGGCAGGGCCGTGCTACGCTTCGGCCTTGGCGCCAAAATACCGTTAGCCACGGTGATCAATGGCGCCACAACACACCCGCAGGAAATGGTGTTTCTTGTTTCAAGTCAATTCTTTCTTGTATCAAGTACATTTTTTTCGTGTTTCGAGGACATTGGCTCTTGTTTCAAGCATTTCAAGTGCTGACACAGGATCATCATAAATTTACGCTGGTAACCAGTCGATATTATAATTCGAATAGAAGAAGAATTTTATCAAAACAACAATATCAGTATCGTCTTTTCTAGGGTAAATTTCATCCTGTTGTCATCAATTACTTGGAACTGTTTGGAACAATATAACAACTTTTCTGCGTACACAGCTCAATAAAGCAAACACTCCATCAAAAATAAAGTGTCTCAAGCGTCCTGCGCAAGGTAAATGTCAGAGTCCAGTAAGTAGTGTGTTGTTGTTCTGTACTGCTTGCTTCACTGGGAAAAGTTTCAGCGCGCACGTAAGAGTGTGGGCTGCGGAGAGGGTAGGGGGAAGGGGGCTAGGGCTGGTCGTTCCAGACGGTGACCTTGCCACCCTTTTGGGGCTCGGACGGGACGGCGGCGGCCGCGCGAGGGGTGGCATGACTTGTGCGAGTGGTAAAGGCGGCAGGCGGCGATGGTGGTGGTGGGGAGGGTTAGGGTCGCTTTTAAGGACACGACGCTGCGAAAAAATAAAAAAAAACGAGGAGAAAAAAGGGGAGGTTGTTATTATTGTTATTACTATTGCTTGCGCCGCTTTGCTTCGCTTTGCGCGCCCGGACGCGCCTGCCGCCCACCGCCTGGGCCGCGTGCCGCGCGCGGCTGCCCGGCGGGACTGCCTACCCCGAGACCCGCAGGCGCGCGGCCCTGGCGAGGCACGGAGGCACGTCGCTTCAGTCGTGCAAAAACGAACTAAATGTCAAGCCACTTTTTACAGTTTTCGGTCGGTGGAGATTGTACCAAGACGTTTGCGCCCGCGTAATAAGGGTCAAGGTGACTGTCTTCGATAATGGATGACTTGATTTCCTACTGATTCCTTTCCTTATCGTGAATAATGTCAGGCGCAGAAAGCAGTGGTTGAGGTCACGGTCAGGTATTTCGGGCAATGATGCGCGGCGCGGTGACGTCAGAGTGA
>NW_026267136.1:2612861-2616975 GCF_000697945.3 Frankliniella occidentalis
TGTAAAGGTCACGTGCGTCACAGCCACAGCCCGCGTGGCCAGAATACAATAAATTGACTTTTTAGAAATTTACTTGTTTGAATTCTGACGACAAGTTAAGTCCATGACGCACAAAGATTACATTCTACAAATTATACTTATTACTTCTCGCAGTCGCTCCTTATGCGTCTAAGGTTCTCCAATATAGGGTATCAAAGTTACCTTGTAAGAAAACTGTTACCTTCATGGGTCAAATTATTATGGGAATCTACAAAACGTTCCGACTTGCAACGTCAAGTTTAAAACGTTTCTGTTTGCAACATCAAGTTGAAAACGTCGAGTGCGGCGTGACAGTGACGCACATCTTGGGTCCCACACAGGATCGCCTACACCCACCGCAGCTGAGTTTTAAATGAAGTTCCCTAAACAACGTCGAATCCCACCCCTCCCCCGCTCCTCCCCCGCCCATTTAAACTCCCACAGATTTGTGATTTGTGTCCCACCTTTTCATCCAAAACATTCATTCCGTCGCTGAGACGGGTGACTGCGTCTCTACGGTCAGGGCTGTATGCGCGTGGCTTATATACATTGTACTACCCGGCCCGCAAACAAACAGACGAGCCTCCTAGCCGAGTGTCCTGGCCCCGCCACGCCATGCCGCACCACACCGCACCGAACCGCAATGCACCGCACGGAGCCTCACGAAGCCGCACCGCGCCGCACCGAACAGCACCGCACCGAACCGCAATGCACCGCACGGAGCCTCACGGAGCCGCACCGCGCCGGCGCGTCCCGCCCCGCCTGACGGATTGCGTGTGTTCCGACAGGTTGCCTACTTCACAGGCGCGGCGGAGGTTCCCAAACAGCCGCAGCACCCCACCCCCCAACGCCAACCCCTCGCCTCACTCCACCATCACCACCACCACTTCCTTCTGCCAGCCGGGTAAGTAGGTAGGGCAGGGCAGTGCGTTCAAGTCCCATACCCTCTCCCTTCGTGGTGCGGACCAGGTCAGTCCGCTCCGCCTCCTGGAAGAAGGACTTCGGCGAGCTGTCAGCCTCCTCGTCAAGCTATCGCGCCGCCCCGGGGCCCGGACGGCCCGGGCCGCCGCCGTGACGCAGCCGGGTGCGAAGGGAGCGGAAGCCGACGGCGGCCTTTATTACTCGTGAATAGCTATCGGATCGATGTAAACTTTGGGCGCGCCCGCGCCGCCCGAGCAGTGAGGAGGAGGAGGATGAGGAGGAGGAAGAGGAGGGAGAGGGAGGAGCGAGGAGAGAGGAGGAGGTGCACGTCAATGCCTCCGCCATTGACACAGTTCCCTGTGCCTACGCGCCTCGCCGCGAGACGTGCAAACAAGAAGTTTCTCACTCTCACCCTCCCCCGTTCTTCGTCAAGGCATCGTGCGAGAAACAACTTTTTAGTCATTAAGGTAATAGGCTTATTAGGATTGGCTTGGCAAAAAAAAGAAAAGAAACAACTTTCTGATCTATGTTGATGCTTTCGCAGGGAAACGAAACCAATTAGACCAATTAGACCAATTAGACGTCTAAATTTAACCCGGTGTGGGGGGGGGGGATCATTAGTGGAAGAGACACTGGCTGCCAGGTGGACCCGCCGTCTGCCCGGGCACCACTGCCTCCCGCCCGCCTCTTTCCCCCCCACCGCTCCCCGCCCCGTCACACGAATCGATACGTTTGACGACGGCTAGTGTACAGTTAGTTGGATCAAAGTACAATAATTTCTTGGAAAACTATAAACCACAGTCCTCCAAGTGTATACGATGTGTCCCCGCCCCCTGCTGCAGGGGTACGATACATCGCGTCCTCGCAGGGGACGGAAGTACACTGCCCACCACCACCACCACCTCCACCACCACGCGGGCGCGGGGGGCAAACAGATCCAGGGGGGCGTAGGTGTCGCCCACGCGCCGAGCAGGGGGAGCAGGGGGTATGGGAGAGGACAGTTTGCGTGTAACCGAGCTCCCCTATCGTCCAGAGCATCGCACACGGCCTGCTGCGCGAGGGGCCGCTGCGGGGCCGCCGCCCACGGCAGAAGGGGCGCGAGAGTCGGGGTCGCGCTCTAAATACACGCGACTGAACGACAGCTGACCGGGTCGAAAAGGAGCAGCGGCAGAGGGCCCGCGCCACCACCGGCCGGGCAGGATTATTTTTAATGACGAGAGTGGTCACTCCATCAGAATCTCCCTCCCTCTGGCCCGACGGCCGACGTGTACGTCTCGCGAGGCCGCCGCCGGCCGCCGCCCCCGGCAACAGCGGCCGCCCCGCCCGCCGCGGTTTTACGATGCAAATGTGGCGGGGCAAACAACCTCCGCGGCATGAATACCTCATGAGGCGGCCACGGTAAAAGTCCCTCCCGCCGCCGGCGTCCTGGCCGAGGAGAAGTAATGACGAGCACCCGGCCCAGCCCGGCCCCGGCAAAGGTGACAAGTTGACAAACACCTCACGACACTACTACCAGTCTGAACACTACTCGCCGCATCGACCCGGCCGCCGCCGCCGGCCAGCAGGACCGGACCTGCCGCCATGTCACAGCGAACAGGGCCGGATTACGCTGTGCGAGCGAGAGCAGCGCGGGCAACACGAAATGATCATCAGGGTGAGGCCATGTTATTGACGTTTTCTAAGGTCAGAATCAAGGCTGACAATTTCCGCCGAACACGCAGTGCGTCACTTTGACGTCGGTGTGATGATGAAGGCTTTGTTAAAGCTTATTCGTTCAAGTTGGGTTAGGAATGAGCGCCGTCAACGGGAAGCGCCCGCCGAGCGCAGGGTAGGCAACCCGCATCGCACGGCCGCACGGACAGCTCCCCGCCTCCCCCGCCCCCGCCAGCCCCGGCCCCCGGAGACTCACGTGTCGTCGGCGGCGTCCTGCTTCGGGGCGGCGCGCTTGGACCTGCCGCCGCCCTGCATGAGGACCCGCGGCCGCGAGGCGAACGAGTACAGCATGGACGACGAGTTGAGGGACGAGCCCGGGTGGTGGTGGGAGGCGCAGAGCGAGGACTCGGCCGACGAGGCCATCGACGAGATGCCCGACGACAGGCCCAGCAGCGCGGCGAGCTCCGGCGGCGGCTTGAGGAACGTGCCCTGGCGGACCACCGTCATGAAGGGCCTCGGGTGCTGCACGACGTGCTGCTCTTGGCCCTTGGCCTCCGGGTTGGCGTCCGGGGCCGGGGCGGCCCGCCGGTGCCGGGTGCGGCCGCCGCCCCGGGTGTAGTCGTGCAGGCGCTGCAGCTTGGCGTCCAGGCTCTGCAGGAACGTCATGCTAACCCCTGTGCTGCCCGGCTGCGCGCCGACGGTCGCCTCGTTGTTCTTCCGCGACAGGAAGAAGTTCTTGTTGTTGCTGTTCTTGCTGGGTACCTGGTTGTTGGGCAGGTGGCCGTTGGAGGCGCTCAAGTGCTTCAAGTTGACGCCGGGCGCCACATGTTCCTGCGGCAGGTGGCCGTTGGAGCGGCTGTAGACCTTGTGCTCGGCGCGCAGGTTGCTCGGCTTGCCGATGTTGTTGATGACCGTCTTGATGTTGGCGGCGGGCGGCGGCGCGTCCGCGTTGTCCGGGCCGTCGCCCTCCTGCATCACCTGGAAGGCGAAGCCCCCGGGGTCGCCGACATACTCGGCCTCCGTGACGCCGGCAGCCAGCAAGGAGATCTCGGCGGGGCCGGCGCCGCTAGCCACGATCTCGATGGTGACGGGCTGGGCGGCGAACATGTCGTCGGTCGGGTGCTCCGCGAGCAGAGGAGGGCCGCAGTGCGCGACCCGCACGCATTTGTGCCGCAGCGCTGCGGCCGGCGTGGTGCTCGCTGGGGGCGGCGTGGCGCGCGCTGCGGGCGGCGAGGGCGGCGGCGAGGGAGCGGCGTGCGGTGTCCAGGGCCCCGGCGCCGCCACTGGTCAGGGCGCCTCTGGCCAGCGGCCAGCGCAAGCGCCACCTCATGGCCGGCACATGAGGGCGGGAGGGGGTGGGGGTAACGTCGAAGCGCGGGGTGCGGGCCCCCGGGGGCGTGGGGGTGAGGGCGCGTGGGGGTTACAAACTGCGGTGGACTCGCCCGCTGTGGCTCGCCGCGGGAGCCCCCGTCGTGCGGCTCGGCGCTGGTGACGCCAAACACATTGTGGGACGAGCCCAACG
>NW_026267136.1:2617332-2637624 GCF_000697945.3 Frankliniella occidentalis
GGGGGGTGACTTTTGGGATTAGAATCCATTGATTGACTCCATTGGCAGCCAGCGCTTATTCGGTCAGAGACAGCGCTGTATACACAGCAGGAGGGGGGCCAGCGACCGCTCACCACCCGCCAGGAATTTCAGACGAAATTTCACAGAAGGTCGCAATTTGGCTGTGCAGCGGTGTGCTTCTTGCATGCGACAGTCTGATTAGCACGCGGGTATAAGTACACCTGCAGTGCCTCCAGGGCCGGCACACTTTTGCGCGCGACTAGCTCCGCGGCCCGACTGGCGGACTGGCGGGCGGGCGTGCGGAAGAGGCACGGCGTTTGTCGTTTTCGCTGCAGTTTAGCAGCGGCAGACCGTTATGAAAATACTGCGACTGGTCGGAAATTTGGGGACGCGGGTGCAAAATTGCAATTACAGTCGTTGTTAGCCCGACTTCCTCCCCTTACTTTCGGTATCGCGATAAATCACCCGTTGCACGCCGGGTAAACCCTTGGGCTGGTCATTGCCGGGGCCAGCTCGGGCCCGCAGTGGTGTGACGCCGAGAATAAACTCAAGGACTCTGCCTCGCGGAGGTCTGGGGCCGGCCCGCCCCTGTGCCCCTTGAGCTGGCTGTGCCCCTTGAGCTGGGCTCGGACCCTTTGGTCGCCCCGTAGAGGTGCCCGCGGTGCCCCCGAGAGGGTCGTGGCGTGGCGTGGCGGGGCCGGGGCGGGTCGCTCCGGCTCCGAGGGCGGGACGTGGGCCTCGTTCACCAAGCTTATCGGGCACCAGCATCTAAGTGCCGACGAGTGCCCATAGCTAGCGGGACTGACTGGCCTCCGCCGTCCAATATTTCAACGCCTTTGCAATTTTTCAACAAGCCTGCTCGTCGACGTCGAGGTGGACGCGGAGACGGAACAAGGACGATGTACAATAACTGCAAAACCTGGGAGAATAATCGAGAAGGGGCGTTGTCTTTCGTTTCTCGAGCCGAAACTGTCAGAACCGGTCGAAAGGTCTGCCATCCTCGCCGTCGCTCCGCCGTGAGTCAACAAACCATTTCGTTTCGTTACGGCAGCGGGCACATAAAGAAAGTAAATAGTTTTCCCTCGACGAGTTTCACATTTTTATGACAGCTTCCGTGGCAAGCCCCGTTATGCGACGGCCGCGACGCCGTCCGCCGACCTCGACGGTCAAGGGGAAGTCTCGGGGCGTTCACCCGGTTCAACCCCTCCGCCGTATGACCTCGCGAGGTCACGCGGCGGCGTGCGCTGCACTCTGATGCAGTGCGCCCTGGAGCTACACAGCGAAGCGACGACGGCGAAGGGCGTTCTGAGCAGGGCTCCCCGGGTCGTTCGACTTGGCGGGTAGTGCCGATCTTGGATAAAGTCCCCCAAAATGTTCGTACTGTTTTGAAAAGGGTAAAACTAACACGAATATATTCGAGATTGGGCACCGAAAGTCAAATAACCCGGGGAGCGCCCCGCCCTCTCCGATCAGGCTCCAGCGGCGCGCGCCTTGTGGCCGGGCTGCTACTGCACCGCTGTGCAGCCGTGCGGGCGGGCTGCCTACCCACGCGGCGCCGTGCGGGGCCCGGCGGAGCCTCCAGCAGCCCCGTGGTCTGTGAGGCGGTCAAGCCGCTGGGGGATGACGACAGGCGCTAGGAAGTCGGCATGCAATACGACACCTTACACAGTCAACCGGCAACCGGAGCTGCCCGGTCCACGCGGAATAAGTGCGGGAGCTTCAATAAGCAGGCGTCAGACACGGCAGATGATACGGAGCCACACCGAAAACTCATCGAAAAGCTGTGTAGCAGTGATGGCGTGGCGTTGGGGTTAATGGTGCCGGAGGGTATGGGGGTGAGGTCGCCGTCGAGTAGTGCTGGCCGCATTATGCAAGGCGATAGGCATGGTGATAAGACGGGCACCCCGCCCCGCCACGCCGCCGCGGCGGTTCCGCTCGGGCCCAGAGGGCGGCCCCGTCCCCGGGCCTCCTCACCCCCGCCCAGCGCCCCAAGGTCATTCGCTGGCCACAGCCGGCCGCACCACCATAGTATAACTCTACACCACAGGGGCTGACGAGGACGAGGAAGGCCAACCGAAATTGAAGGAGTTACTTACTGCTTTATGTTCAGTTCCATAACCCCATGCATCTCAGAATTTTGAAAGAGAAAGCGCGCAAGGCCCATTCTATGTGCATCTCTCCTTGCGCGACGTTCATCCGACGAGTATGAGGTATTGGGTACTTACGACGAAGGGTGCCTGCTGATCCGCCGGCGTCCAGGGCCCGATGCGACAGCTCTCGGGGGGCTGGCGAAGGTGTACGTCTTGGGGCCGAAACTTCCGCTGGAGCACGCCAGGGCGGCGTTGTGCATTCTACGCCGTGACGAGCGCGCGAGTCCCGGTTACCGCGAGCGTGCCGATGACAGGCGTCCCCGCGGAGCAGAGGGGCTGTCGAACGATCATTTAGGGCCGAAACGGGAACCCGTCAATGAGATACGAAGTGCGGAGCCGCTGTCAACGGGAATGCAGGTCGCCATCGTTGTTTACTAACAGAGCAGAAGACACAGCCGGTTGTCATGGTCACAATGCGAGGACCCGTCCCGTTGTCCCGTTCCTCCTACTCCCCGCGAGTCGCGACTCGCGAGCGCCCTCAACGGGCAAAGCTGCCACGTGCTCAGAGAGTCTGAGTAGCTTAATCGCTCGATCAAACTCGATCCGCGCATCCACATCTACGCAATCCGCTCTTAGTTAGCCCTTGCTAATCTATCCCCGCAAGAGAAAACCGAGAAAACTGACGATTGTTGAAACAGCGGTGCATGGTCGATCATAATGCAAATGTAAAAATTGAATTAAATTCTAAGGAAACGGGGTTGGGGGGTATTAGTGGAGGTCGGTCGAAAGCGTCGAAAGGGCGCGCGCGCACGCCCGCGAGTGTGTTGGTCGTGTTGGTGTTGAGGATCACTGGAAGGGGAAGCGTAGTGAAGGGGAGGGGAGGGGGAAATGGAGTAGTGGAAGACAGCTGTCGGTGCCGGTGTTTTAAATTTTTCGCTCCGAAATGAAACTGAATGAAAATACCTGTATTCTTGGAAAGGATGTCGTTTTAATTCCGTACCAAGGACAACACGTTCCAAAGTAAACTGCGACATTATTATTATGATTAAAAATGCAAACAAGCTGCTAGAAACACATGTTATTAATTATAACCTCTTTCATTCCATCAACCAGATATCACAATTGGATGAAGTCAGAAGAACTTCAACACCTTACAGGCTCAGAGCCACTTTCTCTGGAAGAAGAGTATGAAATGCAAAAAAGCTGGCATGTAGATGCAAACAGTATGTTAATGTAATTGAGAGTCTTTATTCCTTTGCGCATAGCAATGCCGGTGTTTATGTTTCTCTTGACTTGGTTTCAGAATGTACATTTATTGTCTTAGAGAAGAGAATATTTGAGGAAACTGGTGATGAAATAGGTAACTTTTTAGCTACCAACCACATTTAAGTGAAGTACAGTATGTCTCACTGAAGTTGTTAATTTATTTTCAGAAGCAATGATAGGAGATACTAATTTGTTTTTGTCAGATGAAATACAGTGCCAAGCGGAAGCAGAAATAATGATAGCAGAGCAAAGTGCTCGAGGAAAACGGAGAGGCTGGGAAGCAATGATGATTATGCTTAGATATGGTTGGTAATCAATGAACATTTCCTCTAAATTTTTGAATAAAATAAACTCATACATTTTTAACTACAGGTTTGGAATGCATCAACATTAATAAGTATGAAGTTAAAATAAAACTCGACAACAAAGCTAGTATAAAAATGTTTTCAAAAATAGGATTTTTAGAGGTACAGCCATTAACCAATTAAATGCATCCAATTTATTTAATTGAGTTCTAACGAGACATTCCAGTATTACTATTTTTGTTGCAGATCAGTCGAAGTGAAGTATTTGGAGAGTGTACAATGCAGTTAACAAAGAATGATGATTGGGTTGAATGGCTCCGGAAGGAGACAACTAATTACAGAATAGTTGACTATAATAAAGTGAACAGCGTGCAATAGATCAATAAATCTCCTATATTTGTATTTTAAAAACATGAGTATAGTGCAATATAATTTAAAAAGCATTTCAAAGTCAAAGAGAATTTGTGTTACAATAGTTTTACAGGTAAAAGTATAAAGATTTAGTCTGAAAAGCAAAATGTAACAGTCATATAATAAAATAAATTACAGCATGCAATAATTTTCA
Organism: Frankliniella occidentalis; assembly: GCF_000697945.3. Classification (NCBI taxonomy): domain Eukaryota; kingdom Metazoa; phylum Arthropoda; class Insecta; order Thysanoptera; family Thripidae; genus Frankliniella; species Frankliniella occidentalis. Next base: position 2,621,559 of record NW_026267136.1, read on the forward strand.
TTGGTATTCAGTTTCTTTTGATACTATAATTCTTCTAGTCATTTTAGGCTTTGCAGTTCTGACAAGTTTTTTGGGTGGTGACTGCTTAACACTCACTTCACTTTTAAAGGTTTCTGTTTCGGAAGCAGGTTGGGGGTCAGCAAACCTCACCCTCCTAGTTAGATTTTGATCAATAGGTATAAGTGAGGGCCTTGAGACTTTGGCAAGGATTGATTGTCTTGGAGCTGGAAATTTTGGAATAGGGAGAATATTTTCAACATCATCATGAGTAGGTTTTTGAAAACAAGATTCACTTTCACAGGAATTTTCTGCATCAGAGTCATCAATGCTAGTGCTTTGATTGCCATGGTGTAATTCTTCTCTTTTCACAGAAACTGTTTGAGAGCAATCTTCTAGCTTAGGCTCAGGCTCTAATTTAGAAGACCCACGAGTAAAAATATCCTCCCTGAGTATCTCTGCAGAATTACTTTCACTCAATGATTCAAATTGGATATTTTGCTCCTTAATCTCTGCCTTAAAAAGACCAATTGGTTTTGTTGGACTGGGCAGAACAAATTCAAATGGTTCTTCTGAAGCCTCCTCTTTAACTGAAGAACATTCTTCCATGCCTAATTTTGCAAGCTCATCTGGTCCAGATTCTGCATTGAAAGTGAGAGATTCAGTATGTTTGAGCAAACTGTTATCATCTTCACTGACACCACTGCTGTCATCATTTGACAATTGAAGCCTTTCCATCATCTCTGCTTTTATAAGTCGTTTGGGTTTAGGTAAACTTGGCAAGAGGGAAGAGGAAACAGGTAAAGTAGAGGTGCAAGCTGGAATTTCATATTTAACATCTTCTTTTGGATATTCTAATATATGGTTATTTTCCTCAACTGGGTCAGTTTGAGTGCTAGCTGTCATTAGTCCATCAGAGGAAAACAATGTTTTCTTCAAACGTTCAAGAGATTGCTCTGAAACAAAAAGAAATGTTAAGTAGAGTCATATTACCTTAAAATTTAGGCTAGTCCTTCAATTGCTTACTAGGTGATGGTAGGTCTGTAATATTTGCTTCTCCCAGTTTATCCCTCAGAACAAGATTTTCAGCATTAGCTGACAAAACTTGTGATCTGAGAGTCAGTATCTCGCCACGAGCCATGTAGAGAGCTTTTGCTTCATTCAATCTTTCTGATGACCGCTGCTCCATTTCGTTACGTAATTGAGCCATTTCTTTCCTGAATAAAACAAAAAACATCAACTCGTATTTTAGGGTGTTCTGTAACACTTTACAGAATTATTTCTATTGTTCAAAAACATACCTGGACCGTTCAACAAGATCCTCTGCAAATGTAAGTATTTTTGAATCACCGTTCACAAACACTGGTTTTTCATCTCGTTTCAGATCATTTACTAATTTCAAAAGTTCCTGAAATATTTGATTTTTATTTATAAGATAGAAAAATAGGTTTTGAAGGTGAGGGAACTGAGAAATTATCTACTCACCTGAATTCTGATTTCATAATTATCTTTCAACCAAACATCCCTGTTATCTCTCTCTTCGGCCTCTTCCTGCCACTTCCGCCGCAGTTTTAGGTTTTCCATCTATAAATTCAAATCAGGGGTAAGAATTCTCAAGTTCAAGGAAATTCTTCACTTACACTGTGATATAGGTCTTACATTTAGTCTTTTGATCTCAGCACATTTTGCACCATAATCTTTCTTCATTTCATTGTATTTTTTAGACAGAGAAGAACATTTCTTCAACATATCTTGTCTTTTATCTTCCACTTCTGCAAAAAGAGAATTTCCTCGGCTTGCAGAATCCGATGGACCAGCTTTCAAACCTGCCAACTCACTTTGAGCCACAGCTAAACTTTCTCGAAGCTCCTGTAAGGAGAATTATTTTCATCTCATTTCATATCATTCACATAGAATTGAAAACCTGCAGAAATCAAATCAAACCTCTATCGTTTCAGATTGATCCGTCATATCAGATTTACAAATTTTAAGTTTTTCTTCCATCATTTCTAAGTGTTCTCTGGTGTTATTGAGTTCCTCAAATAAAGCTGTTTTATCTTTCAATAAAATTTGATTAAGCTCTTGGTGCTGCTCGCAAGCAAGACGACCAGCTGCATGTTCTTCCTAAAAGTACCAATAATAATAATTACAGAGCGCATTACAGTGAGATGAGAGAATAAGGTGTTAGAACTGACCACTAATTCCTGCAATTCAGCTTTCAAGGAGGCAACCGGTGATGTATCTTGAAATTCTCTAAGTTCTTTTCTTGTTTTGACCAATTCATCCTTTTCAAGAACTTGCTTTTGCCGTAGTTCCGATAGATCATTTTCTAAAGATAATATCTGTAAAACAAATTCCCAGAAATAATTTCACAAGATAATCATAACGTTATCAAGTAATCTAGCAACCAACCTTGCTCTCTAAATCTTCAACTCTTTCGGCATGCTCCTCTTTAAGTTTGAGAATGGACAGGGCATGTGACGCATTTAGATCGTGGAGTTGCTGCTGTTGACTGTCAATTTCTGTCTGATAGTCAGCCTGAATCCTCTCTGACACAACAAGACGACTTCTCAAACTGTACACCTCTTGAGTAAGTTCCTAAAGTAAAAACCCATGTAAAATGTTTTCCCTACAAAAACAACAAATTGGTTTTACAAGAGAATACCTCAATCTTCCCAGATTGTTCCTTGGACAGTGAAGATATTTGCTCATATTCAGCAGCAAAATCACGAAAACTTGAGGAATCATTATGCTCACTGGCTTCGCCGCTCATTTTTCTGAACCGGCCAAAGGAGTAAACCCTTTCAAACGATCAAGGAAAACTATAATGCACGAACCGGCAATCAAAACTAAACCAAACGCACGAAAACTTTCAAATTAAAGAACGTTTTTCTATTGTTTTCTGTTGTCTGTCATGACTTCAAAATACCAACCTATGTCGACGATTATCTGTCCCGTACGGCAACTTAAAAACAAGTCTTCGATGTAGACTTAGAAAATAATACACCGTTAGTTAATTAGGGGCAATTAGTAGTAGAGATTGAAATATGAAACCTAGACGTTGAAGATCAAATCTTTATCTTTTGTTGTAATAGTGCAGTAAGTGGCACTAGCCGACGACAGAGTCGTGTGTACCAACGTAAAAAGCGTAAAAAGTGATGTCTTAGAATCGCAATGTTTTCAAATTATTTCAGAGCTGTATTGCCATGCACAATTAATAATAAGAAGCACTGCGGTAATAGGTTTTCGATCATGGATTTCAATTTTTTCAAATGAGTTGTAACTGTTGTATTGGATTGAGTCGACTGACAGACGAGACGGAAGGTGGGTGGTGGAAGGGGGTCGACAACATTGACAACAATCTCAGATCATCGGAGTATCCAAAACTCCCGATGTAATTTCTAACTTTTTCCTTTAAGTCCTCTAATCCGTGCTATTTGTGATTCTGATTTTGTAATTACTTAAGACGCTCTGTTAAAGCTTTAGGTGTCGTATGTTAGCCAATGGTGGGCACCTAATGTTGTTCTGTGTGTATGTTGTGGTGTCAAGAATGTGTCAAAGATTCTAGAAATCAGTAACCTCTCCCGGTAACAAAATTATTAAAAGAAATTGAATGATGGTCTGGATACATTCCACTCTGAGAAAGACGTAGTGGTTTTCTGTATAATCTTTCCCTGGTTCATGATACTAGATACAGTTTTTACTTTATCAATCAAAGTTTTACCCTGTCAAAATTAATTTTGGCAGCATTCCATCTCTGTAAGATATTCTCATGCAGTTTGTTGAGCCCCAACTCTTGAGAAATGGCAGGGTTTGGTCGACTTTTAGCATGGTGGAGGATACTTTTAGTTTTCTTAATAGTCTGGCTTGTAGTCCTGCTATTATCTGGTGTGCGTTCCCCCAATACGTCACCGAGTCCAGAACTTGTAGACCGAATGCAGAAAGCATTCAAAGATTTACAAGCCCTAAAGCATCAAAATGCAAAATTAAGAAGCCTTGTATTAGGCGCTCAAGGGTTAGTAGTAGAAAAATCAAGAGAGTATCTATTATTTTTAAAATTTAATTGGTTTTGCTTTCTATTTCATTATTATTGATTGTTTGTCTTAGCTCACTTTTCGGAGATGATCAGGCTGGCAACTTATTGAGGCCTGAGGATGATATAGATCCAAGCAATGGAGCTTTACCTCGTGGTGAGAGCAGTGGAAGTCTGCTGTGGAATGGTTTAAGTGGTTCCTATTAAATATACTCTTGTCTCTTTATGATGTTATAGGACATGATGAGCCAAGTTCTGGATATGAAGTTGCCCTGCGGAAATTGTACAGGGGAATTACTGAATTGGGCTATTATACAAATGCAGAAGTTAAACATGCCCTGAAGCAATCCAAAGACAGCTCAGCAACCCTTGCAGACAGACTTTCATCCTTGCAAAGTGGTATTCTTGAACACAAACAGTAAGAAAAGCTACTACTTTTTTAAATAGCTTGCTGTCTTCTTCTTTATATTGCATCATTGTTCAGCAACAATTTTGTTTCAGATCTCTATTTAAATATCTATCCCAAATAAGAGATGAGGATGGGTATGATCAGTGGCGCGAACAAGAGTCACAAGATTTAAGTGACCTTGTACAGCGCCGCATTCAATTCCTCCAGAATCCTAAAGACTGTAAACGAGCTAAGAAACTCATCTGTAATCTCAATAAGGTATCATCTGTGACAGCTTATTTCTAGTTATTTAGTTATAGCATGTTGATGGTTCTTATGTATATCGATAATCTTCTAGGGCTGTGGATTTGGGTGTCAGCTACATCATGCTGTCTACTGCTTCTTAGTTGCATATGGAACCCAAAGAACTCTCATTCTGAGATCTAAAGGGTGGAGGTATCACAAAGGAGGTTGGGAGGAAATATTTAAACCAGTCAGTGATACATGCTTATCTTCTGAAGGAGATTCCCTTGCAAACTGGCCAGGTAAAATTAATATCATTCGTTATCCTTTTTCACTAGAAGCATTTAACCAAATTAGCCAATGTCAACCTGTCTGTTCTCTCTTTCCTTTTTTTTTTTCTCCATCCTAGGAAAGCCAGATACTCAAGTATTAACACTTCCTATCATTGACTCTCTACTACCACCTCGTTCACAATATCTACCTCCTGCCGTACCAGCAGATCTTGCCCCTCGTTTAGCTCGTATACATGGCCAGCCTATTACTTGGTGGGTTGGTCAATTCCTGAAATACCTACTGCGACCACAACCAGTTATAAGTGAGCTTCTGCTAAACACTCAAAACAAGTTGGGCTTCAAGGGGCCTATTGTGGGGTATGTTCTTACCTAACTTCTACATTTTTTATTTGTTTTTGGAAAATAAGAAATTTTATGTCTAGAATAGAGATTTCATCCAAAAATTATTTTAACCTTTTCAGGATTCACATTCGACGTACTGATAAAGTTGGGACCGAGGCAGCTTTTCACCCTCTTGATGAATATATGCCAGCTGTGGCAGAGTGGTTTGACCAACAAATATCAAACGGCAAAATTATTGATAAGAGACGTATCTTCCTTGCTTCTGATGACCCTAAAGTAATTGCAGAGGCACGTAGCAAGTAAGTTTCAATTTAATCATCCTTACAGTAGACAAATTAAGATACTAACTTTTACTTCAGTGTTCATGAATGTAATGCTTCTTTTAAAACCTTGTAACTTTGTGTTTTTAGGTATCCAGATTATGAAATTCTTGGTGATCCAGATATTGCTAAGACAGCTGCCATTGGGTCTAGATATTCGGACAGGTCACTGTATGGGATTATTGTAGATATACATTTCTTGTCACGGTGTGACTTTTTGGTGTGCACATTTTCATCTCAGGTGTGCTAAAACTCAGTTAAATTGGGATCATCACAGAGACGAATGACAAAGAAGCTAATGAAATTATTATATTATCAGGTTTGCAGAGTTGCATATGAAATCATGCAGAGCCTTCATGTTGATGCTTCAGCAAGCTATCGATCACTTGATGACATTTATTACTATGGAGGGCAAAATGCTCACAGCTGGAGGGCAGCACAGTCACATTTTGCTCAAAAACCAGAGGAAATTGATCTTAAAATTGGAGATCCTGTGTCAGTTGCTGGCAATCACTGGGATGGTTTTTCTAGGGGGAGAAATCTCCGAACAAATTTGCAAGGTCTTTTCCCCTCATTCAAGGTGAGCCTGTTATCCTTTGTATGAATTCATATGCTTTTCACAGTCTTCAGCTTGTATATTGCTTTCTGATTCTATGCTCAAACTTATTTCTTTTCCTAGGTTGAGGACAGAGTTGAAGCTGTAAAATTTCCAACATACCCTGAAGTTCCCTTGAAGATTACTCAAGATGCTCCATCTGTTGTGGAAACATAAATCTTCTAGCTGGGATTAGTTGTATAGCCATGTGTGCCTTCCTGCCACCGGCTGGTCCGGTTAACTTTGTTTCATTCTTAGGCAGCGTTATTGTGACTCTAATGGTATGGAATGAAATGGATTATATTCCTTCATGTGTTTCATTTATTGGCTGGACATTATGTTAATTATTCCATTTGTACATTTTTTTTGAAATGTGTTTATTTTGATGATTTTTTTCCCCATTATTATAGTTACGATGAATTCTAGTTGCAGGCATACAGTGGTTGTGTTAAAGATTCACTGGTCTAAATAATATTACCAAGTAGTTATTGTATCCAAAAGTAAGGTGCATCCGACATGGTTAGGAATTGTTTGACTTTGTTTTTAATTTATTTGACTGTTCTCAAAATCTCCTATACTCAAAAGTACTTTGAAATGGTATGCAATCATTGATTCATTAGCTTTATGATCTCGTCTTCCGTTTCACAATTTATTAATTAACATCCAACTTTTTCTTTTCTTCTGAGGAAACTCAGAGATTAGAAGGCAGCACATAGAATTGTTGTCCAAGGCTATCTTTTGTGAAAGCCTGAGAACACACTTATTCCCCTTGTTCTTTTGACTTTACATGATCTTAATTTTTGTGACACTTTTGTTTAGTTTTGAAACTTTATCATGTTTGTTTATTGCACGGTGAAGGGCACATCTGTGAACAAAGTTTGTCTGTAATACATTTGGTTGGAAATTTCTGTTTATCAGAAGGTTTTTCAAATCCAAAATATGAAATTAATGATCTTAAACATCAGGCAACTGGAAAAGAACACATGTTTCCGTTTATGTAAATAAATAGGTATGTATGTATGTTGTATGTATGTAAGTATGTATGTATGTATGTATGTATGTAAGTGTATGTATGTAAGTAAGTAAGTAAGTATGTATAAGTCTGCGTGTGTGTACATTCTGTATGTACCTATGTAAATTTAGAAGCCAATATTTGATCAAATATTGTCAAATAATGCATATTGAAGAAGTGGACATGTATATCACATCTAAGACTGTACTTGGTCTATCTTAATTAAATGTATCTAGTAATCAACGTATTACAATTGAAACATGCATGATTGAGGTAGATAATATTTTATACATATTGCTCATTCTAACTTTTGAGATTTTATGTTGGTGTCATTTAAATACTTGGAGGAGATTTCCATATCTGAATTGTGGCTGGTAATGGTGTACTTGAGTATGCTGATAGATTAAAAAGTAGGAAGAAAATGTTTGGGAAACAATTGGTATTAAAATTAAATCCATTGTGAACTCTAATCTTCCTTATTATGTAGATTGGATTTGCATTGAGCTATCTACATCAATGATTGTATATAGTACAAAAGGGACCAGATCTCTGAGCCAGAAATGTATTTGATGTTTTGTGCTAGAATGTCATCCCATCAATTCTGCTGGTTGAACTTACTTTTTAATACATCATCTTATTTTACTCTACATTCTACGGTAATTTAATTTAAAGGTTCATGTCAAGATTGATATTATTTTTTGTGGAGTGTTTGCTACAGTTTTTTACACATGACAAATATGAACAACCTCACAAACACCTACACAACACACATTATATGCACTATTTGTTTTGTTTGTAAGTGTTATTTTTATTTTGAGTTTTTATTTTTGAACGTTTTAATTTTACTTGTGCTGTCTAAATGATCTGAATGTGTATCTATCACCTTTTGCCAAAGTATTTCTTTCGCCTGATGGAACAGGTATCCTTCACTCGCAATCAAATTGACCATGTTTATTACAAAGGAGACTAAACTTACTACAAACCTGTCAGATTTGTGAAATCAAAGAGCGCAAGAATCAAATGTTAAATTTCATGCGAAACGTCTATTGTTTTTTTTCTCTCTTTTAATGATTTAGTGCAGTCAGAGCAAATAGTTCTCTAAGATTTCAAGGTATGATTTATTTTTCATTTTATTATTTCACCTTGAACAACTGGCATTTCTTTTAGACAGTTGTTTGGTGGTGTTCGTTCATCTAATTGAATTTGTGTTGTGCATGAATGGAATTTTCAATTTTGTTTATTTGTTCTTCAACTTCATCTCATTAAATAAAGACAGTTTTAGAGAATAATGTGGTAGCATCAGCAGTCACATGGAGAGTTCTTGAAGTTGCAATCGAAATGGACGAACATCTAGAGTGGCCCCCTCTTTTTTTTTTCAACTCAGTGCCAAGAGAATTCTTTTGATGAGTAGGCTGTAAATTGTATCTGAATTTTACCCCTACTACCGCACAATTTGTTGATGCCAACAGAAAATCCTCCCTTGTGAACTTCAATTGGTGTAAGACATCTACTTTGCTGTGATATTTTTGAGGCAATGTATATTGATTTGTTTTAGTGCATCATAAGAGACAAAGTATATGCATTACTATTCCTTGATATGGTTTGTAAAGGAGCTCATTGAATAAAACTTACGAAAACCTTTGAGAGTTACGTGTTATGTAATATACATATGAAGCAAAGAACCTTTGTGTTTTATGACAGCAATATCTTGTCATGGACCAAATTTTGAGGTTTTAAGGCACACTGGCAGTCAATTGTAAAATCCACGGAACATGGTGTTCAACTCAATGTTTATTTCATAGAGTTGGCATTTTTATTTAATGATTTACACAAGAGGAAAACACGTAACAACAGGGTATTGCTTTCCTAATGTTATGTGAACATGATATTCAAGATGCTCTTTTTAAAAAAATATTACAAATTAAAAACTTTGTTTAGGTTCAAGTTTAAATACGAGTTGATGTCAAACTCAGCAGCTCATTCTAAGGTACAAATTAAACATAAAAGTTGAATTCAGGACATATACAGCATTTTCACACAACTCTCACCAATCACTTTTGCTCACTATAACATATATCTTCTCATGTCATTGCATGAACATCTTTACAGACTAAATAATATGGCATTAGCGTTCCAAAATGCCCAAACTGTTTAACACAGCATTGTTTCAGCATTGGAAGGGTACACTTTGAAGACTTACAGTGAAATGCATGGTCCACATGAGGACAATTAACAGCAGAAAAAAAGACGTCCTTTTCCCATCAGAATTTAAAAAAAGAAAAAAAAAACGTCACAAACACATCAACAACCCATGGTAGCCAAGTACCAGTAGCAATGATTACATAAAACAAAAAAAATGCTGATCAGCCCAACAAGTTTGAAGACCTTCGACAAGAGTGGAATCAAGGATTTTAGAAAACAATTCTGTTACCCCTTATTTTGAAAAAAAAATGAACCCTTCCTCTAAATAAAGCAAGTAATGTGACAGAACAGCATGGTTCTTGAAAGGGCAAAGCTTTTCACGTCACTTATATCACAAACTTTTTAACCGAACATAAGGGTACCAGACAACACTTCTCATATTACCCGCAATCCTTTGAAAAGAACATCAATCAGTCTGATGGTGGAGGGTAACGCATGACTGATTTCGTCAGCCAAAAAAAAAGTAAAAAGGTTTAAGCCATACTACAAGCGATATATAGACTCAAGTATACAAACTCCCTCAGCTTCAATTGCATGAGGTCACCCTGTAGGCCATTACTAATCCAGCTACAAGCCTCACGGAAACAGAAAATGGACACAGCACCTTTTAAGTAGGCCAGCAATTGAGTAGAAAAAAAATTATGAACAATAGAAAAGCCAACACTTCAGTACAAAAATATTTATTAATCATGTATCAAAATGAATTCTCACACTTGAACTATCCTGATAACTTCATATTCGCCCTCAAGTACGGAGAACAGAAAATGACAGGTAATCTCATACCCTACATGTACATGAATGTACTTTTTCAATCAGATACCTACCTACAAACACATATTTTTTCAATCACAAATCATAACTGAGCATATCAGGATTCTATATTTACTGAAGGAAGAGAAAATTTTAAGGTGTAAAACCAATGATGCTTAACAAAATTTATGAACGTAAAAATTAGAAACTAATTAACAGTACAGATGGGTCTCAATTCAAATGAGTAACAAAATTATGCATTGATAACAGTTGACAGCAACAACCATTGCACATTTAAAAAAAAAAGGGGGGGGGGGAGTTATAACTTGGTGGATAAGACTCAGACCACATAAAATTACATAAAACTCTTCATGGGTAAAATGGACTTTAAACGTTAACTACTCACACGGCCATGAAGAATCCATCACTGGGCATTAAGTAATACTGGTAGCATAATAACTTCAACATACAACCTGACAATCACTTAATTTCAAAGCGGTCTCCATGGATTGTTTACAAGTTACACATTTAAGTATACTAAAGTTCGCTATAAAACCACTGGGTTCTCCTCATTAAAACACATTGACCCATTCATACAATCATTTGACAAAGCCAAAATGCTGACCAACTTTCCAGGTAGCACAATGAGGGAGAATACTTCAGAAGTTCATTTACTCTCCCTCACTGCAAAAAACAAATATTAAGTACAATTCATGAAACCGAACAAGTTGACACATAGAAGCCTGTCAAAGCTGTCAGATGCTTAAATGTTCAAAACATCACTTCATTTTTTGTTTTTTTAACATAGTATTGATCAATCTTACCATATGTGCAAGGAAAACCAGGATATTTCAAATTGGTATAGTCATAACAATGAACATTCACTTAAAATGAAGTTTATCTTTAGACCAAAGGATATATTTATATGGGCATGCTACTGTCAATTGAAGTCAATACAGCAAGTCAATTCACAGGTTAGAAACAGGGAATTGGCCCAGGGGATGGTTCATGGAATGCATCCTCACTACCCTAACAATTCAACAGGTACCTCAGTCAATCTGTCAGCAGAAACTGCTGACTCCAACCACTACCTAGTTCCTTTTCATACACAAGTCATAGTAAGCCATAAATAAATAAATTAACGAAACAGATAAAATAAATGGAAGGAGCACAAGCTCTGCTTGAGAGAAAATGAATTGGACTGTTCAGTGGCAACTATCACTTTGCTTAGACTGGCACAGTAAACCCCACTCTTGCTTCAATAAATAACATAAATAATGCTAAAAGATTGGCCACTCCATGTAGAAGAAGCAGAAAAGAGCCTAAAGTGGAGAATTGTAGTACGAATGATTGCCCAAAATTTATTGAGATAGATACTAATGACTGCCTGATCTTAAGTGATCAGATGCCCTCTTCATTATTACTACCATATGAAAATAAGCCACTCCTGTCACATTAAATCAATAGCTAATGAAAGTTCATGAATTATAAAGAACGCAGACTGTCCCTTTCACAGTTAATGAGACTGCCTTCAACTCCTTCCCCAAAAAGCTAACGGAAGACATAACTGCAACTTGAGCCTTGGCAAAAATTAGCGCAGAATAGCCCTTTTCGATGAGAGGAGAACTCCCGAGGGTCAGTCGGTGGAGGCCATGACGAAACTACTGCACCAAGAGTCTCTTTCTGTAACCTGGAGTCCAAAGTGTTATAATTAAAAATAAAGTAAGATAACTTCAAATGAAGAGAATTTTAAACCCAAAGTCATACTTCAGTTAGAATTTATCCTGGAACAGGAACAAATTGTTGGTAGCTGCAACAGCAATGATATTCTCTAGAGGGTGCCAAGCTGTATGAAGTATTTTTTTGTTGAAATCCAAGCAGTCCACACTGATATCATCCTTCTTCCTCTTGCCTCCAGTGCACACCTGTACAACATATTCAATGATATAATCAATAAAAAATAAAAATTTGTAACACATACAAAACAACAAGGGGACATTGATAATACCTTTCTTGGCTTCAAAAGTGTTTTAGGCTTAGCCACGTCCCGCGAGGCTTCTAGAGTTGCATCTTTTTTGGTGGTTCGATCAAACATGCGGAAAAAGTTGTTGTAGGAACCAGTCATAATGGCTGAGTCATTGCCATTCCAGCAACATTCAAATTTATCAAAAATGCAATCATTTTCATACAATGAGCAGAGTTTTGATCTGAGGTATTCATGAACCTAACGCCAGAAAAAAATCATACACCAAACAAAATTAGTGCTTAACAAAATCAAGAAAACATTACACAGCTAACTTCAAATAGCACTTACAGGATAAGACTCAATGGGTTTAGTTTCCATGTGCAAGTCCCACACCTTCACTGACAAATAATCTCTGGAGATCATATACCGTCCAGAATTTGAAAGTTTCACATCTGATATACTTGAGATAATTTCAGAGAAGAAACTCCGGTTGGTCGGGTCTTCTGGCTCTTCAAACACTGAATAAACAAATGTAGAAAGAAAATGTAATTAAGGGAGTCAATCACACTAGGTTCAAGCAGTAATCTAATAAAAACTCACATTTTGAATGCCTATCACAAAGTGCAGCAGCACGCATGTCACACAGCCTGATAGTACCCTTGCTACTGCTATATACAAAGAGGTTGCACTCCACTGGGTGAAACTCAGCAGCAGTGATAACTTCTGTCAGTTCTTCCATGTTGGTGGGCTTAATATCTACAATGTTGAAGCTCTGATCTGTGATCTCCAGATGCCAAAGATTGATTCGGAGATCATCTGCTGACAAGTATGTCTCCTGGTCTGAGTTTACACTAATTGAATTTATATGGTATGTGTGCGCATTAGCAAAGATTCTTCTGGGTGATGCTTCAACCATGAGTTCCATTGGTTTTATAACAGGAACCTGGCAAGAGAGGTGTCTTAATCAACTGCAGATGTGGAGTTTGTTTAAAATTTAAAAGAATTTTGTACATGAGCACTCAAGCAAATATAAGTTGACAGGGATAGTTTAGACTTACTCTGAGCTGTGTTATACATGATGGGTCTCTGACTTGTCCTGTTTCTTCTTTGGTGTTATAACCTTCAACTTTCTTATCCCTTTCAGATACTTTCCACAGTTTAATAGTTTTATCTGAAGGAAAAAAATAGTGTGATTAAGAAATTGGGCAGTACTACCAACCAATAGATTGATAATAACACCAAACCCAAAATTATAATCCCACCATTTGTAGACAGCAGAAAGTGAGCTTGATTCTTTCTCCTCAGCCATCGGATTTTATTGATTTTTTCTTCAATTTCTAAGCTTTTAAGGTAATCAAATTCAGGCTCATGGCTCTGAAAAGTGCTGTAAACATTGTACTCCCCTCTCCTTGGAATTACACTTTTACTCTGAAAGTAAGGATTACAAAATTGATTAACATAAAAACTTATACATTCCAACAGAAATGCATAACAGAAATAGAAAAATTTTACAAATATTTTTTTTTTTGAAAAAGAAAGAAAGGAGCTTACAACAGGATCTCTTTGAAATATGACCACCCGACCTCCTTTGTCACCAGTGGCTAAGAGGTCTCCATCGTGATTGAACTCAACACATGATATGATATCAGCTGAAACATGAAAATAAATATTTGTTACTTTACAAGATAATCCCCAAAACACCCTTTCTTTAAATCAGATTAAATAAAAGGCAAAGGGGGAAAAAAAGAACAAGAAGACTGAACCTATGCTAATGAATGAATAAATCAATGAACTGACAGAATTATATTGATACTTCGACCGAAATAAAAAGTCCAATACCCGATTCACTGAACACTTAAATAATTTTGATTACAAAAAATTTTGTATCATAGATGCCGACCTGTAACATCTTTCATTTGAATTTACCCGGAGAGGTTAGGGTCGTATCTTCTGCGGACTATGACAACAAAGGTTAAATAACAACGGTCAGGACAAGAGAGGACAAAATTAAGCCCGACCTCCACCCCCGATTGAAAAAATCATCTTGTGAAGAAACACAGCAAAGAAATCGACCGTTTAAAAATTTGATTCATGGCTTTTGCGCCTTTTCTTTCCTTGGCAAGTGTTCGAATAGCGGCGGAAAATGCCGCATCAAATTTCTACTTAAGTCTCTCAGTTTAGAATTATAAGACATGTTTCGTCAGTAACGAAAAGAGAGGGCGTCAATTAAAGGGCCAAATAGTACACAAACAACTGTCGTGAAGTTCTGCTCTGTTGAGAGGGGAGCAAGAACATAAAGCTTGGACAGGACAAGATAGCTAAGCTTTACTCAACTCACCTTCGGTAACATCGTCGTCAAGCGTCCCTTTAACCTGGGAGAAATACCACTGCGTGTCTCCATTCCCTGGAATAGACACCACCATTTCAAAACGAGTCGCACAGGTAACCTTCTTCAAAAACTTTACCAACGGCGTCTAATCGCATCAGCGACCGGATCGGGACTAGCCAAACAGAGGCCTAAATGGGTCAGGATACGGATAGGCTTCTATACCACTCACTTACCAGCCATATCAGAACCCGGAGGATATTTAAACATAAGTTTTAAACCTCGATTTTGTAGACTAACACCTCAAATCGTACAATAGTCAAAAAGGAAAGCGGATGGAAAAGGATTTGTCACATTTCAATATAAGATTTCTTAGACCTTCCTTCCTTTATGGCGGCACTCACGAGTGAAAAACATGTGACGTCATAGGCGATGCTGTTTTTTCGGAACAGTTGACTGTCGCGACGCGTTTAGGTTTCCGTCTGCTGGTAAGGCGCCAAATTATTGGCGCGCAATTTGAAACTGCCACAGCCACACGTACAAAACGAGAATATTTAAAGGGATTTCGTTCAGATAAAAATATTTTGGGGAAAAAAAGATGTATGCTCTGTGGCTTATGAAATGACTTGTAAATCCAAGTAGGCCTCTGTTTCGTTTTGTCACCGTCCGCTTTCTTAATTTCCGCGATGGTAACTTTTTTCCTTCGTTTTAAAGACGATTTTACTTATACCCATCTCATAATTTTACTTTTCACAAAATCGAGGAGAGTTTCATGACCGTGAGATTACTTTTGATTTGAGTGCATCCTGTGTGTCAGGGCTATGACACAGCAGTCCGCCGGGTTTGCATGCCTTAACGCACTCAAGGGGCCATGGCGCCGTACGGGTGGAGCGAGTAGGCAAACCCGCACACTGTCCTGTCGTGTCCCCGACACACTGGGAGGTGCCTCCGGGCTATGGGGTAAGATCAATCGTCTTTTGAACGAGGAATCACCTGAACGTTTGGCCCCGTTGACAGCGGTGTTGATGATGCAGCCCAGCCTGGTCAGGGAGGACTGGCGGATCATCTCCGTGGACTTGGCGAGGATCTGCCGCGGGGGCGACGGCGGCGGGGACTTGCCCCTGTGCACGGCGACCACCGCCTTGGCCGAGGCCCCCTTGGCGCCGGCGCCCTTGCCCGAGGAGCCCTTGCTCGAGTCTCGCGGACGGTCCGACGCCCTGGGGCTGGGGCCCCACAGGCCCACCCCGACGCCCACCCCGGCGTGCCTCATGGCCTAGAGGGCCCGGAGCGGCGCACGCGGGCGGGGCGGATCGGGGCGGGGCGCACCCGGGCGGCTCAGCTCAGTCCGTCTGAAACACACACACACACAGGTATGGGTGGAGGTCATATGGCAAACACTGAACACCCACGAGGAAAAGATCAGAAAAATCTGAAAAATTGGGATAAATCAATAAAAATAAGAGAAAATCAGAAAAGTTAGGGAAAAACAGAAAGATTGGTTGAATTTACTGTGAAGGATCCTTCGTGCTGTGCGCCGGCTTCTAGGACTGTTTTAGCGCGGGAGGACCATATCCAGGCCGTTTTCACCCCCCCCCCCCC
>NW_026267136.1:2638137-2641124 GCF_000697945.3 Frankliniella occidentalis
CTGACCGCGACGATACCCCCCGCGTCCCCCGCGCTCACCGCGCCGCGGCCACGCGCGGAGTATAGCGTTAGCGATGGGCGAATACACACCACCGTGTCCGGCCAATGTGCAGCCCCCATCCCCTCCACAATCCACACCCCGACAACCCCTCTCTTATCCTTATCGCGACCACCCGCCCCTCCGGGCCGGCTCAACCTGTCATCGCTCGCAGCTGCCGAGCACACGTCTGACACGTGTCAAACAAGTCGCGAACCACTTTGCTCTGCGCTGTCAGTGACGCGTCATACGTTAACGTCAGCCCGACATCAGTCCGACATCAGCCCGACATCAGTGTGACATCAGTGTGACATCAGTCCGACATCAGCCCGACCCGACAACCACGGCATTCAGATCTGCCGAGCGAACTCACCGCTTGGCGTTGCCGCTTGGCGCGGCGGAGAGGACCCATGTAATATCCCCACAGACCCATTCCTAGTCTAATGCACCAGCGCTGGCTGCAGCGGTGCATAGTGCAGCCCAGGCCAGGCGGGACGGACGCGGCCGTGCTTCAGAGGCGGCCCGCCTGTCGGCCCGCCCGACCGCCGCGCACGGGAGCGCGCGCGTTGCCTACCCGGCCGGGCGGCTCCCGGCCCGCAGCACCTTGGTGGTGTACACGTACACTTCCCGGGCGTCGTGTGCGGCGAACGTAACAGCGCGACATCGCAACCCTTGCGACCGCAGCACGGGGGACCTGTTGGACGCGCAGTGCGGCACGGCCGGGGGCGGCCCGGGGGCGGGGCCGACCGACACTCCACCGCAGCTGCACTGCGGGCAGCTCGTCAAAGCGCCCGCAGCAGCGGTCCAGGTCCAGGCGCCCCCCACCGGGGGAGCAGCAAGCCAGGATGAGCAGGGCTCCGCAGGGGGGAGATGGGCACCCCCGCACCTGGGAGAGGAAAGGGGCCCCTCTTCGGGAGGCCCTCGTGGCTGGAGGCTGGGGGCGCAGAGGTGCGCGCTGTGGCGGTCGTCGACCTGTCTGTGACCTGTCTGCACACAAAGCCTAACCCGTCCATCCGCACCCCCACGGGAAAGGAGAGGGGGGGGGAGGGAACACCAGCCTAACCCGTTCGTCCACGATCCCTCGGGGGACCCGCGGGGGCCACCCTCGGGACGCACAGCAGCGGCCAGTGCGCATTACGGCCAAGCCGCAAACGGAAAGAGGGGGCTTGCGTGATCCGCGTTAGCCGCGGGGCCCGGCCCGGACGGCCCGGAGGGGGCCCGGGTGGTGGCGGCGCGGCGAGCGAAGCCCTGCCGGTGCCGCCCGTCCCCGGGGCCGCCGTCCAGCGCGGGGAGAGAGGGGGGCCCCCGCTCTGGGCGCCGAGCGCGCGGAGGATCCCCTTGCAAAGCCCCTAACCCCTTACGCGCGCGCGGGGCGGCTACCGTTACCTTGTCACCGTCCCCCTCTCCACCCCTTTCAGCGCTGACGGCGACATCCTTCGCGTCCTCATTTCCTTGCCCCCTCCCCCCTCCCTCTCTCCAGCAGCGCGCACGCTTCGCTGCCTTTCACCGCCCCCTATCGGCCGCGCACAGCAGTCGCGATGCCCACCCACCTTATTCCACCTGACGAGCACCCCCAGACAACAAAAAGAGAAAATAGAGTACATTTATTCCGGTCTAGAAAATTTTGGCGTGACAGGAATCCCCTGACGGAGAAGTGTACACAAAAAAGTTTGCGGGCGAGAGCGGCCCTGACCTGGAGTTGAGTCTTTGTGGGTAGCAGCGACTGTCGCGCGAGGAGAGAGGGGGGAGGGGGGGGGCTTACGCAATAAGCGCTCTCTGTGTGCCACTCGCTGCTCGCTCTCGGTGCGCACGTGCCGGGGCCGGAGAGAGAGGGAGAGAGAGGGAGAGACGGGGCGAAGCCAGGTGAGGGGCTGTCGAGACTGTCGGCCGCAGGCGGGACGGGCGACTAAGGAGGTTGCACGAGAGAGGGAAGAGAGAGAGACAGAGAGAGACAGAGACAGGGAGAGAGAGAGAAAAGCTGAAGAAGAGAGTAATACTGAGAATGTGCATCCTCTGCCCGGCGCGGCTCGTGGCCTGGCCGTCTCTTGCTCTCCTCGTTTTATTTTCACAACAAGGCGAATCTGCCCCCCCCCCCCCACCATTCCCCATGGCACTCACAGAGTCTGTGAGGAACAGGGGTTGGCAGGGGCTGTTTGAAGCACCACTGGGATGGACGGGTCATGGCGGCGGGGCGACGTCCTGCGTGACACATACACGTGTCGCCTAGTCCGGGCGTGCCATCTTGTAGCCCGACGAAGGGAAAGTCTACCCCTTCGCCCCCTCCTCTTCCCCTTAAAACTGCCACTTGGTTGGCTTGACGAGGTGGGCGAAGGCATCACCCGATTACATGTTTTATGGCCCTCCAAGTTTGGCGTGGTCCACTCGCTGATGAGGTCAACAGCACCACTCGGCACCAGCCGCCGCGCCACGCTCCGCCACGCCCAGCCTTTTAGCGGCAAAACGAAAACGATCCTCGTGCAGAGGGGGGGAGATATAATGAAAAA
This sequence comes from Frankliniella occidentalis, assembly GCF_000697945.3. NCBI lineage: Eukaryota > Metazoa > Arthropoda > Insecta > Thysanoptera > Thripidae > Frankliniella > Frankliniella occidentalis. The sequence goes on from NW_026267136.1 coordinate 2,640,678, forward strand.
TAATAACAAGAGCAGCTGGTGCTGCGCGCCGTGCGCCAGGGCTTTCCATTAGCGAGGCGGGCCCGCGGGTGCGGCGAGTGCTGTCCTGGGCGGACACCCCGCCCGCCACGCCCGCCCCGCCCCGTCCCGCCAGGAACACCCATGGGACGCAACGCGGGCGACCCCTGCAGCCGCGGGGGGCGGCGGCGGCGGCGGTGAGTGGCCATGGCCCGGCCGGGTCGCGACAGCAGTCCCTCATCTCGTGGAAAACCCAAAACGCAAACAGAGCGGAGAGAGAGAGCGGCGCGAAGGCGCAGGATGCGGCGAAGTTAAAAATACTGCGCGCGCGGTGCGCGGTGCCGGCTGCGGACGGGTCGGGCCACGGACCTCGCGACGCCCCGCGGCCTAGTGACCACCACGACCAGAGGCGGCAGATGGCCCCCTCCCCCACCACTCGCGTACACGAAT
>NW_026267136.1:2643918-2646868 GCF_000697945.3 Frankliniella occidentalis
GGAAATGTAGGGGAAGGGGGGTAGGCTGGGGTGCTGCGGGCACTGAGACACGCGGCGACGTGGGGAAGAAAGGGATTCGCGAGACAGCAGGTGCGAAGAAGATTGATCCGAAACTGTCACCACGGCGCGGGGTGGCGCGGACGAGACGCAGATGGGGCCGCGGCGGCGCGCGGATGTGCGGTAATTCCGCCCCTCTGCCCCCTTTTCCCCAGGGTCCGCTGGGAGGGTGTCCGGGGAGAGAGCCGCCCTTGCCCGCTCGGGCCTTACCTCACACACGGGCTGCTGCTGGCGGTGCTGGTACTGCTGCCGCGGCTCCTGCGACAGCGAGAGAGAAGCAAATGAGAATCGATGTGCGCAAAAGAGCCTCCGGTGTGTGTATGTGTGTGTATTGGGAGGTGGAGGGGGGCAGCAGGGGCGGGACGGGCCTCAGTGTGGCTGCGAAAGGAGGCTAAGCGCCTGTATCCGTTCAGTGGCCCGTGGCCCAGTTGGCAACGAGGCCACACAAGGGGATGGTATCATGGGGGGCGGGGTGCAGCGGGTGCCGTCCGGGGGCGGCCAGTACTGGGGCGCGTCAGTCTGGCTGAAGCTGGAGCAAGCGGACGTCGTTGTCACAGAGCCCCCTGTCAGTCCAGGCGGAGGGGTTGTAAGCCAATCGAGTATCGCAATGGAGAGCGTCTAGAAAGAACGTCCGTTTTCCTCAGATTAATTTGGGAAATTGTAGGAGCTCGGCGCCTGCGAGACGCAGGGTAGGCCACCCCGCAGCACACGTATGCACTGCAGGCAAGATATTGCCTACCTATCAGGCGCTACGAGAGCCTCCATAAGCCATACTCTCAAGCATAGGCTGAGCTTGTTGCGTACTTTCTGGGTGATCCCATACCAGCTGACGTGAGCGTGCCAGTCCAGCTGGAGATGACAGAGGAAGTGGGCCACAGCTGAACGCGTCAGTCCAAGTGGACTGGAAAGGGCGGGCGTGTCAGTTAAGGGTGTCGTAGTGATGGCTAGCGTGTCAGTACTGTCGGTGGAGCAAACGGAGGACAAAGTGAGGGGAGCAGGGGTAGTCGAGGTGGACGCAGAGGCATGTCATTGAGGGTGTCATAGTGAAGGCAGCTGAGCAGCGTGTCAGTAGCTGCCAGTCCCAGCTGGAGTGGGTGGGGGGTCCGTTGCTGGAGCGGCTAAGTCCGGCTGGAGTGGATAAGGGGGCTGTGTTCGGCCGAGAGCACTCGAGTGTGAGCGGCTAAGGGGCCCAATCACCCCCGGGCGACCTCATCGCCGCGGGCGCGCCCTGCCCACTGAGCCGGCCGGACAGTTTTGTCCTTTTTATTTTCTTTTACTTTTTATTTATTTTTTATGAAGGGCAGTCAGTCGCCACCACAAAGAGAGGGGTTAAATAATACGAAAATACAGAAAGGAGGCCGAGCCGAAGCGCTCCTCTGCTGCTACTTAACTTATTCAGAAATATGAGGGGGATTTAGCGGTTCTGGCGGCAAGCGGCACGGGCCGGGCGGGCGGAGCGCCACGGCAACGTTTCGGGAGGGTGGGGTGCACTTATTGGAAAACTCCGCCACGGACAAAATATCGAGTTTAAAAATTAAACGAATTTTGTTTTCGTACGTCAAGGCTACGACACAAACGGTGTTGCGTGTTTGCATAACCTAGGGCTTTAGAGGCCACAAGCCACCTCACCTTACGGGTGGAGCGAGCGAGTAGGCAAAAGGCAAATTAACCCGAATAACTGTTGGCCCTGAGACACGTTGTTTTTAAGTCTCATAAAAGAAAATGGCTGGTACACAAGATCCCCAAGAGGCCTTTTCTCTGCGAGCAGGTAACCATCAGCGGTAGCCCACACACTCGTTCACCCTCCAACGGCCTCCCGTGTGGCCGGCCTGCGTCCTCTTCCCCGGCGAGCCGCGCCGCCCACGCCGCTCCGCCCACCTCACCTGTCCCGGCGCTCTGCTGAGCTCTGCTGAGCGCGCTCTAGCGGCCGGCTCCAGCTGGACGAACAAATGCCCGTCCCAATCACACCCGCACGCTGCCCCCATCCTCCCACTGGTGTTTTATTTCGGTCCTCGACCTCGCCGCCAACGTGCCGCGGCCGCGGCCAGGGCCAGGAATGCGGTGCGCGGTGGCGTCCGCCGCCCCTCTGTCGTCCCGTCTTGTACCGCGCCCCGCCCCGCCCCGCCCCCGCGCTCTACACTGTAACCACCTCTTGGCGGCGACAAAAACTTTTCTTTCCACGGATCGAAACTTTGCCAATGGACGTGAAATGAAACAAGTCCGACAGACAGGAAGATTTGTCATTTGCGCGCGGGGTGGCGGGGGCAAAGGCCGAGGCTACTTCCCCCTCTCCTCCTCCTCCTCCTCCTCCTCCTCCTCCTACTCCTCCTCCTCCTCTTTCCCCTCCTCCTCCTCCTCCTCCTCCTCCTCCTCCTCCTCCTACCCCTACTCCGGAAGAGTAATGGACGGGACGGGGCCTGGAGGGGGGAGTAGACGAGTAAAGGGTTAGGGGCTCAGCAGCAGCAGCCTTGTACTTCTACCCCCCCTCCCCCAACACCGGCTCCCTAAACCCCTTCCTCCCTCCACCACCCCGTGGAACAAACTTCGACTGCTTGAAGCCCTCTTTTCGCTCTCCCCCAGATAGCGTTTGACGGGTTCGGGGATGAACGCCGCCTCTACGAGCAAACAATACACGCCCGGTTGGGAGAGACGGACCCCCGCCACGAGATGAACACTGAAGAGGGAGAAAAAATATGAAGAATAAAGTCCGAGGTCTCCCAGCAGCGCCGGTGAGGAGGACGCCTTCCGATATATCCGTTATTGGCTGAGCAAAGTCACGCGCTCGGCTATTTCAATTTGGTCCCTCGCACCCCCACCCGCCCCTCGCCTTTTACCCGTTAGCGCGCAGGCAGGTCGTGAGGGGATGAGGCGACGGATGCGTTAGGAGGAGGAG
>NW_026267136.1:2648031-2648970 GCF_000697945.3 Frankliniella occidentalis
TCCCAGCCCCTCCTGCCCTCCTTTGAATCCCCCCAGCCCCCTCTCCCCTCCTCGTCACAGCCCCTGGCGCCACCGCACAGCCGCCGCTCTTCGCGGGAGAGATGACAAACGTCCGAGAGGAGAGAGGGAACCTGGATTGTGGCCAATCACAAGCTGTCTCCGAGAGCAGCGGGGCGGCCAGATAGCGGTCAGCGTCGCGGTCAGCGTGGTGGTGAGGTTTCCAATGAAGACGACCTAAGAAAATTGGTTGTTGAATATCTTGATTTGCTGCTGGACTAGAGTTGCCCCATCAGGTGATAATCTAGGCTTTATAGCTAGGCTGTGGTTAGATGTGTTGCACCTCCTGGCTGACACTGGTTGAAATTTTATCTTGGACGGCCGGGGCTGTGGAGTGCGCTTTCTGACACACGATGTTGTAAGAAAAGAAACATACATAACATAATGGAAGTTGCATGACTCGCGACTTGGGCCGCGTCGGCCGGTCAGGAGCAGCAAGTTGAAGAGAACAGCTGATGCAGCCCCCCACCCCCACCCCGTCCTACAATGGGGCCCCTGGGGTGACCGCCCCCCGCCCCCTTCCTCACCGAGATCCCCGCCCTTGTCGTAACACACATGGCGTCCCCATGGTGACAATCAAGGAGCAATGAAAAGAGTTGGACACCGCGCGCGAGAGAGTTTGGGGAAGGAAGAGCAAGAAAGTTGACCTCATTTTGTTGGAACCCCCCTTTTCCTACGCGGGGAGCGACCGCGAAGCGCGAGGAGTCTTGGACTTGGACTGCCCCCCCCCCCATCCCGCCCGGCCGACGGCACGTCCGCTGCGTCCATCTTTTCTCTCTCTCCGTACCACTCATTTCCCACCTCGGAACTGTCTGCAACATTCTCTCGTCCAATTTATCGTCGTTCAGGAAGACGGATGCGTGTCGCGAAGATGGGGCTGGG
>NW_026267136.1:2657610-2660354 GCF_000697945.3 Frankliniella occidentalis
GGGGAGTCATGGAGGGGGTAGCGTAGTGCGTTAGCGAAGACGATACGGCAACCGCCACTGGAAGCTGGAAGCTAGCTCGGCCCGCCAACGAGGTGGCTGTGGTGGGCGCTGGGTAGGCCTCCGCCCGTGCCCTGCGCAGCGGTGCGCGAGGGTTGCCTACCCTCCCGGCTGCCCGCTCCGCCGCCGCTGCTACTGCGGCCGCCCCGCCCGGCCGGGCGGCAGTTTCTCTTGTTGTGCTGGAGTGCTGCTCGCGCTGCTCCCGGCCGCAGAGTATGGTCGAGGGTGTGGGTCGCATTTCGCCCCGCCCTGCCCCACCCGACAGGGCATCCATCCAGCCCGGCGCGGGATATATATCGACTGTATGGACGGGGCGGGTCGGGACCATCCTCCATCCTCTCATCCAAACCGCTATGGGTTTTGAAATACGCGGCGCGCGCGCGGTCTTCAGATTGCGCCGGGGTTCACGTTGGCGAGCCAAATGGGAAGAAAATGAAAATGGTGCCGAGCTGACTCGGCGGCCCAGCTGGCCGTCGCGCAGCGAGCAGTTGTTATTTCGTGCCAAACCAAAAGCCGCTTAAGATTCAATAGAGTGAGGTCTTTACCCCGTGAGGCGGAGTCGTGTCTAACGACAAGAAGACAAGCCGCCGTCTGGACTGCCGCCACCACCCACCCCCTGCCGAGGCTGACGGAAGGTGCCAGCCAATGCCAATTTTCTACGTGGCTTGCCAGACGAGTTTAGTGCGAAATGGGGTCGCGCGATAAAAGGGGGAAAATAAGGTTTTACTCAGTTTGGGGAAGGTGGATCGAACCCTGGCCCGTTGGAACTGCGAGCACTCTGCTACTTGCACCACGCGCGGCACCTCGCACATACTTGAACTTTAACAAGTTCAAATTCTACCAGAATTTGTGCCAAAAAGTGTGCCAAAATGCGCTAAAAGTGGATGGGTCGCATAAGAATACGTCGGTATATATTTTACAGCAGCGTCTTTATTTTTATATTTCAATTAGGCGCCTTTCCTGGAACCAAGTGAACGTCGCGGCGAACGTTCACGAGAGCGCCGTGCGGGGTAGGCCACCGAGGGATGCTCGATGCAGGAATGTCGCCGTTCTGCCTTCCTCCTGGGCGCTCGGGCTCTCCGCTCCAGGCACCTCCGGGCCCCTCGAGCACATCAAGGACAGGCCCTTCAGCTACCTGGCCCGCACCCGCCCAAACGCACATGAGGGTCAAGCTCTCATTGGGACGTAGTTCTGGACGCTAAAGAGACTCGTGATTACAGAGACAGACAGACGGAAGGAAGTAGAGAGGCAAACGGGGAGGACCTCATCGAGAGGCTGACGCCGTTTGAAAGGTGACCTCTGATTCTGATGTGGTGTGGCAGCCTTTTCTTCCTGGCCCGGTGTTTGGTCGCCGGTCGATACACCTCTCATATGTCTCCGATGTACTTTTTTTCGCCCCCAATCTTTTCCCAGCTCTCTCTCTCTCTCTCCCCGCTCCTCCCCCTTCTCTTCCTCCATCCATCTATATTTCTCTCTCCATTCTTCTCTTTTCCCTTTTCACTCTCCTCCTCAACAGAACAAAACGTGTCCGATTCCCCTCGTTGCTCCCCCGTGCGCCCGACCCACCAGACAGACGGGGGCCTGGCGCGCGTTCTCTAACTTCTGCAGCTCGTACCCGCAATCGGCACAGCCGATCAGACCGACACCCTTCACGTGCGCGTTGCCTTTTTTTGCGCCTTTTTATTTCTTTTCCCACCCGAGGCGCTATAGCCTCCAGTTTGCAGCTGGCATATGGCGTTCTGTCCGTGTGGTGGCTTGTTACATCCCGGACACCATTCCCTGTTATCTCCCCATTTATCTATTCACTTGTATTTATTTTCCCCCATTTCCCGTCAGCGGGCCGACGTTTCCCCGATACAAACACACGCGCGGCCCCGGCCCGCCGCGAATGGGCCACACTGGCGAGGGCCCGTCCCGTTGGGGGTGCTGCAAGCACGCCGCCACCGCCACGGCCGGCGAGCGTCCCCGTCCTCCTCCTGCCCCGTCCCCGCCTCGCGACCGCAGCCTGGCCACCCGGAGGCTCGTGTCGAGGGGGCAGGGGAGGAGGGGGGATGAGAATATAAGGGGGCTAAGGAAAGGGGAGGGGGGGCATGGGATGGTGTTTGCTGTCAGTGTCGCCTCAGCGTTCGCAGCCCGTAATGTTTACTCAGGGCCCACCCCTCTTTCCAAAGCCTTTACCTTCCGACCGCTCGTGCGCCCGTCGGTCGGTCCGACGGTCCGACGGTCCGACGGTCCGTCGGTCCGACCAGGGGTGCGATTGGAGAGCTCACGGTGAGCTCACTTGAAGAACGTTCTGGTTCTCACAACGTTTCTACCAACCCCCTCACCCCTCACCCTGTTTTGAGCGGTTTACAAGGCGCTCTAGAGGGCACTTCCGGTGAGCTTACCGTGAGCTCCCCATTCGCTCTCCTATACCGGCTGTCGATCCGTCGAGCCACCCGTTCGGCTCGGGGACGGGGTAGGTTGGTAGGGTGTCACGCGGAGTGACGCGTGCGCGGCGGCGAAAGGTCACTTTTGGCGGGAGTATTGAGAGCCGACACAGGCGCTGGTCATACATAGGCGGACCAAGCTGCTTGCTCCCATACGTATTATTTTCGTTGGGTTTGTTTGGGTCACTTCCCCCTCTATCGGCAGCGAGGGTTGAGTCACCCCCATCGAGCACTATGCCAGGGCTCCGGGCCGGCGGC
>NW_026267136.1:2661154-2662457 GCF_000697945.3 Frankliniella occidentalis
CGTAGAGGGCCATAAGGCAAAAAAAGAGGGAATTCCGTGTTTGTTGTAGTCGCTTGAGTTACATCGACACAGTATCAGCTCAGCTGTCTTCTAAATAGAAAGAGTGGGTCACTTTCCAACACTCTAAAAAGCGCGGCAAAGTTCAGACACCAAGGAGTGTGCGCCAAACCAACCGAAGTCACAAGTACTTGTGCGCGTGTGTGAAACACCTGTGACACAATTGTTTGCGTATGCAATTGCCATTGCCATTATGACAGACCCTGTTAATGTAAGAACATTCACGCACTTTTGTCGACATATCAGCCCCCTTCGCTTTTTCCACCTCCCTTTCCTGCCCGTCTCTCTCTCTCTCTCTCTACTCTACTCTCTACTCTCTCTCTCCCTCCCTCCCTCTCCCTCTTTTTCTCTCTCTATGCTGACCGTGCGGGCGGCCAGTCGAAATCAATAAGCGCGGGAGAGCTGATGGCCCTTCTAAATAATGAAGGGCCGAACGAACGTGGAACGCTGAAGGCTGAAGGTTGTGTAGCGGCAGCCGGGGCTGCGGGCCGACGGGCGCGCCGCTGAAGGTCGTGGACGTCTGGACGTCGTGGACGTCGTGGACGTCGTGGACGTCGTGGACGTGGACGTCGTGGACGTGGACGTCGTGGATGTGGACGTCGTGGACGTGGACGTCGTAGCCGTGCACGTTGTGCACGAGGACGTTGTGGACGTCGCGCACGTGGACGTCCACCAAAGGGTCGTACCGTCGTAACCCCCGTTGTTGCTGCTGCTATCAGACAATCCCTCTGTCCGCCACGCAGTTGTTGGTTTGCGAATGACCACCCGGCTGCTTTTGTTTCCGTTTGTACGAGAGACAAAAAGCAGGAGCGGAACCCGAACCCGAAACTCTGCGCGCGGGAAACACCCGGCGCCGCCGACACGGCAGGCCACTAGCGGGCTGTGCGGCTCGGCCCGAAGGAGAGGAGGAGGAGGAGGAGGAGGAGGAGGAGGATACGGCCACGGCGCTACTCGCGAAAGCAGGCCAAGAGCGCCCTTTGTCTAGGAGCGGGCGACTGCCGGGGCGCGGGGCGGGGCGGGGCCATTTTAGCGCGGGACAGGAAAGGGGTTAACAAGGGGCGGAGCCGCTCTGTTCCGCCGAACAGTGACCTACTAATGCGCCGGTGACGTCCTGCCGAGCCGGCCCGGCCGCGTCTCCCGCTGCGTTGTCTTAAATCCTTGAGCACAGCGTAGTAGTTGAAGTGGTGCGACTGCAAACGACAGGGCAGGGGCAAGCTGGGGAGGAGGAAAGGGGGAAGGGGGGGAG
>NW_026267136.1:2662917-2664470 GCF_000697945.3 Frankliniella occidentalis
CCCCTCCTCCCCTGCCTGCATTATTCATACCACGCTCCGTTCAATTGGAGAGCTGCTCCTCACTCGCCTGAAATGATATGAAAGCCCTGCTGGCTCCCCCCGCCCTACCACCACCTCCGAGTGTTGAACACCCCCCTACCTTGGAGTGGAACACCTCCTGGGGTTTGTCTAAATGGGACGGAGGCCTGCGGGTACACAATAGGTCGCCATTTGGAGACACAGTGCCCCGAGCACAGAGCTCGGCTATACAGACCAAGTTTGCACCGCAAGGGCTTTGGGACGGAGATATACCTCGTTTGTGTTTCGAGATTTTCTCCCCTATTCTTTTCTTCTCGCGCTCACGCAAGCTTGCTCACCCTCCTTATTTGTTAGTCTCTTTGAAGAAAAAAACTTTTGTCATATTTTTCTACTTGGAAGATAAATTATATTTTTTTAATCAAGAATTACAATCCGGAAATAAGATCTTATCAACGGCAATCGACAATCTTTATCGAAACGGATATGTTTCCCTCGGGGTAAGTCAGCTACTAGGGACCTTTTCTTTTTGGTTTGGCTGCCTCTTTTCGCGTCCCTCGGCCACGCAACACTTCATCCAACCGATACCTCATTTCGGTCACCGCTGGCTGCGGGCTGCTTTGTATTCGTGTCTTCCCCCTCCAGATACTACAGTGTGTGTGTTTTCATCAAAAACTTTCTCCGCGTGTGGTTGCCCACAACTGCTCATCGTTATTTCTGTTTCCCCGCCCCTCTAAGTACGCCGGCATGTAGAAGCAGCATGGGGTATGGGGCGTGATGGCGTGGAGGGTGGAACTCTGGCGAACCTTGGCCGGCACCGCACGGGGCCACCCGGGCGTCGGGGGGGTCATGAATGAGAAATCTAAGCGATCGAGCAGCTAGCGGGTGGCGGTGTGCATGGCGGTGGCCTATGTCGCCTCAACGCCACCCGTCCTTCGCCTGTGCTCCCGTCTGTGCCCGCTTGTGCTCCCGCCTGTGCTCCCGCCTGTGCTCCCACCTGTGCTCCCGCTTATGCTCCCGCCTGTGCTCCCGCCTGTGCTCCCGCCTGTGCTCCCGCCTGTGCTCCCGCGCAGCCTCCGCGAACAGCACCCCCACACCTCTTTTAACCCCGCCAACCCGTCGGGACCAGTGACCAACCAAGCAGCAAGCAGCAATAAAAGCCTTCGCTGTCGGACCGGAGCAGTTGAATTAAATATGTTCCCTGCAAGTCTGGTGGCGTAGCACGACCCCAGCACCAGCACCCCACCTCCTACCACGATACCGACACGAGTGGCTCAGATTTTAAAAGGTGACTTGAAATGAAACGCTGCACGGAACGTGTAGATTCCACATCGTCCAACCCTCGCGGTCCACCTGGACCAAGCTGTCAGCTGTCTCGTGCTGGTAACCCGGGGGTCAAAGGGCAAGGGGCGAGGCCAAAGAGCAACTCATGCGAGGGGCAAAGGTCACGGTCGTGATAACGCGCCTTCTCCTGCACGTCTCTCTCTCTCTCTCTCTCTCTCTCTCTCTCTCTCTCTCTCTCTCTCTCTCTCTCTCTC
>NW_026267136.1:2665125-2665842 GCF_000697945.3 Frankliniella occidentalis
GGGGGGTAGGTTCCGAAGTCCCTAACTAGTTGTTTGTTGCGGATGAGAGATAGATGCGTCGTCGCACTTCCTCCGGCAGCGCCGCCTCGCTGCCGGCTACCACGCCCCGCCCCTGCAGCCCTGTTTCGTTTATTACCGCGCACTCCGCTGCCCAAGCATGCATGAGGATGAGGAGGGGGGTGTTCAAACTTCAGTTGGTCCGAGATATTTCATAGCGTCGTCCTCGTCCGAAGCTGGCTGGAGCCAGTCGGAGCCCGCGGGAGCAGGAGGGAAGGCCCACAGCCGCGCAGCCGCTCAGCCTCAGCGCAGCCCAGTCGTTATTAAAATAAATTGCCTTCCTTCTCTCTTGCCTCTCTCGCTCCCTTTTGCTCTCTGCGTATATATCGACTTCCCGCGCCGCTTCCTTTTAATTTGTTTGTCTCCAGTGTAAGGCTCGCCCACGGGCTGTCAAGGGTACCGACACGTCTCTGAGAGCGCGAGAGAGAGCGTGAGAGGGAGCGTGAGAGAGATAGCGTGAGAGCGTGAGAAAGAGAGACAGAGGGAGAGAGAGGGGGGGGGGGCAGTAGATGGTATGAGTTTGGCGGATACCGTCCCCTCGCCACCTCTAGTGCCCCCTCCCCTCCCCCTCCTCCCCTGCCTGCATTATTCATACCACGCTCCGTTCAATTGGAGAGCTGCTCCTCACTCGCCTGAAATGATATGAAAGCCCTGCTGGCT
>NW_026267136.1:2673881-2674962 GCF_000697945.3 Frankliniella occidentalis
GCATCCAGGCGCTATTCCGGAGCTCTTGGTCAACTTCCGTAGCATCCAGGTGCATCCACCCGCATCCATAGCATCCAGTCGTCATTACCGACGTCCAGGGCCCCTGGTCTAGCATCCAGTTGCATCCACCCGCATCCATAGCATCCAGTTGTAATTACCGACGTCCAGAGCCCATGGTCTAGCATCCATGTGCATCCACTCGCATCACCGTCATCCAGGCGCTATTCTGGAGCTCTCGGTCCACTTTCGTAGCATCCAGGTGCATCCACCCGCATCCATAGCATCCAGTCGTAGTTACCGACGTCCAGAGCCCATGGTCTAGCATCCATGTGCATCCACTCGCATCCCCGTCATCCAGGCGCTATTCCGGAGCTCTTGATCTGGCGCGTCCAAGAGGTCGTATCCAAATGCATCTACTTGTGTTCCGGTATATCCGGAGTACATACCGAGATATATTCGATCGCACCCACAATGTAGGCCTCTCAAGTGAGAGTTGTCTCAGTTCGACCTCATTGACAACTGTCTCCAAGGCGAACCGACCTGAAACCTAATACTTCTCCGGTTTATTATGAACTCGAGAAGGAAAATAGACAGTGGCGCCATCTAGCGGGAATACATAGAACTACAGTTTTGGTACACTGGCATTGAATACATCTTAAGGATACAGAGTCGTCCAATCAAATCCATCGCATCCAAAAGTTGTGATGCAAGGCACTCAGCGCCACGTTTCACGGCATCCATAAGCGTCCCGAGCACCATGACGGTATGCCCCACATGGGGCGCATCGCATACATCCATTCGCGTCCCCGGCGTCCAGACGGCATTTCCTCGGGCAGATTCCACTACATCCGGGTGCATCCAGTGGCATCCCCATCGTCCAGGAGATATTTCCTGCGTCTAAGGAAGGTTCCACTGCATCCAGGTGCATCCACTCGCATCCCCGGCATCCAGGCGCTATTCCAGAGCTCTTGGTCAACTTCCGTAGCGTCCACGTGCATCCACCCGCATCCATAGCATCCAGTCGTAATTACCGATGTCCAGGGCCCCTGGTCTAGCATCCAGGTGCATCCACTCGCATCCC
>NW_026267136.1:2681904-2682580 GCF_000697945.3 Frankliniella occidentalis
AACGCGGCGCAGTAAAAATGACAAACAAAACAATTCTGCAGGATCAGCACGTGCCAGCCACCAACGGCCCGCCTTACAGGGGGCCTACTTCCGGCCACTTCCGGTCGCAACACCCAACCGCGCGAACACACACTCCGGACGGAAACGGAACACTCCCCGCGTCCGAGACCGTGGCTGACCCCTTTGTTTTGCGCCGTGGAAAAAATGAAATAAACGAGACGAAAAAACCCACCCGAGCGAAAATCGAAGACTGAAAAAAAACACACACCCACACACACTCGGGTAAAAGGAAACGAGTTAGATTCTCCCACCATTAGGCTTGTTGAAGCCGCGAGGAAGGGAAAAGAATATGCGAGATGGAACGAGAGGGGAGGGCGAGTGGCAGTGAGTGATTTTCCAGAGGGCCTAAATTACAGGTGGTGCGGTTTGTGTGGCCAGGAGTCGTGCGGGCCGGAACTGGGTGATGTGAGTGTTTACTCTATCTGAGTGCCAGTGACGTGCGCGTGAGAGAGCGGGGGGAAGGGGGGGGGGGTTGAATTGCATGCTAGTCAAGAGAGCGGGAATGGAAGAAGGGGTTGGGGTCACAAACACCCGGCGGGGCAAACATGGACGACCGGCGGGGGAGATCGGAACGGCCAATTTATTGCGATCATTCAAACAATTATGTAATTATTGG
>NW_026267136.1:2682954-2687625 GCF_000697945.3 Frankliniella occidentalis
ACGCCCCGCCACGCCCCGCCACGCCCCACCACACGCCCCGACGCCTGCTCGCTGCTCGCCTATGGCTGTCTGTTTCTGCGCCCGACGGCGGTCGTACAGTGCCGGAGATACCCTGACTTCATGCGCCCTCGTGACATCAAAAGCGCTCATAGATCCGATTGTGTAAATTGTACCAGGTGGCTGATTCACGCCGCGCACTTTCGTAATCGTAGTTGTAATGTACCGCATGCATGCGTGCGAGCGGGTTGTCTACTCGCACGGGGCCATAAGGCGCCGTGGACCGCGAGCAAGGCAAACCCGCTCGCACCGGGGCGTGCGGTACAGTATAACTACGAAAGTGCGCGGCGTGAATCAGCCACCTGGTATATCAGCCACGAACGAACGGCTACACTGACAGACACACACACATGGACAGCGCACGTTAGGAAGTTTCCCCCCCCCCCCTTCTTTTTCTCGTCCAAATGCGTGCGAGTCATGTCACCCACTCGTTTCCGGGAGGTCGTTGCAGACGGCGGCGGCGGGCGGGGTGGCTGGCTGGCGGGAGATTTAATGGCGCTCCGGTGGCGGGGGAAAGCCCGGCCCAGCCCGGCTCGAGCGTCTGTCCCGCCGCGCCGTCCCGCCGCCCCACCTCTCACATCCCTGACCTTTTCGACGGCGCCGCCGCCACCACCGGAAGTCTCAGGCGCTCCGGACGAACCCCTAAGTCATCTTGCGCGACCGTGTTATTCAATGCACTTATCCGGCGGTAGGCATTTTTTTCCCGCTCTCTGAAACATTTCAATCCAATACTAAACCAGCAACACAACAGCGCTGTTGCTAGGCCGTTGCTTGGTCTCGTCTCTTGAAGAGCAGCAGCAGCAGCGTCCGATCCGATTCGCTAACTCGAAACTTCCAGAGAAGGATCCCCGAGCACGGCCCGAGCGGCGGGAAGCAGCGAGGAGGGGTCTTTGCACAACGCGCCGCGCGTGGCCGTCGTTGCGACTGCACTCCAATCAAGAAATGGCATCGTCGCTGCTCGTCCAGGCCAGGCAGGCCAGGCAGGCCAGGCAGGCCGGCCCGGGCATCGCACGGGTCGCGCGCAGCTGCTGCAACTCTGTAACTTTTTATTGACCTCGCGAAGCGGAAATGCAGTGGTGCTGCAGCTGCAGGGGTAGCGGACGGCGGCGGCCGAGCTGCAGCTGGGACAGGCGACGACGGCAGCGGACGGATGGCAGCGGCGGCGGCGGCGCCGGTCGTCCGCGCTTGGCTCCGCTCGTCCCATCAGGGAGTGCCATGCCAGGCGCCAGGCGCCCCGCCCGCCTCACCCTGCAGCCTGCACCTACTGCAGGGGCAGGGGTGCTGCGCGGCGGGGTACATCACCACCCTATGGAGGCCCGAGGCTACGCTGTTATCACGGCGTCATAAGCCCCATGCACCATGGCAAGGCGGGGCGGGGCGGGCCAGGTAGACCGCGGGTAAGCCGGGTGTTCCGCCTTGTACGTGATCTGCGGACTGAGCCGTGTCGGCGGAGGCGTGGCGGGTGGGGCGTGGGCGGGGAACCCTCTTCGTGGCGGCGTTCCTCCCTCGTTGGATGCTACAAGGCCCGCGTGTCCGTCCGTGCGGCTGCGTATTGGGTTGCCCCCCGTGACCCCACAGCCTCACCCGCCTCACCTCCCCCCTTCCCCCTCCGCTCTTCCTACCCGGAGGCGGCGCGCTCGTCGTGTATTCAGGTGAAGCGAGAGACGCGGGGGTTGGCTCAGCATGAACGCCTGTGACCTTGCCCGGCTCAAATACACCCCTGCCCGGGGCCCGGGCTAAGAGAGCCCGGCGGTGTTTGTCTTGTTGGCGGGACAACCCGCGCACCCCGTCCGCCCGCCTCCCGCCTCGTCCCCGTCCCCACCCTCCTCCACGCGTTTCGCACGGAAATGAATGTCAATATCCGTGCGAGCTTCCCCGGACCCCGACCCGCGCCGCTCTCGACTCGACCCCATATTCACATTCGCATTCCCCGGGCAGCGAGCCGGCAGCGAGCTCCGAGAAGAGGCCGGCCGCAGCGAGGGGGCCTGGCTGGCTGGAGAGCTCGGCAGCGCATAGCTGTCGTGCCTGCCGCCGCGCCCCACCCCCCGTGCCCCCCGGGGCCGCGGCGGGGCGATCACCCCTTCTGCCCCTTCGACCCCCTCCTCGTTCCCCTGAAGTCCTTTTCTTCTCCGCCTTAGCGGCGGCCTGGACCCGACCACCCCGCACTGCATTACGGGCTGCGACGACGGCATGCGCCCCGCCCCGCACCGCCCCGACCCGCCCCGCCCCAGCAGGCCGCCAGGGTCCACGTCCACGCGGCGTGCCAGTCCCCCTCCCCCACGCCACCAAATCGCAGGCTTCGGGTGCGGACGACAGAGAGCGGTCATAGAGACCCCTTTTCAGTGTGGCCGCGCGAGAGAACGTAGCCTAAGCTCTCTGTCCGAATTCTCATCGGTTAGGTCCAGTCCATTTCCTTTCGTGGCTTTATCTCCCGCCCCCTACCCCTCTGACCTCCGAAAAGGCAAGAAAACCGACGAAAACAAATGACCAGGAACGAACCATTGAGAATTCGGACAGCAGCCCTCACTCGAGGAATATCGGCGTCTTTCGGTGCCATGTGATAAGGCAGTAACCCGTCGTTGCTTGAATGACAAAAAAATGATATCATTAAGGGAAGCACCAGCAGCAGCAGCGGCAACAATGCCCAGCATGACAGTGCCGTGGGTGCTTTCATAAGCAAAATGCGTTGAACTTTGCCTCACCCCCGCAAAAGGAGAGAGAGGGGAGGGGCTGGCTGAGGCCAGCGCGGGGGGGACTCCAACTCGCTTAAAACTCGCATCAGCTCATTGGGTGCAGGCACGCGCAGGCGCTGTCACTGGGAGGGGGGAGGGGGGGAAAGGGAAAGAGCGAGCGACCGAGCGAGCGCGAGAGAGAGAGAGAGAGAGAGAGGGAGAGAGAGAGATGAGAGGGGCAGGAGCAAAGAGAGCAAAGGAAAAGGCGAGCGGTGGGTGGAAAGAAACCGAAGCGTGGTATCTAAGCAGATGGGATGGCGCCGACCCGGGCCGGCCGGCGATGCCGACGGCGAGGAGTTATTCGGCGAGTTCTTCGCTCTCCTCGCGCGGCGCGCGGCGCGTGGCTTTTCAGGAGGCCGACTCCTCCTTCGGCACAGACAGGGCCTTCGGTCGCTTTCATCTCCGCTGACCGCTGCCCGAGTCCATTCATGCGTCGTGTCTCTCGCGGCATGCGGAGTGGCGGTGGCAGTGGCGGTGGCGTAGCGTAGCGCATGGGCCCGGGGGAGGCCCAGGAGGCATCGCGACGGACGGAGGGGCGCACGGCATACTGCTGGCACGGGTCAGAAATAGCCCCCCTCCCCCTCCTCCCTCTGCCACAACCCCGCGCCGCCGCCACCCCCCGCCACTGACCCGTATATTGCAGCGGCGGCACAGCTGCATACAGAAGCGTAAGTCGAGGGATACGAAAGTCGGACTCCATTTCAGTTTCTCCATCCCATCTGCCCGCTCCCCAACCCCCCACCCAGCCGCATGCCACGCTTATTCCCGGCTTGCTGCCAAAGTACCCCGCGGAGCGAACCCGTCCCGTCTCCTAGTGGCCATGCATGCCCATCATATCCCCAACAGCCCCGCGCTGCACGAGAACTGCACGGCACTACTGCGCCTGCGCGCTGCACTATACTGAGCGGGGGACGATGGGGTGTATCACTTTTCAACTGTTACGCGCGCGCAGCTCGCCGAACAGCTTGTTAAATCCCCTGGTGGCCTGCATTCTATGTTGCTGTTGTTTTGTTTCCTCTCTCGCGTTTCCCGCTCTTTCCGCTCCCAACACTACCGCCAACCACCACCGCCGACCTCCCCTTTCTTCATCTGCATCGCATTGTAGAACGCCGGATAAATAATTTCCCTGCTCCACTCACTCCGGCTCACTGAGGCCCTCCCCCTTCTCCGTCTCTTTATCCCAACCCCCTTCTCTCCCTCTCTCTCTCCCTCCCTCCCTCCCCCTCGCCCAGTGTCTCTGCCGAGGCCTGTCAGCCGCCCGCTCAGCGCGGCTCGCCCGGCAAACACACCCGGGGGGTTGGGGGAGAGAGAGAAAAACACACCACGCGGCGCAGAGTTGTCTCTCCTCTTGACTCTTCAAATGAGTCACTGGAGAGAAGGGAAGGAGAAGAGGAGGAGGAGGGGGCGCACTCCCTCACGTGGGCCCCCCGCTGCCGGCCGCGTCCAGCCCAGCCCATCCGCGAGCTCGATGAGGACGGGGCCTGCCGTGCGATTCAGGAGATCGTTCAAGAGGGGCTCTCCTATACCTGCCCTATGAGTGCAACAAGGACGGAGCTATACAGGAGGTATAGGAGAGCCTCTCTTGAACGATCTCCTGAATCGCACAGCTGGAAACGCAAAATTCACCAGCTTTCCAAATCTCTTCACTATTTTTACCGGAGATGTATACTTTTTTCACATATGCTTCCCCCAAACACGCTGTTCTCGCTCGTATCGCGCCTCGCCCGGACTCTGCCACTGCGTTTCCAGACCCTGATGAAGAGCAGCTTGATGATGCTGCTTAAGGCCCAGCGTCACTTGATGCCCCTCCAGCGCCGCTTGATGCCCCTCCAGCGTCACTTGATGCCCCTCCAGCGTCACTTGATGCCCCTCCAGCGTCACT
>NW_026267136.1:2687675-2688873 GCF_000697945.3 Frankliniella occidentalis
CTTGATGCCCCTCCAGCGTCACTTGATGCCCCTCCAGCGTCACTTGATGCCCCTCCAGCGCCGCTTGATGCCCCTCCAGCGTCACTTGATGCCCCTCCAGCGTCACTTGATGCCCCTCCAGCGTCACTTGATGCCCCTCCAGCGCCGCTTGATGCTCCTTTAGCGTCGCTTGATGCCCCCCCCCCCTTCGGGCGCTGCTTGATGCCCTTTCACCTCCGCTTGATCCCCCTCCGGCGTCGTCACTCGATGCCCCTCCAGCGCGGCGGACAACGGGCCGGACGTCGCACCGACCGGAGTAATTGTTTCCGGTAATCCGCTGTTAATTAGGGATCGCACAGGGGAGGGAATTAGGAGGGCGGAGATCTCCGGAGGAAGAAGAAAATACCCCCCCCGGCTGCCGGCTGGAGAGCGCGCGGCGCGGATGGGCAGGGTGGGGCCTGGCTGGCGTCGCCCGGTGGCCCGGGCGCGCGGAGCGGGTGGAGCGGGCGGAGCGCCGCAGAGGTAGGCAGGCCCGGCGGACAGGCGTGCTGGACTCGGCGGCCTACCCGGCCCCTGGGGCACGCACGTGCTGGGCTGGGCTGCGCTGAGCCGGGCCGGCACCCACGGCTATCGCGTGGCGCGGGGGGGCTCAGACTCACGGCCGTCAGCAGTGGCAAGGTAAGAGAAGGAAGGCGAAACCAAAATAAGAAAACGGAAAAAATAAAAGCAGGTTTAAAAAGACACATTGACGGCCGATTGGCGGCAAATAATTCTTTCATTTTCGTGCCACGCCCAGTGCGTTTTTGACACGCCTTTGTCGAACGGCGACATTAAGTTCGTAGTACACGTTTTTATTTCCGATTCGCGAGCCGCACACTGTGTTGTTTGCGTTCGTCGTCGGCGCGTGGCGACCTGTATCAGATGATGCCCTGCATGTCCAGCTGGGGTGCGGCTCGGGCCGGGGTGGGCACGCGTCCCGGCGGTGACAGATGGCCTCCAGCGGCGAGACGTGACACCGGCCCGCGCACGGCAAGCCACGGCACGACAGCGTGGCACGGAACGCGGGGTACGGCACGGCACGGGGCCCCATCTTTTTGTGGGTCCCGCACAACGACCCTCTCCTCCTAGCCCTCGTCGTAACGCCTCGCCTCTCGCTTCTGCAGCAAGAAGTGCGATTCCGAGCGCACAGGCAGAGAAGATGATGAAGACGTAGTGATTT
>NW_026267136.1:2693784-2694351 GCF_000697945.3 Frankliniella occidentalis
CGCGCGCTGCGCCCCGCGGGCGACTCATGTTCGACTCATGCCCCCATCACACAAACACTCCTTTATTGGGCCTGGATGCCCGCTGTCTGGCCGCGGCCGGCCGCGTCCCGCCGCGACCAGAGCGATCCGACGCGGCGATGAGTCTCTCGCGATGGCCGCGGCCGCGTTCAAATAAGCGCCGTACTCTCAGTCCTGCTGTCGCTCGACGGCGCCCCTCTTCACACGCGGCCCTCCCGCGGCGCTGGCTGTCGCCCTGTGTGACCCGCGCCGCTATTCGACTGGTTAGCATCAATCCAACGAACGAGTGGCGGGGGGCAGGCCGGGTCGGGTCGAGTCGGCCCAGCAGATAGCTAGCGTTAGCTAACGAGCTCACCGGCCGCTAACCGGCCGGGACACAAAGGCCGGGAAAAAGACCAGGGACCTTCATCCCGCCTCTAAAGGAGCCATTACTTGTACCATATCCTCCCTGCTCCCTTCTCTCTGTTCTGCTATGCTAATGCACCGCCGTAAGGGAATGCAAAATAGTTTTATAAACAGAACGCGCGTCTTCCTTTCTAACTCCTCTCC
>NW_026267136.1:2694786-2697034 GCF_000697945.3 Frankliniella occidentalis
CCCCCCTCCCCCTCCCCTCACCTCTCCGCGACCCCTTAATACCCCCTCCTCAGCACGTCTTCCCTCCCCGCAGAGCACACCCACCTGCTTTTGTCCACCACGCTGTTTTTCTTTTCCCACGCCGCCGCCGCCCGCCGTCCAAACGTTTTCCATGACATAACGTGTATCGAAAATCTCCCCCCAATGCCATCAGAGAGGCTCGCCGAGACGACCACAACGGTATTATTGTCATTCATCGGAGACAGAGGGGTTGTGTTGGGAGGAGAAGGAGGGAGAGGGGGGAGAAAGGGGGAGGGTTGCATTGAAAGGGCGCTTTGGAGTCTATAGGGCTGCCGTGGGAGTGCCATCCCCCCTTTCAAGATCAGGCCTGACCGGGGGGTGGTAAGGATGAGAGGGGGGGGGGGCGAGGTTCGCCTCCGCGGACATCTTCAGGGCCTCTTTGGGGCCGCGGGACGAGCGGTCCGCGCGGGGGTCCGGGGTGGAGAGTAGAAGCCGTCGTCGGCGAGGACGTGTTGGCCGCGGGGGACGTTCTGAGCTGAGGCTAACTCAACTCCCCGACCGGGACCTGCTATTTCTTACTTGAGAAGGAGAGAGGGAGAGTGCAAAGATAGAGAGAGAGGCATCGTATGAGGGTTCGGGGTTGCGATCGGGATGGCGTGGTGTGGTGGAGGCACCTCCCCCGCCTACCTCCCCTCCGCGCCCGGCAACTCTCTCCCCGCCAAGGTCAAGAGGAACAACACCGCGACCGCAAGAGAGGGGGCATCACGGGGACATCGCGCGGCCCCGAAGCGATAGTCTGGAGGCGGCTGGCTGGCGGGTGAGAAGGGGGGGGGGCGACACTGAGACGCATCTTCACCCGACATCACCTCCGCCTCCACCCCTACCACTCCAAACCCCCACTTCTTCTTGTTTACCTTTGGAAGGTGGCCGCCCGCCATAACAACTCCGAGAAATCGATGACTGGTCGGAATACACCCAACATATATGGATATATTCCACGTGCACATTTCTTCTTCGGGCCCAGGCGGGAGCCAAAAGTCGTTGATCGTTTATTTTTATTTTTCTTGTCTTCGGAAAAATAATTTTCTAAAAAACAAAGCAAGATAGGGGCTCGGGAAATATAACAAACTGGGGAGAGAAGGGAGGAGGGGCGGCCAGATTTTGTTTCGAGCAGGCGGTGTAATGTGTACACAACTATAGCTTCCTCTCCTCGCCCCTCTTGTTTCAGCCCCGGGAAGACTTATTATGCCGTTATCGAACCGGGCGGAGCGTGGAGGGTACACCACAGGTGTGCTTCAAGCCCGAGCACCTGGCCCTCTCGTCTGCTCCCCTCCCGCCCGCCTTGCCCCGCCTCGCCCCGCCTCGCCCCGCCTCGCCCCGCCTCGCCCCGGGGCTGAAGTGTCATAGAGCTGCCAACCCCCTGCCCCGCCGCCGGGCCGCCGTCCTTCCGTCCGGTAGGGTAGGGTGCAGTGCAAAGGATAGAGGATGTGCTCGCGTCCACGACGTCCGGTCACGCCGGCCAGTATAGTGTATAGAGAGGGGAGCGACTCGCGAGCGCAGAACCTATCCGCACACGCACGCTCGGCGTGGGTATCGAATTTCATCGACCACGCTACGATTCGGATACCTGCCGCCGCAGGACACTACACAACACAACTTTTCCGTTCCGCGACTGCCGGGGACTGACTGCTGGCCGCTCGCTCGAGGCGCGCGGCAAGGCTTCAGCCGCGACCTTGTGAGCGAGCAGCGGCCGGCGCGGTGCCCTCCTTGTTGGGCGGCGGAACTAGACGGCCGGGTCCGAGTGACTGAGTGCCGCAAACTCACGCTGCTGGGTCAAGGGCGACGCGGCGGCGAGTACCGGCCGCGCGGGTGCGGGTACCCGTGCTGAGGTCTGCAGGCTATCGGTGTGTTCTTTTGTTTTTGTTTTGCATCTTTTTCTTCGCTCTCTCGCACACACACACACTCACACACTAATTTTTTTGCATACACATTCACAGGGTGCCCCACCAGACCTCCTATCTCTACTGCTATTTGTTATAAATTGTACCACATGCAGACGTGCCTGGTGGCCTGCCTACTCACTCGGGTGGACCATAGTTTGGCCTCTTATATCCTTACAATCCACGACGACAAAGACCGACAAAGACGATATATCCGTGATATATGCAGAGTGGGTGGGTGATTTCAATGTTGAAAAGTGAAAGTGAGTTTGTGCCGTATGCCTTTTCCGGTGAGTCTGTACCGGATT
>NW_026267136.1:2704130-2705359 GCF_000697945.3 Frankliniella occidentalis
CGGGCCCAAAGTTTCAAGGCCCCGCTTGCTTTTCCTTCCAACTTTCCCGGACTTGGCTGCTTGTCGATCAACATCAACACCGTCCTCGACGACAGCCCATAGCGGCGGGACCGGTCGGCGTCGACGTTGGCGCCGCGGCGGGGTGCGTGATCGAAGTGACTATCGGCCTCGGCGGCGGGCGGCGGCGGGCTGCAGGTCCCCCACCGCACTGGTCCTCCCCTTTGCTCGACGCGGACCTGGCGGTCACATCCTGCGGGGCCGAATGTTACTGGCGACGTGCCGGACAGCGCGTCCCGCGGAAGCGTTCCGCGTGAGCCCCCCACCTGCCGCTCCTCACGTGCGCGTCGTGCTGCTAATCCCGGAGTCTCTGATTACCCGCGATCCTCCCCCCCCCCCAACCGCCGCACCCTGCGCTCACGAAAACGCCGCGCAACGAGTCGCGTTATTGAGCGGTTAATCTTGATCTGATCAACGTCAGTTTAAAGTCCTCACCACCCTCTGCTGTCAAAAAACGACCCAGAACCCAAATCGGATGAATCACTTTGCTTGAGTCGGGCGGGGATGCACTTACCGTCCAGCAGAAGCATGGGGGGTGTGAGGCGCAGCGGCAGCAGCAAGTCCCCGAGCTGCTGTACCTCCTTGCTGCTGCTGCTGCTGCTGTTGTTGTTGTGGTTGTTGTTGTCGTCGCTGTCGTGTTCACTCGCTGCACTCGACGTGTTTGTGCGGAAGCAGAAGGATCCTAATGTTGTTGGCACTGCTTTCACGACAACACCACTCGGCTCCACTCCCTAACGTGCTTGCACCACACACTGTCACAGCCGATGAAGTCGATGCTCGGCGCGGGGTGGCGCGGGGTGGCGCGGGTCACCACGCTCTCACTATCCCTTCGCGCTCTCGGCCATGACCCCCGGCCGCGCGTACAGCCGCTGCAGCGGCACAGCCACAGGTGGGGCGCGGGGCGCAGTGCACGGCGCGGGGCGGCGCGGGGCGGCGCGGGGCGGTACTGACGCGGGCGGGGCTGTCCTCGCCCGGCACGGCGCGGAGGGCGCGGGGCGCACGGGGGGCACACACGGCGCGTACGTACTGCTTGGTGTCGTCGGCGTCGTCACACGTAACCACATGCACGAGACGCACGCGCGCGCACACCCGGGTTTGCTGGCGGTGTGAGGGCGACTGAGCCCGTACGCCACGGTGGGGGGCCGGGCCGAGGCCGGTCAGCGCGCGCGGGG
>NW_026267136.1:2705871-2706765 GCF_000697945.3 Frankliniella occidentalis
CTTCCCCTCTCTCCCCTTCTTCCCCTCTCTCCCCCTCTCTCCCCCTCCAGCACTTCCCGCCCCTCTTTTGCAACAACTTTGTCCCTGCTCAGCCAATTACTTGCGGGTGTCGCTCCTCGGCCTGCCGCCGTTCATTTAACGCAATGCAAATGGTGGTGACTCCCGGGCGGGGTCCGCATGGCGCCGCTCGCTCCGTCAGGCTGGAAGATTATTCATCGAATTCATCAGGGAGAGGCTTGGCGGCAGAGGAGAAGGGGGAGGAAAAGAGGGGGGCTCAAATCACGCCATTTGCGGTATATTTTTTTCCACGCAGGCACTCTTACAAAGATATCGTCCAAAAAGTATACGTCCGTTTTTTTTTTTCAGATTTGTCCGGCTAAAATTGTGGGAGCTTGGGCGCCTGCGAGGCTCGAGGTAGGCCACCCCGCAATACACGCATGCACTGCAGGCGAGATGTTGCCTACCCAGCGGGCGCTCCGTGAGAGCTTGCAGAGGCTAAACTTTGGCAGAGTCGTGAGGGCGAATGTCAGACGTACTATCGGCATGATCCCTTATGTTGAACTCGCTGATGTTCGATAAAAGAAAACTTTGGGAGGCCTTGATTGAATGTATGCATGTAGATAACGTTCTCCGAGGCCGAGTAACTTAGCATTTTGCGAATGATTTATCGTCAATCCAGAACTAAAACAAAGAAGCTGTGAAATAGCTTCTAAAACAAAAATAACGTCGCTATGTGTACGTGTACAGCCCCCAAGTTCAAGTCTGTGATTCCGCGTACCGCCTTCGTCCGGTCACGCGGGGGGTCCGGGGGCGCTGTCCGTCCGGTCGTCCGGTCGCGCAGCCCACTGCTGTCAGAATGCATCGCGTGCCGAGAGTGCGCGGGGAGCGAGAGAG
>NW_026267136.1:2706925-2709651 GCF_000697945.3 Frankliniella occidentalis
CGGGCCCAAAGTTTCAAGGCCCCGCTTGCTTTTCCTTCCAACTTTCCCGGACTTGGCTGCTTGTCGATCAACATCAACACCGTCCTCGACGACAGGGGAGGAGGAGAGGGGGCGGAGGTCAGCCGCGCCGCGCTCACCGGACCCACTGAGCCGAGTGCGTGTGGTGCAGAGTGGCCGCCCTGCCCCGCCCTGGCCCGCGACCCTGGCCCGCCCTTGTCACCGCACGGCGCACAATTTTCCCCTCACTCCTGGCGACATGACCCTGCTTGCCCCCTCGTCTCCTAGGTCTAGGCAGTGCAGGTGGGTCTAGGTCCATACCCTTGCACCTGTAAACGATTTTTAGTGCACCAGGAAAGGCACGACTTAGCACTTATGTTTTACCAGAGTAAACTTCGGTTACGAGTGACTCACTTTGGAGTCTTTTTCGCAAACATCGCACCAATAGAGTGATGAAGAAATGTGTCACTCTATTCTGGCAAAGGTAATGACTCTAGTGAGAGAGGACCTTGAAAATTATTGTCTAAGCATCTACACAATTCATCG
Organism: Frankliniella occidentalis; assembly: GCF_000697945.3. NCBI lineage: Eukaryota > Metazoa > Arthropoda > Insecta > Thysanoptera > Thripidae > Frankliniella > Frankliniella occidentalis. Next base: position 2,707,469 of record NW_026267136.1, read on the forward strand.
TTCGATACGATCGTCGAGGCACTCGACATCTCGATTAAAACAAAACGCCCCTTCCAAACGTTCTCAATCTTGAAGTAAAAACAAAGCAAACAGGTTGCATTCATCTCATGCGCAATTTTTTAATGAAAAACATGGAAGTGCCTCGAATTATTTAGAGAGGAATAAATTAAATGAGGGAGACGAAAGGCGGGGTGAGGGGTTGTCTGGGCGGGAGGGGCTGTGAGGCGGTGAGTCTATGATCCCGACGCCAACAAACAGCAAAACACGGTCCCTCGGCGCCCCGCGTCCCGCCGCCCGGGGACGAGAGAGGCAGCAGCACTTTCGCTTAATTTTTCATCCTCGTCATTCCCCCCCCCCTCTCTCTCTCTCTCTCTCTCTCTCTCCCTCTCCCTCTCCCTCTCCCTCCCTCTCTCTCTTTCTCTCTCTTTTTCTCACCCTCTCACTATCTCTCACGCTGGCTGTGCTATACGAGATAGGTGGTGCAGTGTGAGAGGAAGAAGGAAAAATGAGGGGGGAGGGGGGGAGGGGTGATGGTGGTCCATGTGCGCCGCTCTCGAGGATAAGAGTGGAGAGGCCAGGCCGTTTTTGTTTGCTTTCTTTTGGCCGCGGGGGCTGCTGCGCCGTGCGGGCCGCGCGGGCCGCGCCGTGGAGGCTGGCAGCCCCCGCGGCGCCCCGGCACACTCGGCTCACTCGGCACACCTGTTTGCTGGGACGCGGTGCCCATGTACACATTTTGCCTTGTTCGCTCGCTCGCCCCACTCCCACCTCATCCTCGCACACCGCCCGTACGTACGCCCCCCTCCCCCTCCTCTTTCTCCACCTCCATCTCCTCCACCACAGCCTCCCTCTTCTCCTTCGCCGCGCCGCGCGCAGTGCGAAAACAGCGGAAGTCGTCGAGCCAGCCGCGGCGGCCGCGCGCGCTTCGCGTTATTTCGCGTCGCGTCGTCGCTCCCGCGCGCAGCCCTTTCCGAACGCTCGCCACCGAGCAGGGCGCGCGCTTTGGCGCCGCCGGGCCTCGCTGCTGCTTTCCTTTGGTCGGGGTCCTCCTCTGCAGAGGGAATAAAAAGGAAAACACGCCCGGCCCCACGACAGCGGGCTCTTTCTCGCACACTATATTTTCCGGCGGTCGCGCCCTTTCCCATAGCACGTATCGAAAGATCACCCCCCCCCCCTCCACAACCCCCGCAACCGTCCTACCCCATCTCCCCCCTTTTGCAAGCCTCCTGCCAACACCACCACCACCACCACCGCCGCCACCACCTTCTTCGTCTGCTGCTCGGCTTATACAGGTGTCGGGGCAACTTTGCTTGAAACAACTTGTGCTATTGGCGCCGCAAAGTTATGGGAGAGGAGAGGCCGAAGTGCGCGGAGCAGAAGGAGAAGAAGAAGGAGAAGAAGAAGGAGAGGAAAAAAGAGCAGCGGCACAATTAACGGCTCAGAGAGAGAGAGAGGGGTGTGCGCGAGCGGCAAAGCCGAGAGTGAGTAGAGGGAAATTGGTGCTGTCGGGATTGTCCAGCACGGCCCCCTCTCCCCCCTCCCGCTAGGGAGAGATGGTTTGGGGGGTGAAAGCAAAGCAAGGGACAAAAGTCGAGGGATCAAAGGGGACCCCGGCCCAGCGCCATTCAAGCGTTAGAGATTGCGCATAAAAAGTGACCCTCCGTGAAATCTGAAAAACTCCCCCCCCCCCTCCTCAGCCCCAGCAAAGGGGGGGGAACGGGAACGGGAGGACGCCGATGCCGCCGTCACGGAGGAAAAGAAGGGGGTGTCATTCTGTGGGTTCAAACGGGTTCAAACGCTATCACATTCACCGTTGACAGTGAAATGTTGTCGTGTCTTTGTTTGCTTTTTATTTCCACCATTTGCTCATTTCCCTGCAGAACAAAAACGGTTATTTTATCGGCTGCGGCTGGGGTCCGGCTGCCTGCCTGCATCTCTCAAGGCCCTTGTTGAAGCCAGGATGAGATCATCGCCACCTGGACTCGGGAGAGACGACGGAGAGAGAGAAATGAGGGGATCAAAACATAAAGGGGGAGAGAGAGGATGGAGAGCATGGAGAGCGCAGAGAGTGGAGTAAACCGCCGACCGGAAGCAAAGCGGGCAGAACGAGACAAGCTGCCTGCCCTGCCAGAGCGGCGCAGAGCGCGGCGCGCCCGCCTTCTGCTGCACTGCAGCGGAAGAGAAGG
>NW_026267136.1:2715416-2741343 GCF_000697945.3 Frankliniella occidentalis
TGTTTAGAGTGATTGATTTTGATATATGTGTTCCTGTGTATGATCGTAACTGTTCTTTCGTTAATCAAAGATTCAAAAATCTTTGTATCGGACTACTGTTTTGTTGACGGACGCTGTTGGTTGTATTCCTAACGGATAGTCAACGCACGGAGAGCGATTGGATACATACATATCAACTCAGAAGAAAAACACAAAATGTCCGCCGAGTTACTGTTTCTTTTCTGTAAGTATTCGCCGTTTTTCTTGGTGAGCGATGAGAAGTTAATTTTTTTAATTACAGTCCAAACATCAGTGAATGATGCAACAGCCCTGACAATTTCAAGTCCCGTGAATATTTTTGTTTCGATACCGCCGCCGATTTCGCGTTGTGAGAGTCGCATGCAGTAAACAACAACAGTTTTCTCGCGGCAGCTGTAAATGCTTTCTTATGCGGTCGTCAGCCCTCTATTTCGTCCGAGCTTGCTGTCTTTTCAAACTCTAATCATGCCGTCCGATCCCTGCGGGGAAGCGGTTACCCCACATGCAAACTGCTCCATAACCTAGTACGAGTTGTGTGTTTCTACAGTCCTATTACTTCAGTTGTTGCCAGTTAAATCTTGCTAGCGTTTATTCACCCAAGGTCTCATATCATCACTTGGTATACTTAGATCTCTCTTAAAATATTTTGAAGCTGTCAAGAACAACAATTTTTGATATCGTCATCTGTATAATTTTGGCTTTGTCATTACCTCTCTTGGTTTATTTTTACGATAGGCCTAAACTATGCCTATATGTATTTGCATCAGTCTCCGTAAATTTTCTTAAATTAAAACCTCTGAATTTTAATGCTTTGTTATAATTTTCCATTCTGTTTTCCAAATTTGTTAAATTTATTTGAAATAAGTTTACTTTCTCTGTATTTCTTTGAATTGTTTCCGGCTGAATGCATTGCTTTGGAAATGAAGCACTTCTTGTTGCGAACTTACTACAACTTAATGAATTTCTGGCTACATCTATTATGTTTTGTACTCAGTGCAAAAAAAATTCCAAAAAAGGAAAAGGTTCTTGAACTAAAATTCAGCTTTCTCCTTTATTACAGATTTGTAGATAATGTTGTCAAAGACACATTGTCAATGCCAATTTTAAAGATTATACATTGATTACCATCAAAGGGAGATGGATAAAAGTACCGGCTCCCAAAGTGAGGTTGTTCATAATACATCCGGTGGAGACAAGATGGATGTGTCAATTAAAGAGAGCGTCATTTATGGCGAAAGGGACAGTAGCATGTCTTCTAAGGGAGAAGATCCTGATGATGTGATGAATGGTGACAATTCCTTGCATGAGGAAACTTTACCAGATGACCAAACAAATATTCAAAAGGAAGAATTAAAATCCTTAGAAGGTGAGGATTCAAGTCCAGTTCCTCAGCAAGTCAAGAAAAGGAGGAGATCAAGTGCAGTACAAGCTGTGTTAGCTGATAGTCCAGATCCAACAAGTCGTTCTGGAAGAACGCGTCGACCAAAGGTTTGTACATTATGAGTTTTACTGACTATTTGACTTGAGAAAGAGCTACATTTCCATCAATCTTTACAATATTCCAGGTTGATTCTGAAGACTTTCTACCCACTGATGCTGTTCTTGGAAAATCGCCCAAGAAAGACAGGAAAAGTAATGATACACTATCCAGTCCCCCTGCAGATGAAGATGAAGCTATGGAAACAGAGGGTGCTTTAAATGGATCTTTAGAAGATTCATTCTCTGCAGACCCTGATGTACCATCAAACACTGACACAGCTGGCGATTTGAAGGCTGCTGCAGATGCCTCAGGAGGGAGTGGTATTGCTGAAGAAGATGTGTCCACTGAATATGAACCAGGGGACCTCATATGGGGTAGATTAGGACACCATCCATTTTGGCCCTGCGTTATCATCAATGACCCTGTTAATAAAGAGTATTTCAAACTGACAGGTTAGTACTCCTAGCAATTTTACTTTAATTCTCTAGGTTTCATTACTATCTTATTGTGGTTTTTAACTTTTTTCCTTATTGCATTTATTGTAGGACGAGGACGCCTGTCCTACCATGTTTTATTTTATGGTGACAATGGGAAACGCAGTTGGGTGCCATCATCCATGGTCATTAGATTTCTAGGACTATCTGATTTTGAATTACAAGCTGCCAACTTGACCAATGAGGTACCACTGTCAAATGTTATGCCTTTTTTAATGTAATTTCAGTTTTGCTGTTGCTGTCATGCAGTTTCTGTCTATTTCAGATTAAAAAGAATAATACCAAGTATTACTCTGGATTTTGTGTGAAGCCAAACACAAAACAAAGGTGGGAAGTAGCAGTTAAAGAAGCAGAAGCAGTTATGGGCCTTACCAGGTAACTTTTACATTTTTCAATAGCAGTCTTCTAGGAAATTAAAACCATTTATGTGTCTGTAAATGTTAATCATAATAATTTTCAGAGATGAGAGACTGGATGCCTTTTTGGATAACATGCGTCAAATGAAAGGGAGGAAATCAAAGACAGCTGATGATTCACAAGACTCTGATGAGAATGATGCAGACGGACTTGATGATGGGGATGAAGGAGATAATGGTGAAATTGCTGGCAGTCCCACACCAGGAACTAAAAAGAAAAAAAAGACATTAAAAGCTGAATCACCTCCTACTGAGAAAAAAAAGCGTGGCCGACCTCGTAAAGTTGACATTTCTTTAAATCAAACTGATTGTGATACACCTGAGCCTGTGGCTAAGAGCACACCAGGCCCAGGTCGTGGTCGCAAGAGGAAGCTGATAGCTAACACTGATTCTAATCAGGTAATAAATATTTGTCTTTTACCTACCTCTTCTGTTGCCACCAACATGTCCTCACTTATTTGTTTTATTTTACTTTCTAGGACACAAATGGGGATGTAAATGATGATCAAGATTGGAAAACAAATGGTAAAAAACGAAAGAAAAGAAAGAAGAAAATCAAGCAAAGTTCTGAAGACAAGGCATTTGCTTTATATTCTGAAAATAATCTAGACCGTATACTAGATGATCACCCTGAAATGGATAATACAGATGCTGAGAAATACTTGCGTCTTTTGTGGGAGAGGAAAGATGAAGATGAAAAATCCAAGTAAGTAACTCTATAAACTGGTGTTAGCTGACTTAAAATATCTTATTATGTTAGATTGATATCTTTTATAAGTACTTTTGTCTCATCCTAACTCACAAATCTTCACTCTTTTCAGCTACATTGCCATGGTTGATGACGATTCAGATGAAGAGGTAGAATCTGGATCAGATGAGGAAGATGATGGAAGAGATGATACAGGTGTTGAGGAGGAAGTTGCTACCGTTGCTTCATCGGATTCGGCTAAGGAGGCTACAGGGGAGGAAACATCTGTCGTTATAGCTAAGAAGAAGATAAATCTATTCCGAGGCTTTAAAATGGAAAGAGTTTGTCAAAACTGTGAAAAGCCTGGAAATACTGTCAGATGTCGAGGTGTGTGTGCTGGTGTGTTCCATGTTGAGTGTGCACGAGGTGCTGATAATTCTATTGGACAGTACCGCTTACTTGATGATGATGAGAAGCCCAAGAAACGTGGCAGAAAGAAGAAGGGTGAAGTTGAACTTGAGTCTAACATCACCGTTCAGGTCACTCAGAAATCAAAGGCAGAGAAACGCCACAAGAAAATTTATGCAGAGGAGGAGTCTGACAGTGATCTTGACTATGCAAACGGAGATGTTATTCCTGAGGTATCTGACGATGCAGCTGTGTTGAGAATGATTATGGGTGATACATCTGTAGTCCCTGAAATAGCCATCATGAATCAAGAAGAGAGTGAGTCTGAGGAAGAGGAATATGACCAGAATGGGCCAGTTCTCAGCAATACTAGTATCACAGATTTTAGATGTGGAGATTGTGCTATGCTGAGGACACCCCTCTGTTTCGTATGTGGCCAAGCATCTGTTCCATCTGGGGAGGACAGCACTCGGACACGCTGTTCTGTTGGTTAGTGTATTTTAGAATCCATGATTCCATGATTGTTTGAGGTCATTGTTAAGTTTTCCTCATTATGTGCTTTGTTGTGCAGGTCACTGTGGGAAACATTACCATGTAGAATGTTTGAAGGTGTTGTGGCCCCAAGCATCTTACAATTCCCGCAAGGGGGTCCTCCAGCATCTGACTTGTCCCCAACACGTGTGTCATACATGTGTATCTGATAACCCAAGAGGAGACAGAGGCCGATTTGCCCATGAGAAACTTGTGCGCTGCATTCGCTGCCCTACGTCTTACCATTATGGTAATTGTTTTTAATTTCATTTGTATCTGTTTCTACTTGTATTTGGTTTGGTATCTAATCCCTACTTTTTTTAGGTAACTATTGTGTTCCTGCGGGTAGTAAAATTCTTACTGCCACCCAAATGATTTGCCCTCGACATTATGAACCTCCTAAGAAAGCCAGTCAACATATCAATGCATCATGGTGCTTTATTTGTTCCATAGGTATGTGATTTTAAGCTGAAGTGCCATTGGTTACATATTGCAGTGACCTTGATAGCACACAAGTACTAATCTAATTTTCTTGCTCTTGTTCTCTTTCAGGAGGGTCCCTGATCTGTTGTGATTTGTGCCCATCATCCTTCCATGTAGATTGCTTGAAAATTAAACCCCCAACTGGTAGCTTTATTTGTGAGGACTGTGAAACTGGTAGATATCCATTATATAACGAAGTTCTTTGGGTTAAACTTGGGAACTACAGGTAATGTTTTAAACTCGTCATACCTAATCTAGCCTGTAGAGTAACAGTATTGTAATTTAAAATGTTCCTATTGTAGGTGGTGGCCAGCTTTGGCTCTGTTTCCTAGTGAAGTACCTGTTCTTGTTCAAAGCCGACCGCATGTAATGGGCGAATTTGCTGTTCGGTTTTTGGGAACAAAAGATCATTATTGGATTGAGAGGGGACGCTGCTTTGTTTATCATGAAGGGGTGAGGTTGACTGACATGTAGTTTGGACCTGCTGGTACAATAGTAAGCTAAGTGTAAATGATAAATTATTAACTTAATCATTTTATTTCAGGACTCTGTTCAAGATGGGAAGAAAGGAACAAAGACTGGAATGGATAGCTCTTACCAGCGAGGATTACTGGAAGCCAATGAATTGCATAAAGCTCATAAAGAACTCAGAGCTACAATCCAGTCACAAAGCAAATCTAACCCTATGGTGAGATATCACATTGTTTTACATTTAATTTTGAGAAATTGAAACAAGTTCAACAAGTTTACAAAATTATTTCTCCACAACCTATACTCTACCAAGATATGATATATGCCTCTCTCCCTTTAGAAACCTCCACAATATGTTAAGATCAAGACAAATAAGCCTGTTGGGCCTGTGAAAATACTTGAATTTGATACATCAAATATTTCACCCTGCGAATGCAGTCCTGACTCAGAACACCCCTGTAGTCCAGATTCTGAATGCTTGAATCGGTAAGCTAATTAAAATCTGGTAATTTTTTCTTTTCTTTTATTGTTTTATTAGTTTTTAATTATTTAATTATCTTTTCAGAATCCTGATGGTGGAATGTGACCCTAAAACATGTCCTGCCGGAGAAAATTGTGAAAACCAGTACTTTGAAAAGCGCATCTATCCTTCTCTTGCACCATATTGGACTGAAGGTCGGGGCTGGGGCCTGCAAATTTTGGAAGATGTGAAGAAAGGTACAGTATTTTTTTTTTCTTTAATTTAGTTTTGTAGTACGTTTCTTCATTTACTTTTGACTGATGCAGTAGTACAATCACTTGGTGCATTCCTTTATTTATTTTCAACAACCACAGGAAAAGTATGTGATTGAAACTATTTTTATTTATTTTTTATCTTAGGATCCTTTATTATTGAATATGTTGGAGAAGTTATTGATGATGAGGAGTACCAGAGAAGGCTTCTTCAAAAGCATGAAGAAAAAGATGAAAACTACTACTTCCTTACCATCGACAGTAATCGCATCATAGATGCAGGACCTAAAGGCAATGTTTCAAGGTATGTGACGAGAAACTCTCTGTGTCCGCCACAGCATGAAAACATTAACCCCCCTCTTTTAAACCTGCTTTTCTTAAATTAACGAAATTCTTTCAGGTTTATGAATCATTCATGTGAACCTAACTGTGAAACTCAAAAGTGGACTGTTTTTGGGGACACACGTGTTGGTCTATTTGCTCTCGCTGATCTACCTGCTGGTACAGAATTAACTTTCAATTACAATCTAGAAAGCAAAGGAAATGAGAAGAAACCTTGCCAGTGTGGCACATCTGTTTGCTCAGGCTTCATCGGTGCAAAGAAAACCAAGGTATGATCTTGTGAAGTGTTTAGGGTTGTCAAAACTATTTTATCATCATTGATACTTAAACTTTTCAATATTTTTTTAGGCTCCCATTGTGGATGCTAAGGATCAGGCATCAGGCAAAAAGAAGAGACGTAAGCCAAGACTCCGTAACTTGATTGAAGATATTTGTTTGATTTGTGATGCTGATAAAGAAGCGGGAACATTGTACTCATGCCACAATAAGGAGTGTGCCTCAAAGTATCATTTAGCATGTATTGGACGCACAACTGTACCTAAAGGTAATTTCAAAGGCTGTATTCTACAGTAATCTTTTCTAATGACTTTGGTATCATATACTCACCTTGATTTTTTTTCCCAAAGGCAAGTGGCTCTGCCCCAGACATCGCTGTAATGTTTGTGCGGAACGTACTCAGCGATTTTGCAGTTATTGCACAGAGTCTTATTGCCCAGCGCATTTGGGAAATAATTTGATCACTGATCCTCTTCATGGTGACATCTGTAAAACTCATCAAAAGGTATTTTATTTTCCATGAGAGAGTATTTTTTATGCTATTAAATGTTAAATATTATTAAATTCTAACTTCTCTGTTACTCTTGCAGAATCCTCTCTCAAAGGAAAAGCAAATAAAGAACAAGCGAGATGAAGAAAAGAAAAGAAAGGAAGAAGAGAAAATGAAGCTTGATACAGAGAAGAAAAAGCTATATGAGGAAGAGCGTGCTAGACGTCGCAGTCGAAGGGAACAAATTACATCTGAAGAGGAGGGTCTGAAAACAAAGCTAAATGGTTCTGATCTAGAAGATGCTTTTAGTGAATCCTCTGTCAATAGTGAGGATAAGCACACAAGTGCTCTCAAAGAAGCATCAGCATCTTGTGATGAAGACAATCATAGTGTGAAAAACGGATTTAACACTAACCTCAAAGCTCTCAAATCAAGGAAATCTTTCAAGGGAATATCTAAGGTCAGCCCTGAAGGTAAAAGCCCGGGTGTTTCTAAAAGAGGACGAAAGAGGAAAATTATTGTTGCTGAAGAAAGCAACTCTTCAATACGGGTGAAAAAGGAGGGCGTCAAAGAAGAATACTCACAGAGGATAGAGGACGATCTAAATGAGATTAATAATGGCATCAAGGCTGTAGAGGATGAAGAGTCTCAGATAACCTCTTCGGTCCTAGACAATTCCTCAAAAGATGAAATACCGGATGCAGACCCTTCACTTGACAAATTCATGGTCCAAACACCTGCTCCCATGGATGATGAACCACTTCAGTCACGAAATACTCCATCCGTGAAAAGAATTAAATTAAGTAGTCCCAAATCAGATAAAGACCATTCTAATGAAGCCTCCCCTGGATCTGTAAGTAAGAGAGCACGAAAACCACCAGCCCATAATATGGATTATGTGAATTCTCAAAACTTAAACCTAAAAAGCATGAAAGATTCCACTCCAGACAAACCTGACAAAGTCAGCTATGTCAAGAAAACTACCTCAAAGAAGCAGCAAGATACCAAGTTTGACAAAGTTGGATTAATGGATGAACTTGAAGATTTAGCTACAGGCTTTGCCTCTGATGATGGAATGGATAGTCCAAAAATTCTCCCTAAGAAAACTAGCTCCCGTGGTAGAGGAAAGCGACTCAGTTTAGGTATTGTTAGATCACGCACTGCAGACAGTACTACTGGTGAGATTTCAGATGCTAAGAGCCAAACTTTCTCTCCAAATACTTTGAAGTCGCCTGCTGGTTCTCGTTTCTCTCCAAATCCACTGAAATCCCCAGTTGGATCCCACTTCTCCCCTAACCCATTGAAATCTCCAAATTCTCACAAACTAGCACCCAAATCATTAAAATCTCCAGACAGTTACCAGTCTCCTCCTAGTTCCTTGAAGTCCCCTCCAGGTGGGTTTGGAAGCCCACGATCCGGAAGCTCAGAGAAATTGTCAGCTTCAAAGATCTTTGCCATGCAAAGGGCAAAGGGATTGAAAGTAATGCCTCCTAATCGTCGTCTTTCGTTAGCTCGAGAACAGGCATTAGGTGCCAGGTTTGAAGAAGATGTACCTGATAAAGTGGAAAGGGCTGTAAAAGGTTTGAAGATCATGAAAGGTCGGCGGTCTTCAGTTGAAGCAAATTCAAGTGAAAAGAAAACTGAAAATCTGCATGGAGAATTACTTCAAAGTGGTATTGTGAAAAAAGTTAGACCCGTACTCTCTAAAGTTGAAGATAATGGAATGAGTGTTGATGAAGATATGGAAGACAAGGTGGTTGAAAATAGCTCCCTGGCTTTACCAAAGACACCCCAACCCCATGCAATGCAGAGCCCACCTAATAAGAAAATGAAGCCTTCATCTCCTAAGAAATCATCTCCTGGCATAGGTGTGAGCTCTCTTTGGAATCAAGATATTCTGAATATTATAAATTAGAAGTAATGCCATTGGGCTATTTTTTTTGTATTTTTTTTTTGTTTGTTTGTTTAAGAGTTACATGATGGCATACGGCATAGTATTTTCAAGTATCAACGCATTAATTAATTATTCAATCATTTGACAATGGTTATGATTGTTATTTCTTTCAAATATGAGATAACCTAGTTGTAATTCTTTTAGATTCACGCTTAACTCTAGGAGTACATAAATTTTCAAGTCTTAGCTATGTCTAAAAGATTATGTAGTCTTGAGCCAACTTTATATGTCAATTTCAATTGAATATTTTGGAGTTGGTGTATATAGTTGGCCTTAGTCCTTTGAACACATTATTTTGACATGACATTGTATTTTACTGAACATTTTAAAGTCTTTCGTCTAATGTAAACGGCTGTTTTGTGCACCATAGTGATTTTTCTTGTGTGATTTAGTTTTTTTTTTTGTCATTCCACCAAAGAAAGTTGTCAAGGTGTGTTATCTTAGTCATGAAAATTGTTAGTATCGGTTGTTACGTGTTCATATTTTGCTTTGTCACTCAAAGGCTTTTTCAAGGCTCATCACATTCCCTCTGTGCTGTCAGAGTAGTTGGCATTCACTACTTCCTTTCTTTTTTTCTTTTTTTTTTAATTTTGCGTGTGTTTAGCAGTTAGAATTATGCCAGTAGCATTCCCCATATAAAGTGCGGAAGGACTTTTGGTCATATTATACAGCTTATTACTTTTACTATTAGGCTTTATTCCCTAAGGATGACGACTAGTAAATGTTACCATGAACATGTGCCTGTATCAGATAGGTTCTAATTTTTTATTCAAATAATTTTTAAACTGAAATTTGCAAAGAGGCATCTTAAGATTTGCAGCTCATTGTAAATAATTCTTATTTTCTAATATCATCCATGTCCATGGTAGATTTTTCTTTTCTTTTCAAACATGAAATGTTATTGTATTTGATTGTTGTTTTTTTCTTCCGAATATTTAAAGCAAGCAGTATTTTGTTTAAAATCCTGGAACACATGAAATGTAAATTGATTCTCACTCCTGGTATATAATTTTATTTTAGTGACGTGTATCATTGCCATCAGCACATATACAGTACAAAAGAATAATAAAGTGGTGTTGTGATTCTCTTGGCAAACAACCATCAACTATTTATTTGATTAAGGTTTTATATCTGGTCAAGATGTTAGATTTTTACGGATACTATTTGTTGCCCTATCTTTGAAATGTAGTGTTTATTTCTGAGAATAAAGTTGATTGGCGCCAGAAAGTGTACTCTGTACAATTTTTGTCCTATCCTCCTTAACCTATGTAGCATGAAGTAAAGGAAACAACTACACATCATAGCAAATTGGAAAATTTACATTTTAATATTAAATTTGTCATTACATAATAACTTACACGGTAGTCCCTTCTTTCACACTTAAATTTATATCACAGAAAATGTTGACAGCCCTTAATGCAAAAGCACCAAATACTTAGTTTTTTGTTGTTTGTTTTTGTGGGTGTTTTTTTCACTTAACAGCCTCTTTACACATCTCCCTGCCCCGCGGCGAGGCGAGGCGAGTGCTGTTACACCGAGTCGAGTAGCCTGTATGCGTTGCAGACGTCGACCCCTCCGCGGCGCAGGTTGTGCCAGAGGGCGGCCTCCACCACGCCCGTCGACCGGACAAAGTCGACGGCGAGGGTGTTCATGACCTCGCCCCAGGGGCCCTCGGCCCACGCCGTCACGTTGCGGTTGATGGTGTGCGCGAGGCGGCGCAGCGAGCCGGTCGGGTTGGTGGCGATGAGCCTCGCGTTGGGCGTGAGCTCGGCCATGAGCGCCCAGGCGAAGCCGCGCAGGTACTGCTGCGACATGATGGCCGAGGCGTAGCGGTTGAGCTGGTCGGGGGTCTGCGCGTCGCCCCAGAACTGGCGCACGGCCGGCCACAGCTTGGTCGACACGGGCAGGACGTCCTCCTTGTCGTAGGCCACGATGAGCCGCCGCCCGGAGGTCCAGAAGTCTTCGAGCCTCGACACCCAGCCCGGGCCTTGGTCGCGGTACGCCATCACGTCACCCAGCTCCGTCTCCAGCAGGTGCACCAGCCGCAGGTGGATCTTGTTGTCCTTTCCAAAACCTGCAATGGAAAAGGGGTCCATTTTCAGCAATCTAATCGGTCTCTGCGTATACGGAAAAACTAAGCAAATCTAAGTCACGTACCAGCGGGGAAATTTTGTATGTCGAGGATGACGATCTCGTTGGTGTTGCCGAGGAATGCCTTGATGTCCGACAGAACCGCGTGCAGCGGCGTCATACGCACGGGCCCGTGGTTGGCCCACCACTGCACGTCCTTGGTGGAGTAGAAGCCGACGCGCAGGTCGATGTAGCGCACGCCGTAGATGAGCTGGCCGAGGATGCTCTCGTCCTGGGTGACGGTGTACCTGTCGATGAAGTTGTTGCGGCCGTCCTCTTGGATGGAGGCCGAGTCGTGGGTGCCCGGGATGAAGAGGTCGACGAGCCGCAGCCGCCCAATCTCGGTGCGGAAGTCCGACATCCACGTGGGCCTGGTGCGCAGGCAGGCCACGGCCAGGACTGCGTCGGAGCAGGGCGATAAGTGACAAGGCCACGTACTACACACACGTGTCGGCTCTAGGCGGCTCGGACTCACCCTCGGTCTGGTTCTGCTTGTCGGGGAGCGGGCGCTCGTACACGGCCCAGTAGTTGAGGCAGCGCGACGTGTAGCCCAGCTGTCCGGAGGGGACGTGGCGCTCCTGCACGCTGGTGCCCCTCCAGCCAGCCCGCAGCCCGTCCGTGGGCACGACGGCTAGGGGCGGGCCGGCTCCGGGGTCGTCGCCGAGGGGCTCGTCCTGAGCCTGCCGCCTCGCCCTGCCGCTGAACGCGTCGCGCGGGTAGCCGGGCGGGAACAGGGAACCGCCGCCCCCGCCGACCGCCCCCGCGTTGTAAGGGTACGGGCTCGGGTAGGAAGGCGCCCCCTGGCCACCCTGGCCGCCGTAAGGGTCATACGGGGCGGCGGGCGGCGCGGCGAAAGGCTGGCTCGGGCTGAGGGGTGCGGCGGGAGCGGCCCCAGCGTCGGTCACGGGCTCGTTGCGGTGCCGGCTGTTGTCCCACTGGCGTCTCGAGACTGCGGCCACGATTCAATAAGGTGAGTCAATAACATGAGTTTGAATGGGCGCGGCGTTCCGTCCTGCCCGGTCCACACCACGTACCTGGATCGTAGTCGTACAGCGCCACCTGGTCACCGGGCCGCGCCCCCTCGAAGCTCCACGACAGCTCCAGAACCCGCATCTCCTTGGAGCGGATCAGCGGCGACACGGAGATGGCCACCCGCGCGGCGCCGCACCTCGTCGTGGCTGCAGCAGAGAGCGGTTGCGGTCGTCAGCCACCCTCCAGCGTCGGACCTCGCCGCTGTCGCAACGGCCTCGGACACTCACCGCTGACGGGCCGGCGGGCTCCCACGGGCGCAGCGGCGGCCAGGGCAGCCAGCACGCACGCCACCTTGGCGGCAGTGTTCATCGTGGAGCAGGCGTGCACAGCGGGCTGTCCTGCAGTCGAAGTTCTGAAGGCGGGGCCCTGTGATGGGAAAGGGCGAGGGTAAGTAAAGTACTCGTGTCAGTGTGTTGGGCGAAGGGGCGAGGGTAAGTCCTCACGTACTCGTGTCCTGCGCGGGCGTGGAGTGTGCGGAGCGGCGCCCCTGTCAATGCCAGGGTAGGCCACCCGGTCGCGGCGGTGCGCTCAAGGGGCCCGCCTTGCCTACCTCCTAGGCGCTCTCACCGAGGAGCTAACCGAGCGCCGAGCACAGTGATTCTCTCCGACACGACACTCCTCCTCGGCGGCGGGACCACCACCAACAACAATAACATCGGCGGCCTTGGGGGACCTGCGGAGCTGACAAGCCGAGGCTGAGGCTAAGACGCACGTTAGCGGAGCGGCGAGCGCGGGCGCAGCCACCCCAGCTCAGCAGCACAGGGACCCCGCCGCCGTGCCGCGACACCACTTCCCACCGCGGCCACGGCGACAGCTCACTGATTCACAAAGTCCGGTCCGGTTCGGACTGCTGGGGGCCGGGGCCACGGGCAGGGCCGCTGACCCATCCCAGCAGGCCGGGCCCGCGTGTTGTTGACGTCCTGGACAGGGCATATGGCAGGGCAGGGCACAGCACGGCATGGCAGGGCATGGCATGGCATGGCAGGGCAGGGTAGGGCAGGGTCCGCCGCCCGCACGCAGCTTCCTTCCCGCCGAGACAAGTCCGACCAAGCCCCATGTGATGAGCTTTGTCTGCACGTCTGCCCCGCGGGAGCGGCTGCGACACGACGTGAGAGCCGTGAGTCATGCTGGACGGGGACGTGCTCGGCTCGGCGGCGGCCTGCTGATGGATCCTGCATGCTGCCCGCCCGCGGGGCCCTGACGCGGAACGGGACGTGACAACGGGTGGAGCTGGTGGGGCGCGGGGCGCACTTCCACCGACTGCCGCGCTGGAGCGTGAACGTGAGCCGTAATGGACCTCCCAGAAACTTTTACCCGCGAGTGACTCAGGCATGCGGAAGCCATGCGCGCCACCAGTTAAACGGAACGTGTGTATCGCGCGAACTGGAACCACGCCGTCCTTCCCTGAACGGCGTCCTGGCCGCCATCCCCCCCCCCCCTTCCCGCGTCGTCGGGCACAGCAACGGCGGGGGCCGCGGCCGCGGAGATAAACGCGAGAGCAGCGGACAAACACCTCACCTCTCCGCCTGAACCACAGCTGGGACAGGCCGAGCCAAGAGCAGGAGCAGAAAAGAACATTCACCTCCGCTCCCTGCTGCCCTGAATCACAAACAACACTCCGCAACAACTAAGACATCGGCGGGAATTCCCCCGCGGGACAAACCAGTTCCTGATGATGAGAGTTGGTGGTGTTGGGCGAGTACGATGAAGATAATGACCATTATGATATGATGATTTTAAATGGTGCTCGGCAGCCTGCTGCGCTGCGTGCGCGTGTCCTGGGTGAGGTTGGGGGGGGGGGCTGGAGGATAGTCTGTGGCACACTTCACCGGCACGAACAGGAGGCGTCGCGGGGCACCGCCGGCCTCCCCGCGCCGTGGATGGGGAATGCGGTGGACTCTGCAGTAAAGCTTGCGCCGTCGGCCCCGCGCTGCTGACCTAGGCTAGGCCGAGCGCGACGAGGTCGCCGCGAGACCCAGAGAGAGAGACTTCGACTTCGACGTCGCACACGAAAAGTGTAGCAGCCGTGCCAGACACTTGAGTGACACAGGTGACGCACTTCTGGTCACCGATGGAATGGCATGCGGGGGGTTGAGGGGGGGGGGCTAGCACCGTGCGTACGTACAAAGACAATCAACATCCGCTCTCCTCGAAGCAGAAAGTCCCTAATCACAACCCTGTATGTCAGCTTACCTGCACCGCAGAGTAGAAGCACAGCGCACGACTGGGCTCCCCCTTTTCTCCACCCCGATGAAGGACCACGTCGCAGCAAAAGGGAAGAGCGGCCGCGGCCTGTGTGTCGGTACGGGGGCTTTGGGTCGAACAGAGTAGGTGCGCTGCTGCTACCACTGGGAGGAGCAGGTGCTCTCCTGATAAACTCTCCCGACGACCATGTGTGTCCTTTCTCTCCCCTGCTATTGTTTGTTCGGAGGAGAGCGCAAACCGCGGGCGAGCGTGTGTCGGCAGAGAGTCGCGGGAGTGGCGGCGCGGGCAAGGCGACGGGTCCGGCACCGCGGCGAGCTCGCGAGGCCGAGCGGACTCAGAACTGACTGAGCTCTGGGCCGCCACACGTGTTACTAGCTACTAGTGCCGCTGGGGCTTGGCTGGCTGAGCGCCGCGCGCCGCGGCCGCGGCCCCCCGCCTCAGCCTCCAGCAAAGTAGAGTGTGGACGCACTCAGACTCTGCTTGGAGGAGGGGGGCGCGACGTGCAGTGGCGCACTGCGAACTGGCCAAGGCGGGAAATCCCTCTAAAAAAATATACCATTCCGGCCCTGGGTTCCCATTTTTGGCCAATTTTCCCCTGTATGTATATAGGTAAATTCCCTCCTGTCTTCTGAGGAACCCCCAGCCCTTCCCCGGCGATGTGAGCTATCATTACCATGCCGAGGCTACGGCAGGACGCTGGTTGCGGGGAAGAAAAGTTAAGTTCAAAATCAAATCACTATCAACCTATTCTCCCGGTTGAAAGGTGAAACGTCCACACGGTACGGCATAGAGGAGGAGGGAGTATGATGGTAGCGCCATAGTCCGCAACTTTGAATTTGGCGGGTGAGTGTCGTGACGATAGTGGGGGCAACGTGGCATACAAAATTTTATTATTGTTGCGGGTACATGATTCAATTGGTTGAAGTAATACATCCAGAGTTTTGGCGATGAAAATTGAGCTATTTAATAAAGAGCAAACATTTTATTGGCACACATCAGCAGTTTACTTGAGAACTTTCTACTACCAGAATAAGTGCGAACAAACAGCCAAAACAATTTTCTCTTTCTGGGTGTAAACAGATGAAGATTCTTCTGCAGTCGGGTCAACTGACGACATTTTTGTCAGAAACTGTTTCTGTTTTTTGTACATCTGCTTGATATATATTTTATTTTAAAGAAACTTTTGCACGATTCATAAGACGTGCACCGAAATATTGTAAGTATCTGAACTCATCTTGTTAATAATCTTGGTAGTGACCTGTCATTTTGCTTTGCTGAAGTCTCATCACATCATCATCAATTTCCAAATATCATTGTCTAGATACCTATAAACCACTCATATGTACGTCATTACAGCTAGTGGAAAGTCTCAGTAATGTCTTACGTATTTTTTAAATTTTGATTTTTGTGAAATCCTTTTACGTAAACTGGTTTGTTTTTCCTTATTTATTAGAGGTTAAGTTGTCCTGGTGTACCTTCAGCAAGAATCTTTTTTCTTTTTTTTTTTGCCATTCCTTTCAACTACTTCTTATCGTTCTGTCTGTTTGTTTTACCATTACCCAATGTTTTGGAAAATTTCACACTTGTAATACCCCATTTTTATCTCATTGGTGTTCTTTATATTTTCAGTCGTACAAGTGACAATTAAACATCACCATCATTGAGGAAAATAGCGGAGGGCCACCAGTGGCGGCACTGGTGGCAGACTCTAGTCAAAGATCTTCTTTAGAAATGTCTTCCAACGCTGATTTTTTTGATGACAACCAGGGGTTGGACATTTGTAGAGTATGTAGATCAGAAGGTTTGCCCGATAGACCTTTATTTCATCCATGTATTTGTACCGGAAGTATCAAATGGATTCATCAGGAATGCTTAATTCAATGGATGAGATACAGCCGGAAGGTGAGAAATTAACAACTTTTCTAGTCACTTTGAAGTTAAAAGTTAATGGCAATATTTGATTTTTTTGTATATTTCCAGGAGTACTGTGAACTATGCAGCTACAGATTTTCATTTACGCCTATTTATTCTCCTGATATGCCTCGTCGTCTTCCACTCCGAGATGTTGTTAGTGGTCTTCTTACAAGTGTAGCTACTGCAGTGCATTACTGGTTACACACCACATTGGTTGTTTTGGCTTGGATTGGAGTGGTTCCCATAGCAGCATGTCGTATTTATCGTGTGTTGTTCAGTGGGTCAATCCAATCTGTAAGTAATTAAACAGCTTTTTTTCAAAGTTTTAAGATCTTTATTTTAATGTTATCAGCTCCTTAAAATCATTACCTTACTAATTATAGTTACTTCATTTTTTTATTTTTTTTTGTCTAGGTTTTGGAACTTTTATCTGTGGAAAATATGGCACTTGACATGTTGCACGGAGGCATTGTTGTTACCTGTACCTTGCTTGCGTTTATTGGTCTTGTTTGGCTGAGAGAACAAATTCTACATGGTGGGGCTCTGGATTGGGTTGAGAATCCCCCTGGTGGTGCTCAAGATGTCAACATTCCCCTTGTGCCTCATGTTGTGCCTGGTATTCCTGCTCCTGACAACAACAATCAAAATGCTATGAATGTACAGGTTAGTCATTTATGCCCTTCTCAGTGCTTCCTCTGTTAACTTTACCAGCAGTTGAATAAGTCTGACCCATGTCATTGTACTCACCAGCAGGATGATGCTGGTGAAGCGGATCCAGTTGTGGACCCAGGCCCTGCAAATCCTCCAGAAGCTCCTATTGAGGGGGACTTTGGAGAAGTTGCTGCTGCTGGTGATGGTGTCGCACCTGCTGGAGAAGCAGCTGCAGACGAAGCTAACTGGAACCCTATTGAATGGGATAGGGCAGCTGAAGACCTCACATGGGAGAGGCTTCTTGGCTTGGATGGATCCTTGGTATGCTTTACGTGCTACTGCGGTTTTGATTTTTAAGGAATGTCTTTGTCTCCAGGCTAACTAATGTCTGTTTTTGAATACCCCAGGTATTTTTGGAGCATGTGTTTTGGGTTGTTTCTTTGAACACATTATTTATTCTGCTCTTTGCATACATTCCGTATCATGTTGGTCATGGAGCTGTGGTTGTTCTTGGCCTTCATGAGTATGCCATGGCTGCTCACTTTGAAGGACTTGTCACTACTCTCTGTGGATATTGTGCAATTGGAATGATATTTGTCATACTTCAAGGCCTAGCATCATTGTTTGGACTCATTCGAACTAAGCGCTTCCTCAGGCTCTGCTACATTGTTGTCAAGGTGAGGCAATTTTGTTGAGATGAGAAACTGAATACTATGAAAGCTCATTTTCGAACATTTTATTAATTTTTGAATGGTTTCTTTTCTCTTCAGGTTTCTTTGTTGACTGTTGTGGAATTAGGCATTTTACCTTTGATCTGTGGCTGGTGGCTTGACATCTGCTCCCTTTCAATGTTTGATGCAACTCTAAAGGATAGAGAAGCTAGTTTCCGCCTGGCACCTGGCACTGATCTGTTCATTCATTGGCTGGTTGGCATGGTTTATGTGTACTATTTTGCCTCTTTTATTCTGTTATTGCGGGAAGTATTGCGACCTGGTGTCCTCTGGTTCCTTCGCAATTTAAATGACCCTGACTTTAGCCCTATTCAGGTATGATCTGGTCTATTTTAATCTTTTAAAAATTGTTCTTAGTTTATAATAATTATAATTTCATTCTTTAAGTTTTGATGAACCTTGTCTGAATTAATATTATGTGGTCTGATAACAGGAAATGATCCACCTTCCTATTCTACGCCATATTCGTCGCCTTGTTGCGTCGGTTGTGATATTTGGAATGGCAGTTTTGCTCATGTTGTGGGTTCCAGTTCGTATTTTACGATGGGCATGGCCTACATTTTTACCATACACCGTAGCTCTTCATTCAGACACTCAAGTTAATGAACTGTCGCTTGAGTTGTTGCTACTTCAGGTAAGTTTTAGTTTGCAGAATAACATTCACCAAACCTTATTTAGCTGTCTGATCTAACTCTCTTTTCTTTGTCCTTTACAGGTGATTTTGCCTGCCTTGCTTGAACAGTCTCATTCACGTATCTGGCTTAAGTGGCTGGTTGGCCTCTGGTGTCGCTTCATGGCCTGGTCACTAGACCTCCACAGTTACCTGCTAGGCGACGAAGAGCCTCCTTCTCAGGTGCCGCAGCCAGGGCAACAAGGGGCTCAGGCTGACGGTCAGCAGGCACCAGAGCAGCCCGATGCCGACCCTGAGGACGCCGCAGCAGACGACGACGAGGCTGCTGCCGCCCCTGCGGTCCCCGTCGCCCCTGCGGTGCCCGCCGCCGCCGTCCCTGCCCCCGCGCCACCCCTGGCTGGTGCTGGCGGTGTCGGCCTGGGGGGCATGGGCGGTGCTGGGGGCCTGGGCGCCGCCCACCACGCCCTGTTCCAGCCCCACGCCCCGACGGGCTACCGCCCGTACAAGCGCCCCTCGCTGTTCTGGGTGCGGCTGGTCGCGCTCGTCATGGCCATGGGGCTGTCCCTGGTGCTGGCCAGCCTCATCGCCCTCACCGTGCCCGTGTGGGTGGGCCGCCGGGTCATGAACCTGTGCCTGGTGGGCTCCGTGTCCCAGTCCAGCTCCTCGGGCCGAGTGCACGAGCTCTACACGGCGGCGTGCGGCATGTACTTGTGTTGGCTTGGGGCGAGGGCCTTTGCGCTGATGCTCAGCTGGCTCCCTCAGGGTAGGTGGTTTTGTCACGTCACGACCTCTCTCTCTCCCTCTTTTATCCATTGTAGAACTTTAATAAGTTTATCTGTGTGCTGTCTTGCAGGACGAGCTGCCATGATTGCGAGGGTGAAGCAGTGGTTTGTGTGGAGTGTAAGAGCAGCGGTTGCATTCTCTGTATTACTTGGCCTAGTACCTCTGCTCTTTGGTCTTCTTTTGGAACTAGTAGTTGTTGTACCGTTACGCGTGTCTCTAGAGCAGAGTGCTGTTCTCTTCATGTGGCAAGACTGGGCCCTTGGTGTACTATACACCAAAATAGCATGTGCCATCGCAATGATGGGGCCAGAGTGGTTCCTCAGAAGAACAATCGAAAGAGCTTACAGAGATGGCATTCGTAATATGGATCTTCGTTTCATCTTGAATGACTTAGCTGCACCTCTTGTGTTTTTCTTTGGGCTAGCTTTGTCCATTCCATATGCAACTGCTCATGGGGTAAGATACCTA
This sequence comes from Frankliniella occidentalis, assembly GCF_000697945.3. Lineage (NCBI taxonomy): Eukaryota > Metazoa > Arthropoda > Insecta > Thysanoptera > Thripidae > Frankliniella > Frankliniella occidentalis. The sequence continues at coordinate 2,734,745 of NW_026267136.1, forward strand.
TTGACACTTTCTTTTACAAAAGGTAGTATTTAATCATATTTTTTTAACGTTTAATTATTTTTTCCTTCCAGATTGTGCCACTGTTTGTTCAGTCCCCGCATATGCGAAATTTAATTGCAAGGCGCATCTATCCTTTTGTTCTTCTGGTGGGGATAGTTGCAGCTTTTGTCTGTTTCCAGGTCAGTTTTTGCGAGGTGATTGCTTTTCTTTTCTTTTGGAACATTTCTCTCAATAAATTTTACTAACTTTTACAGATACGACAATTCCGGAAATTGTATAATCATATTAAAGACAGCAAGTACTTAGTAGGCAGAAGACTTGTCAACTATGACCCAAGACGACACAAATCTACATCAACAAAAGATTGAAGGATGTATGTTAATGCATTGCAGAGCCTGCAACTATTTAGTTATAACTAAATTTAATGGTTTAATTCAATTGTCTTGTTACTCAACATTATATCTTAAAAAGATACTTTTGTTACAGAAAGAGAAATGGTGTGTTCTCTTTCGTGTTCATGTTGTATTTTCTGAAGGCATCATAGAAATCAATCAACAGTTTCCACTTGGCATCTCATTGAGCTCTCACCAACTTGTTGCACATAAACTGTCAGTATTAAAGCAGCAGCTAATTTGCTATGTCAGTGCAGAAAGTAATTGTCTAATCAAGGTTACACTTTCTACTGTTTTCTTTTTTTTATCATGATTTTGAATCTCAAACAACTTGGTCTTAAACGTTTAACTGCTTGCTAAGGCCCATCTTTTATTTAACTTCTTCCTTGTATCTGCATTGCACATACCTAGTTGCATTGAGTATAATTTCTTAACACTTTCTATGGTTCTATTTGCAACACAATGGTACAAACTTGTGTATTTTGGATGATTTCTTTCATATTTGACGTCAAAATGTTGACAGGCAGGTCTCGGTTGAATTAATACTGTAACAAGTTTGTGATTATATGGAAAAGTTGCTTTATTTTTCTATATTGGGCTTACAACCTCAAAATTATCATTTGTGTTCAATAAGTTCAGAACATCACACATATTTTTTAATCCTTTGCTTAAACTTAAAAGGTAAATCAGCATTTTGAGTTTTGATGATGTGTAATATATTTCTAACAATAAATTATGTAAAGGGGTACTGAATTGATGATTCTTGGTTGATATGTCCACTTTAAAAAGCAATATGCAACCTTGATTATAATCATCAGATGAGTCTGTGATTTGATGTTAGTAAATGTGGCTTCTGCTTATATCCTGGAGAGGAGTATAATTTTATTAACTATTTGTAGTGCTTTTAGATACATGTTATAGTTTGTGTTGAGGCAAGGCCTTTTTAATCCATGTTGACTGAAACCCTTTCTATATATTTATCGCACCAGAGTTGTTCAAGTAGTCACACAGTCTGAGGGAACTGAAGGGTTTATGATATCCCTACAACTATATGTTTTCTGACATTTCTAGATTTACTAACTAATATTCTACTGTCTTCTCTCCTCTCCCAGGTTGAGCATTTGGTCATTTGGTTTAGTTTAAAAGAAATTCCCTCGCTTGTTCTTGTTGATTTGTAATTGTTTTTCTTTTTACATCTTGAGCTGTATGTGAACTAGAATTGGCGCTGGGTAACTACCATAGTCATGAAGCTTTGACTTGAGCTTTGGCATGTTCATATAATATTACTATATCTTTTTTGAGCTGCAACAGCAATGTCACTCTAGAAAGTCGATTTGGGTACATGTGTTATGTGCAAGACAGAGCAACTTAATGTTAGCTTGCACTATTATGTTACTGAGGTCCAATTGATTTTTAATTATTTTTTTGGTGGGATCTTTTAAGTCCTTCACTAGCACTTTCTTCAAGTATTTCTACAGCTGTCTGGCTATATTTAGAATGAGTAACAACTTGAAAGTTTAATGTCAGTGCCACCCTCCATAGGAGAGTATTGAATTCTCTGGTGGTGGCGTATCTCAGGAGCTTTGTGCCACAGATTTTATTTATGTGATATGAACAGATGCTTGCATCAGACTTGTGCTGTATTGTTGATTCAGCAGTTTCCTCCTTTCTCATTGTTTTGTCTGTTAGGTCTTTCTACGTGCACTTAGGTAGATAAGGCGTAGACTTTTTCTTTTCCCAATATCTTGCACTTGTAGTTAACCAAATTTAGATTACAGAGATAAATTAGTAATCTTTTTACTAGAGAATTGCTTATGTTGCAAGCTTATCAAATATTTCTATGTGTCAAAAATATATAGCTTTATTTCTCTATTTTCTATGATAGGCCCAGAAGCTGAGACTGTTCATGTTATGCTGTGATAAGGAATTGTCAAAATGGAAAGCCATGCATGTTGCGCATTTTGCTTTGCTCTTCACCCCACTTAAATGTCTAAATGCCCTGGTGGTAAGAGTGTTTTGAATATTCTGTTTAAATACTTCCCCATTGTAAAAGAGCCAACCTATCAGTTTGGAATTTTTTTTCCCCCCACACTAAAACTTAAGATATGGGAGATCCTTTCCTTTAGATTTTTTGTACCACTTAGAGTCGGGACAAACCCAAAGGAGAGTTGCACAGGCCTTCTGAAAAACTTGGATGGTTGTGTCTTCATCTGGAAAATCAAAGCTACCTTTTACAAAAATTCATATCTAGTGAAACTCACAATTTCGCTCTTAAAAATTATTTTGGGAAAGTGTACAAGTTGTTGATTCATGAACAGTTCATGTTTTATTTTTCTCACCATCTTTAAAAATAAGGTGTGTGTATGTATAAATGGCTACAAACGAATTTGTGATTGAAATATTCTAGATTATAAGTAATGAGAAGTGTGGAAGTCTTTTTGTTAGTCATGTACAATATGTCGCTTAGTCAGTGATTTTCCATTATTCCCTTCTCAATGATTGTTTTGTTTGTACAGTTCCCCCCCCCCCCCTTTAATTGCAGTTGGCCTCTGAAGGCCATGCACTTCTATTCTAAGTTTATAATTTGTCTGTGTGACAAGTTCCGTTCATGTGCAGAGCACAAACTTTGTGTGTCTTGTACTTGAATTGCATAAAAACGAATCAGCGTCTCTTCAAGAAAAATAAAAGTTCTGTTACAAAAACGAAAAGTGATTTGATTCTATTGAGCTAGCGGCGCTCTTCTTGGAAGCCGGGGGCGCGGGACGGGAGCTGTTGGCACATTCACTACTTGTGCCGCGCCGCGCCGTCACAACGCCCCGCGCAGTAAAAGCCGAAGGAGCCGAATAACTGGTCCGCTTCCGCGTAATTGTGCGACTTTTTAGTAGCAAGCAGACAAGTTTGCCCTCCATTCGCACCGCGGCCTGGGTCAGCGGCGGCGGCCTCTCTGTTCCTCCCCGCTCGCTCCTCTCCCGCGCCCCCCCGCGGCCGCCGATGACGTGGTCGAGGTGGACTTCCCCCGCCCGCGCACCCACCGGCCCGGGACGCCGCGCGCCCAGTCTGCAAGTACTGTATGTAGTACGTGGGAAGGCGTGCTTGTGTTTCTTTCGGTTTGATAATGGAAAACTATTACGCGCGCTTTATTGTGCTGGACACTGCCGGCCGTGTCGCAGCAGGGCCTTCCTGGCCCGAGGCAGGCGGCAGTCTCGGTGGGACGACTGGGCCGCGACTACTACTGGCAGGACCCGCAGGATTCGATTGAAGAAGGACGTTAATGAGGTGTCTATGGCACCCATAGTCACGGTGAGGAGGAGACCGCCTCCTTCCCCCCACCACCCCTCCCCCCGGAGGGCGTAACTCCGCCTCGTGACGTCAACGGCGAACGGCAGCCAGCAACTGGCGATATATTTGCGATCTCAGCTCAGCACAGCAGGCGCGGCGGCTCCTGGACCGGACGCGGCGTACACGATGACGACCGCTTTACACTTTGACGGCCAGACGTAATGCCGGCCGGGCTGCACCTCGGACGAGACTGAGAGAGACAGAGGATCGCGTCGTGTGCACTACTAACTATACTTGCGTCCTCTTTGGACATTTTAGACAGTCAAGTCTCTAAGACTGTCTCTGCCAGAAGGAGAAAACGTGAAATTTCCCACGATAGGAGCGTCTGGCGACACATGGGGCATTTGAGCATGCACACATGCACCTATTGTCACGCACATTTTAATATCACACACTTTTATTTGTTGGAGGGAGTGGAACGCCTACACCATCAAGGTTTCGTGTGGCGGCTGTGGGGTTCCCGGCTGTTCTGTGGGAGCCTCCCCGGCCCCGGCCGGCCCCACGCACTTGTCACAGTGTCACACCGCCGCAGTGTCACACCGCGCTGCGACACGGCTGCCCCGTCACACCACCGTGGCGCCCCGCCCGCGGTGCAGTCAGCTCATGCATATTGCAGCGAGAGTTGTCGCACGATCCTCGGGTGTCGCGGGAAGGTCACTATGACGCCATATTGACGTGATTGGTCTCAATCAAGTCCGAAGCACGACTACGAATCGCATCATTTTGACGAAAGCACATCCGATGCCCAATGCCCAAGCCTCTTCAAACGTGGTTTACCCAGACTATGGCACCGGCGGCGCTCTGGACAAGCATAGCACCTAGCGAGCAGGCAACCCGCCCGCCAGTCTGCCGTCGTATTGACCCCTAGCGTCATACCCGGCGTGACCACCAGCTCGCTTGGCTTCGCTAACCGTCGCCCCCCAGCAGCGTCGCGACGGCGGAGCAGGCGCCCACACCAGTCAACCGCCAGCAGCCGCCAGCTCTGTGCCGTGGCGGATGAAACCGATGTAACCGGGGCTTCCGCCGAGTGCACCGCCGCTGACCACATGAGCGTTGATTCACCCCCCCCCCTCCTTTTTCCCTATCCCCTCCCCGGCCTGGTGCCGACGGCTGCTGACTCTGAAGCGATTAATTGCCCTCAGTGCCCATTACCCACCTGTATGCGTTCACGTTCCCGCATTGCATCAAGGCGGTAAGGAGTAAGGCACCGCTCCTAGGCCGCTCCACCCCACCCCACCCCTCCGCTCTGCCACTCTAAAGACTTCCTGCCCTTCCTGGAGGGTGAGCGCCCGACACCAACCCCCCCCATGCAGTGACGGCGAGACAGCTTTGGCGCACCAGTCGAGCGCGCCCGGGGAAGTCCCAGAGTGAGACGTATGAAAATGTGACAAACGGCGTTGTCGGAACGATGTCCCCTCCTGTCGAATCGACATTGAGACACGATTTCGTTTCGCATGTCATTTTTTTGGACTGGAGTGCACCTGAGGAACTGGTTCTAATTATCGACCATGACATATGAAGCCGAAACAGAAAGGAAAATAGTGGGAGTGGTGGCATGGTTTTGGTTGCAGTGGTAGTGCAGGCGGTGGTAGTGGTGGTGGTGGCAGTGGTGGTGGTGGCAGTGGTGGTGGTGGTGGTCATAATGGTTAGCCAAACTAGACCTCCCAGCGGACGGGGGGTGGGAGAAGGGAGTGAGCGAGGGAGAGAGAGGAGAGGGCGCGTCTGGAAGGAGGAGGGAGGGGGAGGAGGGGGCCAGGAGTATAAGAGAGCAGACGGCTCGGTTCAGCGTCCTGTACGAGTGCAGCGTTCGAACCCTTCACCTCGCCTTCTCCTTGTCCCCTCTCCACGCTTCAACATGAAGGTCGTCCTGGTGAGTATTAATTAATTGTCTACGTCCGGGAGTGAGTCAAAAATCAAAATTACAGTTAGAAGTGCCTCATTGGTCTATTGGTCAGCTGCTCCGATCAGCCCGGCGCTTTCTGGGGCAGCGATATCCAGGTAAAACCCCCCAAACGGTCGGGCAAAGTGCTGAAATAAAACGCTGGAAGAGTGGATTCCTTGTCTCGGTTTAAATTTATATCAAAAATCTATCCAGCACAACTCGTGTGCGTAAATCTACCGAAACTATGACAAACGTCGTCACAATAAGTGTTTAAAAGTGTCCCTTTTTTTGACGACGTGATACTTGCCTTGTGTGACGTCTCGTCTCGTCACTTGTCACCCAGCGGGGCACGTGTCTGGCGGTGTCATTACAACGCGGGGCAGGTCGCGCGTCTCCTCCTCGCCGCCGTCCCGTCCCGTCACCGTCCCGTCCCGTCACCGTCCCGTCCCGCGTCGGGTCGTGTCGCGTCTCCCGCGCGCCGCCTTTGTGTGTGGCCTGCACTGCATTGCGATGTCGTTCGGGACACTCGCGGGCGACGTCGTCGTCGTCGTCCCCTTTCTCCCACGACGGCGGCCCTCACTCACCTCACGCCCCCTCCTGGCCCCCGCGTGTGGTGAAATAAGAACGATGTGCGTCACGACGTGTGTGTCGTTATTTGTTGTTCAACGCTCCCGCGCGAGCAGTTCAACTTGGACTACTGCAACACGCGCGTATCGAAAAGCAAAAGAAAATGTGTCGGAGGGTTTACGGCGAATCGCGATTCCTTTGGGCGACTTGTGTCATCAGTGGAATAGGGAAAGGCGAAACGCGTGTGTGAGCAGGTGAGAGGTCCCACACGGCGACCTCCTACCGCGAGACTTGCCCCGGAAGGGAAATGGGGAAGAGTGGGGGGGGGGGGAGAGGGTCCCCGAGGAGGAAGAGTCATCCGGCGCGTGTCAGGGGCTTAAGTCTGCATTATAGCTCCGGCCCGGGTCGGTTCCCGCGGC
>NW_026267136.1:2741418-2743569 GCF_000697945.3 Frankliniella occidentalis
TGAAGAAAGGGAAGGGCTGGTGTTACGCCGCCGGCGCGGCGTTTTACAAGCCGCGGCAGCCCGCCTACCCGCCTCGCTACACCCCGCCACACCCCTCCCGCCCCGCCCCGCGTGCGGCGCGTACAGCACTCACTACCGCAAGGTGTATTCAGTGTGATAGAAAGTCGGTCAGACCGACCGACCGACCACAGTTGAGCAGCAGCTGAGCGGCCTGCAGCGCGGGCAGGCGCAGAGATGTGATTGTGGACCAGGTCAGGCCGATTGCAATGGATGCCGTCCAGCCAGGAAAGAGACGCGGACACGCGGCGGCGCCGCCTGGCGGGCCGGGGCCGAGCCTGGAGCCGAGCCGGAGCCGAGCCGGCCGGAGGAACCCGGAGGGGGACCCGGAGGGGGCATTACGCTCGCGATCCGCTTATCAGATTTCACAGTTTAGCTAACTGCATCCTTGATGCATCCCTGCGCAGACATCCCGGTCCGCCCCTCTTCGCCTCCGCCTCCACTCGTTCCCCATCGTGCTCCGGTGCGGATAAATTCATGTGTACTCCAATGTTTCTTGTTTCTCTCAGATTTTTCCTGATTTTCCCTGTTATTTTCCTAATTTTTCCCTGATTTTTCGCTGTTTTTTTCTTTTGCTAAAGTTTTTTCTTATCCTTTTTTTAAAAATTTTTTTTCTGGATTTTTTAAAAATATTTGGAGGGTGTGCATTGATTGTATTTGGTGAAGTGCCCCTTGACGGCGGCACGGGGGCAGACAGAGGAGTAACGAGCGGTGTGTGTGTGTGTGTGCACGAGTGAACTAGTATGTGGATGCGTGCGGAAGTCGCGGTGGTAAAACATGCCAGGAAGCTGTGTGCTCCACTCGCCCCTCATCCTAATTATCGCAGAGAAAGAGAGAGAGCAGAAGACAGACGATCGAGGAAGGAGGAGAGAAGATTATTTACCACACGTCCTGGTCTATTGTCCATGGCACCCCGGCCCGCCCCGCCCGCCCGGCGAACCAGACGAAGAACACACACGCACTAGTAATGGCATCCGTTCCCTATTCTCACGATTGCTAATGAGAGTACTTCATGGTAGAGAAGAAGAATTGAACCTGCTGTATGCCAGCACATATCCTCGGCTCAAGGATCATCCAGAAAGTGCGTCAGTCGTTCGCCGTCACGAAACTGCCAAGTTTCGCCCGTGTAAGCCGTCGTAGCGCCTGATAGGTAGGCAACATCTTGTGTGCAGCGCATGCGCGTACTGCGGGCCGGCGTACCCCGAGCCTCGCAGGCGCCGAGCGTCCGTAATGTGCCGAATGAATCTAAGTAAAAACGGACGTACTCTCTGGATGATCCCCAATCAGAGCTTTCTTTCTGAATCCTGCAGTCTATGGAGACTCCAGGAAAAACTAAAAAAATCTTCTAAATTTTTAATTTATTTTTCTCTTTTACAAAATTTTGTGCAAGATCCAAGAGTTTTGGGGAATTTGGGGATTGCTTTTGTTGGGAAAAGATGTCAGTTGTACTCGACTCCCTCCACGATCGAGTTGCACCCGCCTCTATCCGCGTGCCCTCCGCTGACCCACGGGAGGCCACGGTTGCCACGAGCAGGGCCGCGAGTGCCGCGGGTGCCGCGGGGGCACGCGAGAGCAAGAAGAGCAGCCCAATGTATTTGCGAAACCAAGCCGTCCGTCAAGCGTCTGCTCGTGTCTGCCGCTGCTCTGCCTCAATTGTCTTCCAGTAATCCCCGCTCTCACTCCTCCGGGCCGGGCTCGGGCCCCACAGCGCGGCGGTGGCGGCGCCAGCGCGCACCGCTTACCTGCGCGCCAAAGTGCCGGCGCCACTGGGGGCTGTGCTGTTAGTTACACTAGGCACTGTAAAACTCTGCGAGAGTACCGTGGTGCCGAGTTGCCGCGCGCGCGGGCTCACACAAAAGCCTCGGCGAGCACATCGGCGTGCAACTCTTGTGGGCGCAGAGAAAGCCTTTTACGAGTCCACGCGGGTATAGCGTACTGCACGCCTGGCCGAGGACCACACACTACCGCACAACCACCACCACCACCGAGCACTTTACTTCCGATCTGTACGGCGCGCCACGCATTCGTAGCGCTCCGCCAATAAGTGTATTAGCAGTCGCCACGCGCACGACGCACTAGTCACGCCCCAGTGCC
>NW_026267136.1:2747964-2749860 GCF_000697945.3 Frankliniella occidentalis
TTATAAAACGAATTTTGTTGCGTGTTGCTTAATTCTTAAGTGTAGTTTTTCGCGCGGCGCGTTAAAACTCGACTTCCAACCAATAAAATAAAAATGTCTGTTACCACAAACTATATGACCGTGTGTCGCTGTCTTGTCTTCATTCATTTTCTTCCCACTCGGATGACCCCTCCACCCTCTTCCCCCAACCGAGGGAGCCTCGCTAGCTGCTAGTTGCGAGCTAAGTCCCGGGTAGAATGTATACTTTTATCTTCTGTTTATACAAACCAGAGGCGACACGTTGCGTGGATGTAAGGGCCCGCATGAAAAATTCAGCTCTCCTTGCTCCCTGGTGAATGAGAGACTCGAGAATGCTCCGTGACGCCCCCCCGCCCCCTCGCGCGCTCCCCTCCTCGGTACATATTCCATTCCTTTACTCACTCGCCCGCTTTGCTTCGCCCTCGCTTTCGCGTACTTTTTATTCCCTCACACATAAAGACCCTCTCCTGGTTGACACCTCCACACATGGGATCGGACACTTCCCGGTGGAGCAAGCCGGGGCGGGGCGGGGCGGGGCGGGGTCAGAGAACTGTAACAAGCAGTTCCGCGTCAGTGTGTGGCGGGGCTCATGTCTTCATCTTCGACACGCGCGCCAGCTCCGAGAACAGGCTCCTATCGCATCGCCATCGCCCCAGTCATCATTGCCATTGCTCCATTTTCTTCTTTCTTTCTTCATTAGAGGGCGCCGCTGCCACCGGTCGTCGTCGTTATTATCATTGTTGTTGTTCCGGGCGGCAATTCCAGTCCGTCGTCGTCGCCGTTGGTGCGGGTGAGGCAACGAGTAGTCCCGATTGGGCGGGCCGTGTGCTGGCTGCTGGACACAAGTCCAGGAGCGCGAAGGATTGAGCAACCTGTATAACAACAAACAGCGCGGCGCGGCTCAAAGCGAGGAGGAGGTCTGCCCGCCTCATTTCGAGAGTCGTTTCTCAGAGATAACTGCGTTTCTCCGCGGCGGTCAGCGGCGTTGGCGGCCGCGGCCCGGCCCGCGGCGCCCGCGGCGGCGGTGGAGTGGTCCAGCAGGCGGCGATACCCCGCGGCCCGCGAGCCTCCGCCTCGCGGCTGGCTGGTGGCGCGCCCTGGTGTGCACTCACTGCACCCGCAGCCGGTACAGTTCTCCGTGCGTGCGTGCGTGCGTGCGTGCGTGCGTGCGTGCGTGCGTGCGTGCGTGCGCTACCCGCACGCCATGTTGTCCCCAACCCTGTGCGCCTCCCCGACTGACCGTCCTGTTGTTGTTCTGCCCTCAGGTGTCTCTCGCCGTGGTCCTGGCGGTGGCGGCCGCCCTACCCGTGCGCGTCAAGCGCGGCCACGTAGAGCTGGAGGAGCACGGCCACGGCCACCACGGCCACGCCACCTCGTACCAGAACTTCAACCTGGAGAGCTACCACCCCGTGCCCGTGTACAAGAAGCACGGTGAGTGGTACATAGTACGGGCTGTGCCTGTGCCCGTGCGCCGCGCCCTGCGTTGAGGTCTCCGGGCGGCGTCCTGACCTGACGGCTTCCTCTCTTTGCTTCCAGAGCCGATCCACCACGTGTCTCATGACGACCACGGCGACCTGGGCGGCCACGGCCACCTGGCGCTGTCCCTCCACGAGGACCAGGGTCACGAGCTCGGGCACGAGGCGTACGGCGGCGGCCTGGGCGAGACCTCCTACCACCGCGCCTCCCTCACCGACGGCGCCGACCACGGCGAGGACGCGTACGCGCACGCGGGGGCGGCGGCCGTGTCCGAGGACGCCGACGAGGCCTACGAGGGTCACGGCGCCTACTAGACACCGCGCCGCCTTGCGCGTCGCCCGTATTTATTGTTGATCTCGGACTCGGCCAGTCACCGGAGCGACTGAGTATCTTCGCCACCAC
>NW_026267136.1:2750265-2752671 GCF_000697945.3 Frankliniella occidentalis
CCGCGGGGCTCGAGTCGAGCCGAGAGCAAAGCCAACGGCAAAGCACGCCAAGTTAGTGGCGCCAATGATGACAATGCAAACGGCAATCGGGGCTCCACGGCGACAGAGTCCCTGGATGCCCGCGTCCCGTCAGGGAGCATGGTCTCCACTGCCCCCCGGGGGTCCGGGGCCCGGGCCGGCGGGGGCGGCGGCGGGCGGTGGCGGGCGGCGGCGTGGGCCACCGGGGCCGGGCCGTGCTCGGGGGCGTGCCCGAACGGCGATGACGCCACTCCGCGTGTATTGTGTTGTTAGGACAGGACTATCCAGATTGAAGGGTCCCGGGCGGCCGCCCCCCAACCCCGCCGGAGCAGCTCGATCACAGCTTGACGCTCTGCTGCTGTTGCCGCGGCTGCCGCCGTTCGGGCAGCAGCGTCATTAGTGGCAGTGGCAGCAGCAGTGACAAAGTAGCGAAGTAATTATGTCATCCTGCGAAAGTCACCAGTCAGCCCCCCGCTGCTGTCCCTCTCCCTCTCTCTCCCGGCCGCGGAGCGACAGAGAGAGAGAGAGAGACGCACGCGCCGTGCTCTCTGTTGTGTCAGAGCGTGAGCAGAGCGTGAGCGCCCGGGGGGGGATCCGTGTAGCTGTAGCGGAGCGGGTCGTACGCCCTGCTGAGTCGCAGCCGGGTTAACGAGCCAAAGCGCCCGAGGGTACGGTGCCCGGGGCGCGCGATGTTCATGGAGATATTTTGGCATAGCCGTCATTCCGATCAACAGGAGAATAAATACAATAATAATAGGTACGGTTAACAAATGTTTCAAGCAAGTCGTTTCTTTTGCTCCCGCCTCACTAAATTTTGGGGGTCTTTAATTTTCATCAGAAGCCTATATGAGCATTTTAGGGTAGACTTACTCATGACACAACTAGGACACTTTTTACGTGGGTATGGTGGCCCTGCCGCAGGGAACGACAAGTTTTGCGTCTCTACCTGAGCGGACTCGTCGCACGAGAAGCATGCGGAATTTTTTTGCGCGATGCACTCTCTGTTTTGACGTTAGGCGTCAACGCGAAACTAAGTTCATGAATCCTCGGTCTAGAGTCTCGGTCTTCTCTGCCCGTTCGTAAGTTTGAAAATGCGCGCTCACTGTGACAGCCGAAAGTGAGCCGCTGTGGCCTGTCAGTGCGGAGCGCGGCCGGCGTCGTCGCCCGTCCGGAGGGAGCGTGTTTCGGCTGCAAGACAAACCTCTCCAGTGTGTGTGTTTATTGACTCTGTTTTCGAAGATGCCGTGCAGTGTGTTTCATTGGCATTTCCTTCAACCCGTCGGCAGAAGTGCCGAGGAAACTGACTTGTGAGTAATGACATCTCTGAGTTTTCTGTTCGCAAGCGGAGCCGGTGTGGAGGTTATGTCCGTCCTTTGTTCAGTCATTCGTTAGCGGCACCCAAAGTTTATTCGGCTCTCATCCTCAATTCGTTAACAAAAATATATCACGTCTGTTGCAAGAAGGCTCTGTTATGGTGGTTATGATTTTAGTGCGGGAAGTGGGTGGAACTTTCTTTTCAGTGTTCTTATGGTTAGGCTGAGATGGGCAAGTGAGAAAACCCGCCTACCAATGTCCAAAATCGTACTTTGTGCGTCCAGCTGAAAGTGGACATATGGTTTCGACGACGGGGCACTTTCCGTTTTGTGTGTTCCGTGTCATGTCAGACCATTTCAAGAAGTGCGGGCAATGGATGAGTGATAGCAATTATATTGTAACACGACTGGAGGGAGGAGTTTGGCCGGCCGGGGCTGCACCACCGCGCCGGACGAGGAAAAGGCCGTCGAACTGAACGACAACAATGACCAGTGTCCGTTCGCTATCGCCCCGGACCGTCCGCCCGTCCGCCTCACGCCCCCATCGTGTGAAATGCACTTGAGGCGCTGACAGCTGCCATCGCCTCCTGTCAAAACACCGCAGGTGTCCATTCAGGGCTCATTTCAAGGCTCATTGTGGCCCACTAATCCCTTGTTCGGCGCGCCCCCTCCGCCCGCGAGCGGCTGGACCGCAGCCTCCGCTGTCTCTCTCGCTCTCTCCCACACACGACACGGTGCGGGAGGAAGAGGGCCTCATTGTGCGTGGTGCGAGTGAGATGCCAGAGCGCTCCCTGAATGACCCTCGTCGCGCACATCCTGCCTCACGCACACCTCGCGTCCTCGTTGGAGTGAGTGCATGTCGGTGTATTAGTCTTCTTTGCAAACGCAGCGCATCCCCCGCCCCCTCCTTCTACGCCCTGACCGGACACGCCCTTTTGGCTAAGCATAGTCTTTGAGTTAGTTTCACTTATTCCGAATGCAATTCGAATGTTTCAAATTAAATTTATTTTACTTCAAAATTAAATGACATTTATGCGACACCAACGAGCAAGTTCTGGGTTATCTAGTGATTTGC
>NW_026267136.1:2753271-2754731 GCF_000697945.3 Frankliniella occidentalis
ACAATTGATATTGTATGTTTTAAGTTTAGGATCGATCAGTGCGGTAGGTGTACGACTACTCATTCTTGGTGAAGAGTGCGAATAATTCTCTACTCAGTGGCATCTCATTGAGTGCTGCTTGGCCCGGAGTGTCGGGGGTGACAGCTCCGCGTCAGCTCCCTCACACCTGAGGCGAGATGCGAGATACGGATCAGGAGCGCAGCCTCCTCTGCTGGGTCCAGTGGGAGCACGCCCCCACCCCACCCCCTTCGCGACAAGAGGCCGAGTGAGAAGGGCATTCACGTCACGCCTCAGGGCTGCCAACTGCCGCCAACGGAGTTGCCAACACCGGCTGCCAACATCGCCTACTTCAACACGATTGCTTGAAACTGGCCAATTCAAAGGAGCAATACATATGTTTAATCCGGCCCGATGCGATGTTCTTCTGAATCTCTGGACAAGAAGGGTGTTTCGAGAAGAAAATGTGATGCGGTTGTTTCAAAACGTGCCATGAGGCATTTGCTATACTCTAAAACCCTTATGCACTTTGTTGTGCATAGGACCATGAACTATGGCGTGCAGTCATAATTCTATGCACAATTTCATGCATAATTATGAACAATTTGTGCATAGTCATGTGCAATTTGCACGTAAGTATGTATAAAAATTGCGCATATTGCTGTATACATACCAGGCGGGCGGGTTGCCTACTCGCACGGGGCCATAAGGAGCCGTGGGCAGCGAGTATAGGCAAACCCGATCGCACCTGTGCATGCGGTACAGTATAACTACGAAAGTGCGCGGCGTGAATCAGCCACCTGGTATACTAATGGCTGCACGCACGCCGTAATGCTTATGCACAACAAAATGCATAAGTGATTAGAGTGTGTACGACTATGACCATAACGATTTCTCATACCTCTCGCCCCCTGCCCCCTCCCTCAACCTTGTCGTATTGTCAGCTTCCTGCCGTCTTTAGTTGTTGATCCAGCGACGCACTAGAGCACACGCGTGTGTTTGTGTGGGCGTTTTTGTTTCTCGGTTCAAATGGGACGATTAAAACGTCAGCGTGCCAAAGGACAGCTCGATCGTTCGTTCGAATAACAACAATAAATTGTAAACGCGTCCAGCGCCAAGCCACCTTAAACGCGCCCAATTCCAGGACATTTGAACCCCTGCGTGTGTGTGTGCGAGCTAGCTCGGATCGTGGCCGTTCTGCTTTTGGCTGTTGTGACAGAGGACTGATCCTTCCTCTCTCTCTCTCCTTCCCCCTCCCATTCAACCCTTTAATTGTTCTTCGGTATGTTGGCTCGGGCGGCTCGGCTCTTTCCGGTAGCCACAATGGCGCCTGATTGCGGACGATTCAAACTATATTAGCAACCAATGAGCAGCGCGGCTGTGCGGTACAGTCCGCTGACCCATTCTCACCGCACGCCCAACCCTTTCCCACACACGCGCGCTCTCTGTCTCGCTCTCTCACA
>NW_026267136.1:2755251-2761052 GCF_000697945.3 Frankliniella occidentalis
TCTCTCTCTCTCTCTCTCTCTCTCTCTCTCTCACCATTTAACCGCCCTCCTATCGTTTTGTCGGGTTCGGCCCGGTAAACCTCTGCAGCAGACCCTTTAGCCGTCCGGCGTGGTCTGCTAGTGGCCTGCTCCGGCAGACCATGAAGGGGCTTCATTAAAATTCGTTTGCAATTACTCTTCAAGTGCTGAAATGATGGTAACGAGTCTCCTTTTGCCTGGCGCCGCCAACTTGCCCCTTTTACCTCTCGCTCTCTCCCCCTTCTCGTGGTCTCTGCCCTCCTGCCCCGCCCCTGTCCCTGCCTCTCTCTCTATCTCTCCCCCTCTCTCTCTCTTCCTCCCTCTCTCTCATTTGGTCATTGATCCGGCGACTTATTGTCGGCAGCGAGCTCAGCCTGCGCATCTCGGAATAAGGGGAGGAAAAGTTTCCCGCGCGGTGACAAAAATAAATAATAACAAGGAAAAAGAGAAGAATAGATTGAATTTTCCCGCGGCGCTGAGGCGCGCGGCGACTGAGGGCGGACGTCGTCTTCTCTATGCGGATGCCTCCCTATCCCCTCCCTCCTTCTCCTCCTCCGGGACATGAAAAAGTTAGCGATACGAAAGTTGGCACAAAATTGCGCTCCGATTTGGGCGCGTCACAAATAGCGCGTCGTTAAAAGTTTTACCGTTGCGACGAGTTGGCAAACTCGTTTTGCAGAGTCACGTTCGCTCCAAACATGACGCGCGCGGCTGCGGATGTAAACGCTGGTATCGCGTCGAGAGGACCGCGACGACTATGGATGATGACGGCGACTGTCCAGGGGTGAGAAAGACTGCTCAGGGATAAGGACAACTGTTGGTCGAGGAAAACGGGGAAAAACTTATTATTTATCCTCGTCGTTTTAATGATTTTAATATCTATTTACTTGTTGCATTTTAGTAGGATTAGTTCATTTGATACTCATCCCCCGGTGTCTTCCGCTCAACGTCAGTCATAAAAAATTCATCGCGGTAGGACCAGCAGAGAACTTGAGCATGCAGCTTTTCAGAGGGCCCGTGGATAAAAAATGAAAAAGGGGCAACTTGGCTGTTATCTTCCCGAGAAAGGCGCGGTACATACTACATGCTTGTGTGTGACAGACACAGCCCGAGGGTCTGTGCGGAGTGGAGGGTCGAGCGCACAAGTAGCACAGGCCGGACCAGCGCGCCGGTCGGGGCGGAGCGTGGTGGCGGCGGGCGGGGGGGAGGTTCGGAGGGGCGTCGTCAGGGTGCAGCCATTGTCCCTGAGCAGCCAATACAGCACCCTCCTCTGCATGTCCCATCCCCTACGCGCTCCCCTCGGTGCGTGTCCCAAAAATCAGCGTACATTTTTCGTCTTGTTCCTTTCTTGTGAAGTTTGCAGGCGGTTTTGTGGTCGCTAAACCACCCCTTTGGTCATCAAAGCCCATCGCATTACCAAGTTAGTTCTACATACAACTGGTCGATCGAAAATTCACAATGAAGTCGTAGTCTTCATTTTGGATGAGCTAGGATGTAACCAATAAAACTGAAAAATATCTTTGGAAAATTTTCAAAAAAATCTGACTGTTTACAATTGATATTGTATGTTTTAAGTTTAGGATCGATCAGTGCGGTAGGTGTACGACTACTCATTCTTGGTGAAGAGTGCGAATAATTCTCTACTCGGTGTCTTAATAATTTTTTAAAGTTTAAAATCTATAGTTTATTCTTTACAACACATTTTCTCAATTTTATTTACAGTCTGACTTCCGGAATACATTACTATAACTTTGTTTTATGATGCTTCGTTTTGATATCCATGCGGTATTCACCTGAATGACGCGGCGGCCCAAACTCCTCATCCTCCGTACGAAAAGTTTATTACATTTTTGCGTAAAACGCCGCGCCGTATTTATAAAGCGCGCGTCTCTCATTGAGCGAGCAGCAGGCAGCGCGGCGCTAAAGAGAAGACGCGATGACACGGCTCTGAAAGAGACTTTGTCTATGCCTCGCGCACCGCTACCGCCAACAGTAATTGCGGGGAAATTTTAATGGGGCGTGTTTTAGTGTGAAATGTCGTGTTTTGCGCGCCGTGCGCGGGATGAACGCGTCGTCGCCGTGCGCCCGTTTGGAGGGAGGGGAGGGGGAAGGGGGTGAATAATTTCCATCAAGGAGGAGCTTTTCTGAGACACGCCCTATGTTTTGCCTCCTGCATAGCACCAAACACGTCGCTTAGCGTAACGAACGCAGTTCTCATTCAAAAATGTTTCTTTGGTTCATTGAATACATTTCGCTGTCGCCGCCGCCGCCGCCTTATTGAAAGCAAAAGCCTCTCGCGGCGTTTGTTTGTTTACTCGCGCAATTGCGAAAGTTGTTGTCACCTCGCAATTCACACATACAAAAGGTGTCGCTGATAAGAGATCTAAACGAAAAGGAAAGGGGGTGCTGAATCTCACACCTTCTCGCGCTGGCTGTGGTTGGGGGGTGGTGGTATCAGAAGGGGGCAAGGCGGTATATGAGTAGTTTTGAAAAAGTGGCAAGCAGTTGCTGCATGAAATGCAGCGACAAAAGAGAGCGCGATTACTTATTTACCCCAGACACGCGAGGAATAAGGGGGTTGGATACTTAAATTGAAACTGCCGCCCCATTTCTGCCGGGTTCTGCCATATTCTGAATAATCTCTCACCTCCGCTGCGCGTCCTCGCCTCGCCTTGTCGCCGCCGCCGCCGGCAGAGCAGTTGTTTGCTCGAATTTTGTGTTTATTCAATGAACACACAAATCGCGCCGGTGCGAATCGCACACAAAAGGGCGCGGGCGCGACGGCCCCGCAATGCCGCATCAGTATGTTTACGAACATCAGTATTTATTTTCCACGTGTGCCCCGGGGAGGAGGCGCCCGGCGCCGCCGAACGGAACGAGGTAAACTGGGGAAACGGGGACAAAAATGAAAGCAAAGCAATCGACTGAAAAAAAAAGCAAAGCAAGCCAAGTTTTGTAGATGAAGGAAAATCGTAATATTTAATTATCATTTCATAAGAACGCATGCCGTAATTTTAAAACCGTGCTCTGAAAATGAAAGAGTAAGTTCTGTTCTTGCAAAAGCATAAGGACAAAACTAACTATGTATTTTTTGTGGGGGAAAGGCGCACCTTGTTATAAATTACGATGGGTCATCAAGTACGGAACGACTTGTGGATAGGACGTGTGTTATGACCAAGATGGACTTGTATACTAAATAATGTTTTCTTTTTCTAACAGTGTTGCCGAATCGACGCATCTGCAAATGAAATTATTCTGCCGACGCGGACGCCGCTGCAGCACAAGCAGCAGGCCGTGGAGGTGAGTCACGCAGACCCTAATTGCTGAGGCTGTTTACAGCAATAATTATCCGGTAAACGGTGCATCTGGGCCGGGCCCGGGCTGGCTGACGTGCAAACACAAACAAGCAACCTGCCCGCCACATAAGTTATGGACATTCGTAATTATGAAAATGTCCGAGTCCAGGCCAGCAGCCCCACACCCAGCACCACCACTTCGGGCCGCCTTTCGTTGACCTCCCTCCCCCCCTCTCTCCCCACCAGTAATCAAAATTAAAATTGCGGAGAGCATGAGGGAGAGCAGGAAAACGCAGTGCAAAATAAGGTTTTGGGACGAGTTTAGCAGCGGCGAGGCTCGGCAGAACTCAGTTGCACATATGCATGCGGTCCAATTGGTGCTATTTCGTCTCTCCCTCCTTCTCCTCCGTTTCCTCCTCTTTCCCTCACCTTTCCCGCTCTCCCCCGCTCTTCCCCGCATGACCCCCTGTGGCGGAATGTGTAAGAGGCCATTACGGCGTATGGGGGCTGAAGTTTCAAGTAACCGTTTGAAAAGGGGAGGGAAGGCTGTAGGAGTCGCACTGTGTGAGTGTGTGTGTGTGTGTGTGTGTGTGTGTGTGTGAGAACTTGCGCGTGTGTGCGGATAATTACTTGGGGCAGCGAGTTACGTACACAACTACTGGAAAACTATGAAACGAAGGCAAGCACGGCCAGCACCGCCCCCGTCAGTGGGGGGCAATATGTGTCGCTGAATGTGGCGCGGACCGCCAGGTTTCGCCTCTGGCCCGCCATCTCTCTCTGCGGCAGCCTCTGCGGCAGCTGGGGATCTCCATAATAAACTATCAAGCAATCAGCAACCGTGTGTCTCGCTCGATGGGGAGAGAAGGGGGCGGGAGGTTTCGGTGGAGGCAGGGCCGGGGCTATGGGGGGTTGTGCGAGACGGGTGACAGCTCAAACAACACACCCCTAAACCACTAGGTACACAGACACACAAACGCACACACGCACACACTCACACACTCACTGGCCTGGCGAGGCTAGTCGACTTTGGGGCAGATCGAAAAAAAAAAAACAAAAAAAAAACACACACACATTGCAGATAAAATTGGAAAAAGCAACCTTATCCGAATAACAATGGGAAAGTGGGAAAGTATTAATTGATTTTTATATTAACGGTATTACATCTCCAGTAAAAAACTAGATGTTGTCAACATGAACTTCATCGGTCATGACTCTATAATGGATGATCTCGTGGGTGACGTAGAAATAATAGGATAATTGGAATCTGTCCGGAAAAACTTTTTACGTAATGTGTACTGTTCCGTAAATAAAATCTTCCTGGGCATGGCATTGTCAATTATTTGGTCTGCAACACGGAGTCTTGATTTTAAAAGCAAAGTATTTATGGGAAAAATAAAATCAGATCAGCGATCCTTCGGCCTTCTTTTATTTCCTGTCTCACGTCCTCCATGGGAGCCTCTTCCACTGGAGCAACAATAACCTTCGGCGTGACAACTAAATAAAGTTTACGTTTCTGAAACGAGTCTGCGTCGAAGGATGACAACAGGAATTATGTTGTACTGTATCTATCATCGTGTTGAGGGGAAAAGGAAAGAAAAAGAGAGTTTGTGGAGGGTGAGTGGAAGGTGAGGAACATTGGCTAATTAGGACCTCGAGACGCTACTGTATTGTAGGGTGACGTGTGTTGCTGACGGGCATTGTGGTCGGACCGGGGAACACTTCCGGGAAATGAAAAATAAAAGCGCAGCTCTAAACTATTTATAAGGATGTTTGCTGGCTTTCGGGATAAGGGGGGCGGGGTTTACTTTTGAGGATTGCTTTAGGACCAGAAAAGGTGGGGGGAGGGGGGTATATGTATATGCCTTGGAACCTCAAACCGTCTATTTCTCATCCTCCCCGCGATCTCATTTTTGTTTCTCTCTGAAACTGTACGAACTTTTGTACTTTGCGTCGGGAAAAAATAGCAAAGTGAGGTGAGGTCCCTTAAACGTGGCTCTGCGCAACAAAGGGGGCGGTGCACAAATCCTCGTTAGTTTTGGAGAGGTGAGGCGCGGCGTGGCGCGGTGCACGAGAATGCGTTGCCTTTGAGGCGCCGCTGCACTCGCGCCGCCCAATCTGTAGTGCGTGTGTGTGAGTGTGTGTGGGTGAGAGAGAGTGAGAGAGAGAAAGAGAGAGAAAGAGAGAGAAAGAGAGAGAAAGAGAGAGAAAGAGAAAGCACAAAGGGAGAGGCCAACTTCTGTCAAGGGCCGCAGGGGCAGGGTCACCGTCGAAGGCGCGTGCGATGCTACGTTATGTTGGCGACTGTGTTGTCCGCGATGCAGCAGCCGTCTTTCGGTTTGTTCGCGGTGTTCACGGATGCCATTATGAAATGGCCTCAGGTGACTTAGTTTGTGTGTATTTTGTGTCGTTGGTTCGTCTGAAGTTGTTTCCTGCGCACAACACCCGGCAGAGGGTAGCGCGGGACGGGGGTGCCAGCGCCGGTACTCT
>NW_026267136.1:2762327-2782827 GCF_000697945.3 Frankliniella occidentalis
GGGAAGAGAGTGTTGAAAACCAACGGCAAATGGATAAGAAGGAAAGGGGAATACGAAAGAACGTAATGGCTGCTTCTCATTACTGGGCATGTGCATCAATGCGGAGAGGAAAAAGGGGAGAGGGGGAGAGAGACGGAGGCAGAGGGGTGAAAAGGGGGAGGAGACTGGTAGGAGGGCGGGTATTGAGTGAACTGGGAGAGGGAGGTGGCCCGCAAGGAGAAGGCATGGAAACCGCCTCTCAAGGGTGGGGGGCGTTTGAGCCTGAAATAACTCTGCCCCAAAACACCCAGTAAAAGTCAGGTGTCTGGTCGATTCCAATTTATTCGAACCAAGTTGGTTCTGTTTTATTTTATACAACTTTTAAAAAATTTGTGGCTTAACCCCTTGGAGTAAGGCTGTGACAAAACAAATAATTATAGCACTGAATCTGGAACTACGATACTTTTATCACAAAAGTTTGCGATACCTCAATTTTGTGATTCCTCTGATTTATCGCTTTTATAGACATGATAACTTTCCATCGCAAAAAAACATGCAATGAAAAGTATAAGGCAAGTTATCACAAAATTAATATGATAACTTTTTATCGCAAAGTTAAGTGTACAACGGGAGCTAGTATTTATGTTTATCACAGAAACTTGCGATAAAAAGTTACCCCATTATTTTTGTGGTAACTTTCCTATATACTTTTTATTGCATGTTTTTTGCGATAAAAAGTTATCATGTCCAGAAAAGCGATAAATCGAAGGAATCGCAAAAAACGAGTTATGACAGAAATGAGGGTTAATTTATCACAAATCCAGATTCAGTGAGTGTTTTCCCGCTTTTATAAAGGCACTATAACTGGATCACATTTAAAAGGCGCTCCGGCCTTCCTTTGGTTTCTAGTGGGTAAGAGAGGGATGATGCAAAAGAAAGAAATATCTCTGTGAATGAGGCGAAATATAAGTGGAGGGATTCAGAGACGGGGGCCTTTAGATGAGGACACACCGGCTTAGGAAGAGCGACGGGCCGTGACGGGGAGTGAGGAAGTGGAGAGAGGGGAACCGGGAGGGGGCGGAGACTGGTCTGATAGGCTGTCTGGATGCGCCATGCTTTTCAAGACTTCTAGTACACTTTGACAAACAAAGTTCGGTAGAAATCCTGCTTAAAAAGAGTTCGGCGCATCACTTTTGGAAATTATAACGTGATTTGACAACAAATGTTCTCTCAAGTTTTTTTACAGATTGAACGAATACATGTATTTGAATGGGTTCGTAAAATAAGGAACAATTTGTTACTCTTACTTATGAAACAAGTGTAGAAAGTTGCACACCAAATGATGAGTAGTTTCAAGTGTGCAGAAACTTAACACTTCATGATGTCGAACTGAACCAGACGCCAATTGGTGTACAAACATTAGACATTTCGACATTTCGTTTCGAAAACTGACATTTAATATTTGCACGCTGCGAAGTGTGCAGTTCAGTTAAACACCATGTAATGCGCAAAATCACGAGTTGCAAACTTAGGTGTGCAATATTTGAACACTCGTTTTACCTACCGTGCTGTCGGTCACTAAAAAAATAGTCTTCTTGGACACTAGAATTTTTGAAACAAAACATCTTGATCAATTTAAACCATTAAATAACGATGTTACGAATTGTTTACTTTTTTTCCACTTCGTCCCATAATTGACGTATAGTACTTGTTATTTTCAATTACGAACGATTTGTGACACATAATGAAATGACGAAATTTGTAAATAGTGATACTTCTTACAGCTACAGTCGACGCGAGGCTACTCCAGATAGTATTTGTATACCTTTCATGCCTTTGCAGGTCGTTTGCTTCTCGACTCGCTTCAGATTCCATGTTGTTTTACGCGATACCGTGTACTTGTGTGTGTCTACGGACTCTCCCCCTCATATATTGAAAGTCCTTGCCCGTTTTTTTGTACGCACGCCAAGCCAAGCCGGCCTCGCAAGCTTTGCTGGGGTGGCACCCCTAGCACCCCACCTCTCCCAGAACACACCTCCTATTTGCTAAGAAGTCCCGTCAACCAACCAGTGCTCGCTCGAACGAGGCTGGCATTGCAGCCAGCGTGCTGCTTAACGTCAAATATTTTTACTAAAGCCATTTTTAGCTTTTATTGCGAGTTAGAAGATGCACGATTTTGGCATTTTTCTAAAACATGGTTGCCACAACTCTGGAAAACCTTGAAAACCTGGAAAACTCAGGGAAATAAAAACCAGTCAGGGAAATCAGGGAAAACTCAGGGAAAATGAAAAAATGTCAGGGAAATTTGTTCTGATCGGTCCGCAAACTGCATTCTATTCGCTATTTAGGTCACACACACATTTTGACGTCCAAGCGAGGTGTTTTTGACCTAAAATTTTTAGCGCTCGCTTCGCTCGCGGTCGTTTTCTACATGCGACCAAGGACTTCTGTCAAGTACGCTTGAATGCTTGCATGTGGGGTTATTTGTTTGCCCCTGCACTTTGCCAGGAATGGTGCTTAAATCTCAGGGAAATTCAGGGAGAATGGGTCTGGAAATCAGGGAAAACTCAGGGAAAATGGAAATGAAAATTTTGTGGCAACCATGTAAAACATGGTGTTGGGATAGCGCGGTTTTGTAGAATGGTGCTCGCTGGCCGATACAGGGTAAAAACAATGTCTAATTTCTTGAGGAAAAATGGAAAACATTAAAGTCCCATATTTGACGAAAAACTTGTCGAGGACAACTCCTTAAAACATGTAGGAACTTTCCCCATTTTTGAGAAAATCCCCTCAATAATCTGAGGAGTTTTCCCTCAAATATGGAAGTTTGTCAAAGCTTTCCATTTTTCCTCAAAAATAGCAGACATTGTTTTTACTGTGTACGAGGCCAAGCCCTGATTTAGTTGGCAAGGGCAGCCGGGCTAGGGGATGTATGCGGACGCTAACCCTTCCCCTTCTTGCTCTGAATACCAGCATTTCTTTCTTTTTCTGCTCTTACCACAGAGCCACACTCTCATTTTTATGCTGTTTCGTGGAGCCTCATTAGAGTGAATGTGCGCATCATCGAGGCCCTAGGGGAGCATGCGAAGGGACGGGGGTAGCGTTTGCGCGCGTGTGGACGACCAGGGGATGGCATTGCAAGGGCTTCCTGCTGTAGCGCCCACGCCTCGGTCTATGCGAAGCGGAACAGATCCCTTTCTTGTCAAGTTGCTCAGGCGATTCTTGAGCAACGAGCTTGGCCTGATAGTTTGATCAAACAACATTCGCAATGTCTTTCTTACGAAGACATATCTGTTCATTCGGTACTGCCCTTGGTTGGGATCGAACCAACGACCTTCAGGATCGGAAGCCGCAACCTTAACCATTCGGTTGCCGGCTACCTGCGTGGGGAGCAGCGTCGGCTACTGGTGTGCTTCGTCCGGTGGACTTTTCACTCAAAATTCATACCGGTAACTCTGAATTATAGATTCAGTGTATAGTCTGAAAATATACTTTAAAATATTCAGACAAATTGCTCTGAAAACCCGGTTCAGAGTAAAAAGTCTGGATTTTCAGTCTAAACTTAGAAAATTTTGAGTAATGGTCTGAAAACAAGATTCAGAATGCCAATTCTGAAAAACATCTATTGAATTTTCGGAATTTTTGCACAGTGTTGTCACTTTTTGACATTCTCTTAACATTTTGTTTCCGCACCGAGAGAAGCTATTAGTCCGTATGACTAAATTCGTGTTGAAGGAAACAAAATTTACTCCCTAAATCCAACGAAACGTTTAATCAAGCTTTTACAATTAAATGTTATCAGCCTAACCAAAAATATTGTCAAACTGATTACTTTATATCGACCTGACTAAATTATCCAATCAACACAATTGAAATTTGGTCGACGGAAACAAAATTTCGTTGGTTTTCTCAACACTAAATTTCGTTGAGTTGAACAATCGGTTTTCTGAGTGCGGTCATATGACAGAGCACGATTACTCTAGAAACTTAAGTATGATACAGTCCAACAGTTATAAGTGTAACACCATATGCATCACACTAAAAACTGTAGTACCAGACATTTATCACACTTCTAGGTTTAGTACCGCACATGCATCACACTTACAAGTGTAGTACCACTACTACACTTTGAAGTGTGATACATGTGTGGTACTATACCTGGAAGTGTTATATGTATGGTACTACAGTTTTAAGTTTTATAGACATGATATTGCGCTTAAAGCTGTTGACTGTATCACACTGGAGTTTCCATACTGGAGATGTGTGCAGTAGTTTTATAAAAAGAGAAAGAAGGGATAGTAATGGTCATTACTTTTTTGTGTACCTTTTACAGCTTTGTAGGTGCTTCCTGCTCAGAATTGTCATCGCTGAGTAGTTGAGATGAATCCTAACTATCCATGAGATAACAAATTTCTTTTGGCCCCGTTTCTATTTTTGTAGCTTCTTTCCCTCATTTTTTTAAATCTATTTTCTCATTCAATCACTAAGTTCATAGTTCAAAATAAATTTTTGATGAACAACGGTATATTCTTTCCTTTGTTGATGCCTTTCAATAACGTACGTCATGTATTGGTATCTGCGTTATTTTGCGTTTTTATTTTCTTGCTATACGGGAGACCTGAACGCACGACCCTGGTCTTCCCTGTTACACGTACACGCTTCTTTATAAACATACGCACACAAATTTCCAAGTACCTTTACTTCACTCTGTATATTGCTGTCAGTTTTATACCTCATGAGCTATTGCAAATATACATTTTAGAACGATGTCGAGCAAACTGCTCGGCTTCGGCATTTCATAGAGTTGTCAGTCGCGTGAAATTTTCCACTGATAGAATTTATTTGTCTTCTTACCACCCCTCGTCCTGTCGAATGTTTCCTCCTACGGTGTTGTAATATAATTTTTCTCTGTTCACACCATGAAAAAAAACCTATATCTCACCCTCGTTAAAACAGCAGCCCTGCACTTCTTCTCAGGCAGGGTCAGCGTACCGTGACCGTGGCGGTGCTGTGAAATCGAGCCTCTCCAGCCCGAAATAATGTATTCGCCGATGTCCTCATTAGAACGGACCCGTGGCCTCGGCCCCGTCGAGAGTCACTTGTAATCCGACTTTCATAATTTTTTTCCTAAATTAAAAATGTAAAAAAGGAGAAAGGCCTCTCACACCCTTCTCTCTCTTGGTGTTCGGCATTAACAGTCCTCCACATACACAGCCACCGCCACCACCACGCCTCTCCATCCCCCCTGAACCCGACCCTAACGCTGCTTGCTAGATTCGCAATTTTTTTTCCAAGATGTCGACGGGAGGTGACTGGGAGGGGGTTGCACGACCGTGTGTGGCGTAATGAGGGAGGGGCCAACGGGGGCGGAGTGAAGGGAGCGCCATGTTGGTGGGGGAGGCGAACCGCTGACAAAAGACTGCGATAGGCATCTCACGTGACATGAGTAAGGAGACTCTGAAATACGAGCGCGGCGACGTGCGACGAGACGAGATGAGGATTAACGTGTTGTTTGTTTCGACAGAACGGCCGGCAGCATTTTTGTTGTTGTGTGGGGCCTTTGTCGGAGTGACGTCTTTAATCGAGCCGTCGTTTTGCCTTCGTCGCCTCATTGAAGGGTGTTGACGAGTTGGGTATGTAAATGTGTGGGTCGGCCAGGGAACGACCAGGGGGTCCCAGGGTCCTATGCCGATGATCGGGGGTGTGATAAGTTTCTCCCTTGTGAACTTTAGGACAGACCAAGGATTTTACACTCGCTTTTATGTAAGATTAACGAACTACTTAAATCGATTGCAGACATTGCATTCCAGTTATAAATTATGAAATAGCCCCACTGCATTACTAGACTTTTCGTTATACTTCAACATGAATGACCTTTGCGGATTTCAACGTGTTAGTGTCTGCCGCCTAAAGAGAATGAAAAATAATGTCAGACAGGAGGAAGGGTGTGACAAATAATGATTATTAAAAAGGAAAAAAAAAGGAAAGCATCAGGAGGCGCGGACGCCAGAAAGTTCTCGTGTTGCCGTGTTGCCAGGCGGACAGCTTTGTCAACATGCCAGTCGCACGCGGGGCCCGGCCCCGCCGCTCGCTCAGGGGAGATACATCTCTCTTGGTGTCCCGTGTCTGCCAAACACAACCTGCGCCCTCTTTTGTTGAGTCGCCCGGGCTCCACTCTGGCTCTCGGCACGGTCCGCCGAACCGATGCAGCTGGAAATAATAATGGCGACTTGCATAAATGCGCTCCTGTAGGGGTCCCGCAGGAGCTGCGGCAGTAGTAGCAGAGCCCTCTGCTGTGTTTGTGAGTGTGTATACCGCCCCGGCTTCGAGTGTAGCAGCACTATGCCTAAGAGTACGACACCATCAGCAAAAAATAAAAATAAAAATAGTGGTGTTAACCCTGCCATGCCCTGATAACGGTGCGAACTGCTCTAGCAGAACACCCTATGGCTATCAAGACGTAATTGCATAACTTATATCCGCCGGATACACACACTAACTATTTGTATCTTTTATTTGTACGAACTTAAGCAATTAAATTTTTTGCACATATTTCCCTGTCCAGAAATCCCATGATGGTTCCCATGAGCCATATGGGACATCAAGGAATGTCATGGGAGACATTTCCCCATAGAAGATAACTTTCCATGTATTTTTTGCCCACTTCCATGTAAGGTAGTTTCCATGGAAATAAGGCTCCTTGGCAGTTGACCTTGAGTTGACCGTCTCCATGAAATGGAGCACTAACTCCATGGAATACCAAAATGTCTAAGTCTACAAAAAAGACAAAAGGAAGTCTGATCGATATAAATGAAATATGTATGTAAGGTGTCGAAATCGGGGCGGAGCCAAATCTGGTGTCGGTTTTTGCCTAGCTTCAGCCGTTTTCGAGTTGCCAGGAAAAAGTTTTCCGATTGGAATGAAACTTAAACGGCCCCACTAAAATTCATCGCAGATGCTACATACCAAATTTCAGATAGAAATTCCAATATTATAGATTCTACAGCACTTTTAATTTTCATGGGAAATTGTTTCCATGGTAAATATGGGCAAGTGCCCAATGGGATAGGTCACCCCATGGGACGACAACCGTTCCATGCAGTCCTCTCGCATGGCAAACATTTTTCCATGGACCCTTTGCCCATGGTAGAACGCCCATGGAAACAGACACCACATGGGATATGATGCATCTTACATGGAAAACAGACCTCTATCCATGGAAAAGAGATCATGGAATTCCATGGTGTCCATGGGATTTTTGGACTGGGTTCTGCGTTGATTTGAAGACTTCTGTGCATTCATTTGTTGGAAATCATGGACTTTGTCGTACAAATTTGTGCGAATCGAAACGTAGGTTTAATTTAGTGCGAACATTTTCACAAAAACATGCAAATACATTTAGTGTGTAGTTAATCGCTCTGTGGCAAAAGATTGAATGTTTTTCAAAATTAAAATAGTATTTTTAGATAGTTCCAAAGACTGTCTCTCCCAAAAGGAAAAGTTCCCCCTGCTGCGAGAGGAACCATTGTCACCGTGTGCCCTCACAAAAATTCGAAATCACTGGTTCCCTGGCATGCGGCACCTAGTTTGCCTGCCAGGCTAGGTATGACTTACAATGGGAATCATGCAAGTGTATCCCCGGCTTTGTTCTGCCTTGGTATAATTGAAAAATCACCGTGACCAAATACAAAACGATTGTCGATTAAAATTCGTGCCCAAATTAATATCGGGGTTTATATGGGAAATTCATTTTCTCAAGAAATGGCTCAAATTCGTGTTTTTTTAATGAAAAAATCCAAAAATGATCCCTAGTTTGTATTCGGCTCTAAATAGACGTTTTCAGCTGAATAAAAAAGGAGAGAATGTGCATTTTTATTTCCAGATGCCCCTACATCCCTATGGTCAATTGTAGTATTCAGAATAAGTGATGTTACTAACGAAAACGGGGTTTAAATTATGGAAATGACACGAATAACGATGAAAATAATCATGAAAATGGTTGTCATGCCGTTGTGTCGCAAGGCCCTGGTCCGCTGTGCTTTGAGGCCCAGCTCGTTGCTTTCATTAGTGAGCCCCTGCCTGTGCCTGCGCCCTACGCTCTGCGCCCCGCGCCTTGCTCCTCCCCAGTGGTTGTAGTCCCTGCCAGCATGGCTTTGAAGAGCAGCCCGGCAACCACTCAAATTATTCGCAGGGAAAAAAAAAATTCAAAATGGCAGTATAGGCCGCGCCATGTTGTGTGCGCACAACCCCCCACCCTTCCCCCTACCCTCCCTCAAACCCCCTTTTCTCTTTCTTTGGCAGGCCTCGCCTCAGCCAGCGTACCCATCACCATAATTATTGTCCCTCCAATTTACAAGTCATTGTGATTTGGAAAGAAATTGAAGAGCCGAACCGAGCGCGCAGAGGGAAAGGCGAAAGGGGAAGAAGAATACATGTAGATATGGTGATGACGAAGTCGCGTGTCTAATGGCCACACGCACACACACACTCACACACACGCAGAGGGAAAACACAAAGAAACATTGCAGCCTCTCGTATTCAACACTCACAGTCTCGTGCGCCAAAGGCAGGCAAGGGGTGGAATACATAATTTCTTTGTGGAAAATCATCAGGGTATGGAACCACGTCAGCTATCGAACTTGTCCCTCTCTCGTTATAATAATTATTTTGTCAATCATCACACATTTTTAAAACTGAGATAATTTCTAGGTTCCAATGCTCGCCTTTAGTAGAAAAGAAAAGCTGGTAAAACTTGGAACGCCAACGTAACTTATGCAAAAAAAAGTATTTAAAAAATGAATGCAATTCGTTAAAAATAGTATGGTAATATTTGCACGAATCGTTACACAATATGCCAGGCACAGTGGCAAACGTGATGGAGCCATCAGTATGGAAGGAGAGTCCACTCGAAGGAAGCTTCAGCACCACAAGCATCCCTCCCCCCTCCCCGCCGGCCCGGGGAGCAGCCGCATGGTAAACCGGGCTGAGTACCAGGATGGGAGACGCTCAGCATGAATACGAGATGAGTTGACAGCGCAGCTGCTGGGAACATCTGTAAACAACGTGCTGTTGCCACCCAACGTTAAGGGTTGGAGATGGGGGCGGATATCACCCTATCGTTCCTCTCGTTTGGACCCTTAACGGGAAATGGCGATGTAGGGGCAAAAACGCACTACTTTACTACATACTGCCTGCACGGAAAAAAGCAAACGGTCATCAGAACAAATAATAAGTTAATTTCGGGACGATCGATAAATATTAGCTGTGGTAACGAATAAACAGTTGTCAGAGCCAAGAGTTGGTTGCTCAAACCAAGCACGTCGCTGCAGGAACCAAATCGTGTTTTGCTTTTAAAATGAATGAATGCGTTAGCTCAAACACCGAACAGCTTGTTCTTGCGAATTCATCTTGGTTCTAACAACAAATTATTAGTTACCTCAACAATTTTTTGATCAATTGCCCCGAAATTAACTAATATTTCGTTCTGACGACCAATTCATTTTGGAAGTTTTGTTACAACCGTGAAAATGCCGCGGCGTGCTGTTTAAATTTAATGTTCTAGAAACTTAAGTGTGTACCTACTTTCTTTAGTTTTGACTTGGTCATGCCTTGTTTTTTTTGTTGTTTTTTTTAGATTTAAAGTTGACATAATATGTCTATGTCTACTTTCTTTATTGTGGAAAAATATACACATTTGAGCTGACGGAGCACCTTTGTATGCAGGTAATAGTGTGTACATGGCGAGGTACATGTCCATGTACAGTTCACATGCATTCAGTATTGCGGATTTGCCTACCCCCTTCGTTAGATGCCATTATAGTACCTGAGGCGCCAGCGAGTAAGCAATCCCGTAACACTAAAGCACATTCAAAGACACTCCCTGTCTGTATGATGAGGTGCGGTTGGTCAGCCGTTAGAAACCGCTTGAGAGATGGACAAACGTAGAATACAACCCTTAAAGCACACATGTGTCGGCAGTATTCAGTAGATAACTTTTACTTTGGGGCGTTTATAGTCAATTCTGCATACATTCACACGCGTTTCTGGAGTAAAATACTCTGCTATTCTGAAATAAATGTGCAATCCTACTTAGAGGCGGATTGTCGACGGGAGTTGGAGCTTAGGGAATTTCCTTCCCCACTCTCACTGCCTCCCGTTCCTGTCGGCCGAGAATTGGCGCTGCGGAGGGACGGGACGGGAGCGTAGTTAACCCTTAAACACGATAATTGTGTTTGGAGCGAGGCCACGTCATGCACTGAGTTCATATGTCAGTCCCCTTGTCCTTCCGCTCAAGTTGGTGCCGCTCTCAGTCAGACATCAGTCACGCAATTAAAAAAAATTTTGCTTATGGCGGAACACGTTTAAAAAATGGCTGTCAACTACCCGAATCTGCCGGTTGATATTAATCTGATGTCTGCTTCGTGGAGCACAGTGGTAGACAGCATTGTGTAATATTACTTGGCATGTTCAAATTTTCCACTTTTTAAATTTATTCCCGCAAATTCTTACATTTTTCCATACCTTTCCTGATATTCCGTGAACGGGTAAACGTGCCGATGACGACGTTCTGTGTGCGCGACTCCTCCTCGCGGGATCCACTTCCCTCGTACTTCCTCTCCCTGATAAACGCGCTGGGATTTCGCCCCATTACCATTTCTCATGCTTCGGTGCAGGTCCTCGACGCGATCAGCATGCATGTCTGGCGGCCATGGCGGCGCACTCCAAATAAATCACCGAGGTGCTCCTCGCTCCGGACGAGATGATGGCGGTGATGGTGTCGACGTGGCGCAACTGTATAATGCGGGCTGTGCGCGGCGAGAGAGGGAGAGAGCTCCTCTCGATGACGGAAAGGATTTGCATTCAGAAAGATGCCGCCTTATAATGTCGTCATGGAAAACGCAGACCTGTTTCTTTTCGGCTTGTGGAAAAGTCTTATGTAGCTGTTATTAACTGCACTGCAAAAAATTATGACAGGAAAAATGACAGCATCGACGGCTAATTATTTTCCAGCAACGTCTGTTATTCGAATCACAGTATTAATACTGCAATTGCAATTGCTGTAGTTTAAATGGTTAAATTTTGGCACGGCGAGCAAGGTACAGAACCACCGTACAGGGAAAACCGGACAAAACTGTCTACAGTTGAGCCGTATTCGTGCACTGTACCGTGTAAAACCTGGGCTTTCCTGCGTGAGTTTTAAGCTTTTTTGTGCATTCCTTTGTACGAAATCATGCAATTTTGTGCACAAATTCGTCCGAAACGTAACCTAGATTCAGGTTACGCGGAATGACATTTGCACAAAATAAACATAGAGATACATTTAGCGTGTTATGCAATGAATTGTCATATTCATTGGCACTCTCTCGTCGAGACAGAGAATAAAAGTAACGCAAACTCGCCGCCACAGTTACTCGGCTCTACCCAATGAGGAGCGAGCGCGTCGCTGCGTGGTACTCTACTCCCATCCATCTCTGTCGCGCTGCCGCCTCGGGGTGCCTGCCTCGGGGTGGCTGCGCCGCGGCTATAGAGCTGTGGGTGGGAGGAGGAGCTCGGCCCCGCGCCGCCGCGCCACGACGCCTTCTCTCTCCCCGCTTCTTTTAACTGAACGAGTGAGAGAGAGGGGGAGGGAGAGGGAGCGGCCTTTTCATTTTTCCCCTTTTTACGCCCTTTCAGCGTGTGCAGTCAGTGGCTCCGTGCCTCCCCCTCCTCCCTCCTCCCTCCCCCTTCCACTTCCTCTCTCCTGCGCCTCGCCAGTCTCATCGCAATTATCCCCCACGTATTTCGCGAGGGCGAATAAAAATGGCGTCGTGCCGTGCGGCCGAGTGGGGAGGCTATGGTCTGGCTGCCTGCCTGAGGAGACGCCGCGCGAGACCGTCACCGTGACGACGTCACTTGTGACTGTGACGCTCTGAGATAGGCCTGGCTGCCGGGAGAGATGGCCCAAGCAAGCGTCCCTATGTGAAGACGCTACCCATGTGAGCAGTGTGACGCTCTGAGGCTGCTGTGGCCGATGTAGGGTAAAACTAACCACCAACCCGGGGGTTAAATCATGACAAACCGATAGTTTTCACAGACACCGACCGAGCCTGTTTGAAATCATGCAAAATAGTCTGTGTACATTCGCGACTCTATGTCACTGTGACGACGGCGATCCGCAGTGATCACTGTAACTCAGCGTCTCGACTCACTGTTACAAATTCTGTACCCAGCAAGAGAATTCGTACAGATCGTCCTGTACTTCCATACCATGGTCAAAATCTGTTCGACTGGTATTTGAGGGATAAAGTATTGACATTGCTTGGAGAGAACTTTCCTCCAGAATGAGTACAGTGCATTTGCAAACTACAGGATGACACTTTTTTTCATAATTACCAGTCCATTCTGTAGTTATTTACTGTTGTAATTTTTAACAGTGATGCTTTCTTCATCTTCAAAGTTATTTCTCCGGTTGAAACTATGCCTCTGTCTTTATTGCCAACTGCAAAATGCTTGCAAGTAGCAGGCTAGTATTGGAAACGATTGCAAAAGATTTTCTTTGGAACTTGGAAAGAATTTTGGACTAGTTCTTCGGAAGCTTATAAGCTGTTTTGTTTGTGCACCATCTTTTTCTTTTAAGTACGAATATGCCATTCGTAAAGGATTGTGACGGCTTGCAAAGAATTTCTTAACAATACAACAACGGAAAGTTCTTTTTGACATTTAAAAGACTAAAGTTGCATGTATTTTAAAGTGCAAGATTTATTCCTCTGAACCTCCAGTGCGTTAGAGAGCTGAGCTCTGAAAAGTGTTTTTCAACTGGAAGAAAAATGTTCAGCAAAGAAAACAATATGCGAAATAAGAAATACGCGTGCCCCTATCTTTTTGTCTGTGCATGCGACGACTTCTGCTTGTCTCTTGCAGAGAGCGCTCTAGAGAGCGCCCCGTCTCTGGCAGAGCCTCTCAGTGGTCCTACTCACTGAGAGCTCCCAGGCAGCCTCCACTGCTCCACACTGCTCAACAGACGCCCGTCTGTCTGTCTGACAGACAATCGCAGCCGTCCGTCTGGCCGGAGGTCTGCTTGTGCTCAGATAAGATTAGATGGGTCGGGCGAGGCGGACGGGCGGGCAGGCCAGCGAACGGGCGGACAGCTGCGGGGGTCCTGGTAAATAAGGGAAGTCGAAGAAAGAGGACTCGATTGGGCGGGACGCGGGGAACGGGAGGAGTTGCCGAGGGGTAACAAGTTGATCGCCACTTTGGCGCTGGGGTGCGCAGCGCACCTACCGACCGTGCGAACCAGTTCACCGCCGGCCTGGCGGGGCGTGGCAGCGGCACGAACCAGAGGCGAGGACTGATTTTTCCGAGCGATTGAGCAATGATGAGGAGTGAGGTGATGGGGTGGGACTCCGGTGATAAGGGATTGTTCGAATCGTAGCGCGCCGAGAACTCTTTGGACAACCCGAGTGCGAGTGCTGAAGTTTCGTTCTGCTTGTGGTTCGCATGTAAGGAAGGGCACGTCCAAAAAATTCTTTTTTATTGTTTCGATAACAATTTAATTTGTTCACAAGTAAGGAAGAAAGCAAATTTGTTCCCTTCAAAATGTAAAACTATGAAAATATGTTGGACTGGCCACACGTGCATTAGACTGTTCTACCTGCCCCTTCCTTCCCCTCCCCCTTCTTCCCCCTCTCCTCTCCCTCTCTCCCTTCCTCCCCCTCCCTCCCTCCCTTCCTCTCGCCCCCTCTCCCCCCCAGTCGTGCCACGCGGCTCTTGCGCATTATTTCGTCATTCCGCCTTAAATGACTAAATCCGGCCAACTGCCGCGGGCGGCGGTGACTTCGCGATGGGCCACCCTCACCCCGCTGCCCTCACGCCCACCCCCCTTACACTTGTACCCCTTTCCAGCTGCTGGCGACAGTGTGGCCGGGGCTGTTGGGCGGCCGTCGGGGCCCAGCGAGCGGAGCGGCGTGGAGGAGCGAACGTGTCTCGGAGTTTTCTCTCCCAATTCTGTTGTAATGGGGAGAAGAGCAGCGACTCACTCCCCTCCTCTCCGTTCCTTCGGCCCCCCGCCCTCGCTCCTCTCCCCTCGCCCTGCCAACCCTCTTATCTCACGAGATAATGGAGCAAAACGACGACTTATTTGGTCCGCCGATTCGTCCTTTCGCCTCCTCTCGGCGGTCGGCTTGGCTCGCCTGGCCACCTCCTCTCCCGACCGTCGACGGCGACAGATTTAATCCAATTTATCTTATCGTCGTCGAAAAGTCCCTGCGAGGTGCCCTTCTCTTCTCCCCCTCAGCCCACTCCGCCCGCGTCCTCCACGGGGTGATCCTGCTCTCGTCCCGAGAAGTCAATTAAACTCGGCTCCAGTGCCTCAGCGCCTTGCCGGTAGGCAGCAAACGCGCACCGGTGTCTCGCAGCATCAGATGTTGCCTATCCACAGGCGTTGAGGCACTGGCTCCTGGCCGGTAGGCCGGTGTCTTGCAGCAGCAGATGTTGCCTACCTCACCGGCGCCGGTGCCGCAGTGCCTGGCCGGTAGGCAGCAAGCGCTCACCGGTGTTTCGCATCATCAGATGTTGCCTACCTCACAGGCGCCTGTGCCTCAGCGCCTGGTCGGTAGGCAGCAAACGCGCTCCGGTGTCTCACATCAGATGTTGCCTACCTCGCAGGCGCCTGTGCCTCAGCGCCTGGCCGGTAGACAGCAAACGGTTTGGTTTGGATTTTTCTCGGCTTTCGGGGCACTTGTTACTCTTGCTGTGCATATGGTCTTCCACTGAGACGTTGGATATATTTATTCTTTTCGAACAGTGCAGCAAGCGGGCCTTTCAGGCGACCAGTGGGGAGCGTTAGAGTGCTTGGGGTGGGGCTTAGGCGAATGGCGTGGCGTGGCGTGGCGTGGCGGGGCGTGGCGGGGCGTGGCGTGGCGCGGCGTGGCGGCGCTCTCATTACAGCAAAGAGTCCCACACATGCATCTGCACATGGCGGCTCCTCTGTGGCGCGGCGCACCGCAAGGTGGAGAGGAGAGGTGGAAGGTTTCAGCGCCAAAGGGGAAGAAAAAAGTAAAAAAAAAAGTGGAAAAAGAGAGTATAGTGCCGGTAGTGATAGCGTCGGGGGCAACATGGTGGCCGCGGCCTGCACTCTCCCACACACATCGCGTCCGCCTTGCGAGGGGGAAGGGGGTCATGGGGAAGCAGAAGAGGAAAATCATGGCGGAGTCAAGCAGCCAGAATGTCATAATGACGTCATAGGTATGTGACGCGACCGGAAAGGAATTGGAGGTGGCGAGGATGCCGGCGCCTCCGGGGGACGGAGTGACAGCACTTGTGTCTGTACACTCGGTGCAAGAGGTTGTCTACAATGCAGATGTGTTTTTTTTCTTTTATAGACGGTATTGCTGACTCCTTGATAATTTGTATATGCAATGTTTTTACTGATTCCTTTTTTAAAAAAACAAAAATCAGAACTCGTCACTTTTGATTGAAAAGAACGGAAATATTTTCAGGGACACTGCTGAATGAAGAAACATTTTCAAAGATTCTTAAACCCTAAACATCATTTCAAAAGAGGTGTCCATCAAAAGAGGTCTGCTCCATGACTTTGACCGCGGATGAGAGGCATGGGCGGGCGACGGCCGCCATCGCTGTAGGCTCAATTTATGCACGGCCACTGAGACGCAGCGTGCTGCTGGCGAGCGGCGCCGGCCCCCCCGCCGGGCCGGGCCCCACTCGAGGCTGGGGGCGGGGCGCATGGCGGCGCGGAGGGCAAGGCAGCGGCAGGGGCCCAAGGCTCGCCGCTTGCTTTTGCATTCTAGCCAAGGAGCTCCAAGACATTCATTATATGGGGCGCACACCTTTGGTCGCGCGACGCGCAGCGCCTTCAGCTTTCTCGGCTCCTCTCGTTTCGTCATTTTTCGCATACAAGCCAAAAAAACAAAAATTGCAAGGAAATAGGAAAAATTAAAAATAGAGGTCAATGTGCGTTGCTGTTGCACCCTAGAACAGTGTTTGCTTGTATTTTGGGGGGAAAGGAGGGAGAGTAGCTTTAAGGAACTCCTTAAGTTTTGGGGGAAAACTCCTATTTTAAAGAAGTACACTAAATTTCTTTAGTGAAATTCCTTCGTTAGTTTTGAGGAATCTTCTTTGAATTGTGAGGAACCGTCCACAAACCAAAGGACTTCCCCAAAGTTATCCTCCTTTTCCTCATAACATCAGAAATTAAGCGGGTATTAATAGATTTGACGCACATTTGTGCTGCTGCTGAAACGCGTCTTGCGGTCCGGGATGAGAATGGGCCGCTGCCGCTGTGACCTGCAAAGTTTTGTTGCAAAGAGGAAGGAGGAGGAGGCATGGTGCCCGCGCCGTGTGGGTCCGGGCCGGGGCGGGCGGGCCGCCCCCGCGGGCTATAACGCGTTTTGTCACGTATCCGATTTCCCGAGGCTCACTCTTGCGTTCCTTATTTTGCTGCTCGGGGCCGCACCGCGCGGGGCGCACGAACGTGATTTTTCACAGACTGATCCTCATTTGGAGGGGACTTTGGAGGCCTTGAGGCGCTTGTGCTGCTCCCGCGTGTAGAATTCGTTAACCCGCTCGTGTCATGCGGTGAGCTCCTCTCAGGTCTGGGCGAGGGGCTGGGCTTCTGATTGGGTTGTAACAAGCACCTTGGGAATACAACGCGATACTTGCGTTCACCTTGGCCTTTCCTGCTGAATTTCCTTATCTGAGAACAAATGTGTGTTTCGTTCCAGGCCAGGACTGAAACCTTGTGTGAGAAGCAAGTGTTGTCACAAAAACCCTATTGCTGTGACATCGTCAAAAACAAAACGCCTGCAAAGTGCTCATAATTTTTTTTCAGGACGTTATTATTTAGCGAGAGAAATTCGGGACAGCAGCAGTTTCGCTCTGTCGGTGCGCCTCGCAACTACGTCCAACTAAAAATGACACCAAAAGCCGCGGAGAGGGGAAAAAAGGACCTGGGAATGGCGGATGCTATGAGGAGGCAAATCGATTTCGTCAGTATTCCGACGCGCCGGTATAACGAGGAGCCACCACAGCACAGAGATGTTGGCTGCGGGCGAAAATAAAATGACGCGGTGCCTGCAATGAGTAAGGGTGTCGTGTGACCGCGTTGGAAAACAACCGCGACCGACAACAAGACCCAATGCCTGGTAGTTAAAACAGTTAAAATTTGGCAAAGCTGACACACAACCTCTGTGTTTTGTAATTCAAACGATATCACCGAGGAAAGAAGAAAGGTAGGACTTTGCACCATTCGAAGATTAAAGCAGAAATTGTAATAGAAAGGAATGAAAAGTGCTAGAGGCGCAAGACACACTCACACCTTTGGTGCGATTGGTTTTGTTTCAATGCCTAAACACTGAGATGACAGTAAAACAAAATCCTAGAAACCCCTGCAAATGTTGGATGGGACGTCTTTATACCTTATTTGTCTTACAAGTGTTGTCTACTTAGAGAACTAAATTATGCAAATACTAAATTTACATATTTGTATGTTTTGTGCAAACCTTGGCGAATAAACGTACGTTTCGTTTTCGACACATTTCTGGGCAAAAATGCTTAATATTAATCAATGTTAAGGAATTTTTGTATTCCTTAGGATACTAATGAGCACAAAAATGGTCAAATTAACGTAAGAGATGTGTGAGAAAACTTTTATTACTTAAATTCGAACAATAAATGGTAGAAATTCAGTCAGTGGGTGGCACTCAAGCCGATCGTTTAGAGAGGTTTTTGCGACAGTTTTGGTCGCAAGCAACATTTATTTTGAGTGGTCTTCGCGAAAATCTCTCTATTAGCACGATGGGAAGACATACGTCGCTCTATTTGGGCAAAAGTGGATTTCGTTCCAGACAAATGTTTTCGCAAATGTGTATTCAAATCAATGCAGAAATGTCTGAAAAAATTGTTACTGTTTAAAATATTACAAAGGAAAGATACAAAGTTAGTAAGTGCGTACTACTACATCTATACATTTGCAGTATTATACTAAATTGGGCTTTAGAATAGCTCAAAATTGACGCCGATGTCCGCTGTCAACACATTCCAGCTACAAATACTATATAGCCTGCAGCCGAGCCGAAAGCTACTGTTTCTGTACAGGAGGAGATAGTAGGGCCCAGGGGCACAGGTCCATGTATGCTGGTGATACTGAATTCGTTTACAAGAACACACATCAGCCCGC
Source organism: Frankliniella occidentalis (assembly GCF_000697945.3). NCBI lineage: Eukaryota > Metazoa > Arthropoda > Insecta > Thysanoptera > Thripidae > Frankliniella > Frankliniella occidentalis. The sequence continues at coordinate 2,780,479 of NW_026267136.1, forward strand.
AGCTTTTAGAGCAGGTTTGCTGGGTTATACGTATGTATAATTCAAAGTATTCAGTATACTGGACAAACTAATGTCACGTCTATTGATGTACGCCATTTTAGCCCTAGGTCACAACATGAATGCTACGTGAGTTTTGGTCACACTAATGCAACAATAAAGCTAACGTAAGAAGTAGGAAACCTTAAGGATCATTCAGAAAGTACGTCCGTCATTCGCAGACGCCGATACAAACCTGCCAAGTTCAGCCTCCGGAAGCTCTCAGAACCCCTGATAGGTAGACAACAACTTGCTTTCATTGCATGCGTGTACTGCGGGGTGGCCTATCCTAAGTCTTGCAGGCGCCGAGCTTCCGTATTTAGCCGAACGGATCTGTGAAAAACGGACTTACTCTCTGGATGGACCCTTATCAAAGCCCCTTCCCCTTATAAGTATACCCTTGGGTTTCCTGTGTATTTTAAAACTTGTTTGGGTGTTGTAACGTTACGTTGGATTGAACGCGTATAGCCACACAAAAGACGGAGTTCTTGATTTAACTAATTTTTGTTATATCACGCGTCAAAGTCCATTGGCCGTACGGCCTGGTTACGCGGGTCCACTCAAACTTGGCGCCGCTCGCCGCCACAGTTCGCAGCTTGCCCGCCCGCGGCGCCGCCGTCGGCAGTTGGTTCGCCGCCGACTCGTGCTTCCCCCTACCGGCGACGCTCGGAACTGGCAGGCGGCGCCGGGCGGGGCGGGCGGGGCGGGCGCCGCCGTGGTCTGTCCGGGGGAGGGCCGCGGACCCGCCGCGGCGTCTCGTCACGCTGCTGCGAGGTTCCACGAGCCGCCGCCCTGGCTTGTGATTACAACGGGGACTCAGGGCAACGGGGTGACTGACCATATTATTGCCTTTATGATATCAAATAAGCCTTGCAATAATCAAAATCAAAGCTCCACACTTTGACACCACGTGGTAATTGCTGGCGAAAGAATATTCATCACGTTCAGCTATGTACGTACGTGCTTTGAACACTATTTTATAAGTCTCTTGTAAAATTTCATCGTAACTTTACGTCCTACGCATTAATAGAAACGTGATAAATTATACTATCTGCAAATCAATAATAATTTTTCAATTTGTCAAGATTGATTACTGCTACTTGCGGAATTTGAAAATACTTTACTTCTTGGCTTAAGACGGGTATCCGGCGTTATCAGTTACTTTTCCCTGGTAAATATGCAAGTGGAGGACCACTTAGCAGTTTTGGTACGCCACTAAGTTTCCTTCATGCAGACGGGGAGTTCAACATATCAAGTCCCCTTACGCCTTTTGCCGAAAAGTAGCCAGGTTTTTGTCAAACTGGCTGTCAACAAGTTTTTGTCGCAAAACAGAAAAAAAGTCAGAGTCAAGATTTGGTGGTGTGACTCTTTCACATTGATATATTTTGGACTACATTTGATGTCAGTTCGACGAATTTCTGTCTACTGGGTGGGTAGGCAAAAACTGTCACGACCTTTGCTTCAAACCAAATCCGGGATACTCACTTGATTCTCTGGTTTTGATACCACAAAAAAACGTCACAAATTTTTAAACTTAATTTAATTTTACTTTCCAACTCATTGGAATTATGTACAACGTTTAAAATGTCCTGCAGATAATAAGTATCATCTAACTGCTGAACAAAGTCATTAACTTGAGAACTATAACTGATTCAAACTTACCCACAATAGTGTGATCTGTAGAGTTGACTCGAGCTGCACGTACAGCTGTAAAGTCTTTGAAGTTTGTGAACGCCATCAGAATTCTCTGGTCGTGTGGTGACGTTGGTGGAGTTGTTGATGGTGGCGACGTTGGTGATGATGATAGGGTGCTGATGGAGGGGCGGCTCTAAGTAGAGTTCTTCACGGGCGCGCGTTTTAGGAGTGCAGAAAGAAGAGAGAAATGGGGGGAGGAGAGAAAAGAGAGGAAGAGAAAGAGAGCGCGACCAAGGGGGAGAGGCTTTACGGCTCTACGTAGCTGGCCAACCCACAATCTCGGAGATTCCCTGAAAGAAAACAAAGCTTCGAGTCGCGAGAGCGATGCAAGCCAACCCTCCCCAGTTCATTCCGAGGCCGCTATTCTGCATTTTGGAAATGAGACTTTGTGATGGGGCTGTGCAGGCGGGGCGGTGCAGGCCGAGGAGCAGTGGTTTGCGCTTTGTCTAAATGCACTGCTTACTCTGTGAAACTTTCAAGATATTTTTAAAACACTTTTCCTTTGTCCAAGTTTGCCTTTTTCCCATCGCAGTACTTGATTATATAATCTTAAAATACTGCACTGTCTTTCATTTAGAAAATAGTCATCAATGCCGTTTCTTTGAAATTTTGCTTTGA
>NW_026267136.1:2790737-2792461 GCF_000697945.3 Frankliniella occidentalis
AAAATATAATAATAATTTTTCTGCCTGAATGTTGTGTTGCTTCCATGAACATGCTATTCGTACACTCATTAAGCCAGCGCACGGGGGCCTGGCTCCCGCCCAAGTAGCAGCGCAGTCTTTTAAATGGTCATGAGCAGGCGCACCCGCCCTGCGCTGCCTGCGCGCAGTGGCTGTCAGTACTCGGCACCGCTATAAGCGCGCTAGGGCCATGGGGGCCATTCCATAAGTCTACGGGCTGGCTCTAATTGGGACGCAAAGGCGCCTCTACCTTTTCCCCCCCCCCTTTTTTTTCAGCCTCCACACCGTTGAACCTAGCTGCTGGGTGCATAGAGGAGTATGTACACTGGGGGCGATCTATTTAAACTTGGGTGCACGCGCGGAAACTCACCACATGGTTATGAACTTTTTGTGTATATTTGTTTTCGTACAATGATTATGCACAAAGTTTGTTTGAAGGTGTCATACAATTTCATTGTTTTGTCTCCAATTACGAACCAATAGTAAACGCGCACATAAGCTCTTAAATAAGTATAAAAAGGTATATTAATTGTACCCAATAATTCAGTAATATGCTGGTTCGGTTGGCTTCTTACTTCAGCCCCACGTGTGCCACTAAATTGTCCAGTTAATTAATTTGTGCCGTTAGCCCCACAAAACATTTTGAGGATTCGAAATACTTAGTCAGGAAGTCGAAAGAAACACGATCCAGGACACACAACGACGTCCTTTGCTTGCAGCAGCCGTTTCCTTTCGTGTGTGTGTGTGGTTTTTTTTTTATTAATGCCATATCCTCTTAATCAAACCAGGCGTCTGGGAATCGGTAATCCAATTCGATTAACTGTTGTTTGAATGCTGCTGCTGTGATGAAGACGAAGTGGAGGGGGGGAGGGGCGGAAGGCTCGCTGCTGAGGGGTCTAGTTTCAACTATTTTGATTAAGCGTTAGTAGGAATGAAAAAAAAAAATACACAAATAGGATGACGCATAATTGAATACGTTTGTATAAAATTTGTGTTTTTTCTTCTTCTGTGAGAGCTTATCAATGTCACTCCCATTTTTGTTTTTCGATACTACAATCGGGTACTGCATCGTCGCGTCATGGCCACAAACTATCTCCACTCCTTAGGTGCGGGCAACAGCTTTCAGCTGCTTGTCCTCCACTTCCTCCACCAAGGTACTGGATCATAACGCGAGTCAAAACCCTATTTCTGTGGTTCTGGCGGGAACGGTGGGCTGCTATGAATGCGTGGTGACCCAATCTTCCCCACTCCAACCCTTTTTGTACTCCTGTCGAGCGTTCGTCTCGTCGGAGCGAGGCTGGGCCGGTGGAGGTCCTTCTGACGCACTGATTAGCGCCAATCCAGGAAGCAGGCGGCCTCGCCTAGCAGGCGGAGCAGGCGGAGCAGGCGGGCCACTCTGAAAGTAAAAGGACTAGAAAAATAAAAGATTGAAAACTTCAAATGTTATTGAAATATTTAAGTACGTCTTCGTAATGTACCTCGTGTCACCTGAACAGTAAAATCCAGGCCCCCTTCGAAAATTCCTTTGCCGTTTGATGCCACCAAGTGCAACTCTTTACCACGCCAATCGTATTGAATCTTGGGGCTCGTCAACTGCACAAACTTGTCTAGTGTTTGGAAAAAAATGGCATCTGATCTGGATGTGACGAAAACGTTCTCTTTTTGAGGAACAAAATTGCCCCTTAAACTTGGTTAACATTACTGAA
>NW_026267136.1:2797681-2800792 GCF_000697945.3 Frankliniella occidentalis
GGCGGGGCGGGCCGGCGGAGCGCTCTGTTAGTCCGTCGACAACCCCGAGAGAGAACGCACGCCGGGCTGCTGCGCCACGCTGCGCCCCGCCGCGCGCCACGCTCCCGCCGACTTGCGCGCGTGCTGTGAGAGTGAGCGAGAGAGTGAGTGAGAGCAAGTGAGTGCAGTGCCGCCGTGGTGTTTACAGTGAGAGCAACCATGAGGATGACATGAAGACGCTGAGCGCGCCGAGCGGCCGCGGCGTCGGCGTGCACGTGCTGGGGCTGGCGCCGAGGCCCGGGCTGGGGGCGCCGCTGGGGCCGCCCGGCCTCGGGCCGCACGGCCCGCACGGGCTGGGGCCGGGCCTGGGGCCGCCGAGCAGCATGCCGCAACGGTCGCCGTTCGCCATCCAGGAGCTGCTGGGGCTCTCGGACCCGGAGGGCCCGCCGAGGAGCCCGTCGGGCGCCGGGGCCGTGTCGCCCGTGACCCCCGGCGGGCCCGGGGCGCCGCTCAGGGGCCCAGGACACGGGCCGCCCCACGGCCCGCACGGCCCCGCGCCCCCGAGCTCCTTCCCCTCGCACATGGCGCACGCCGCCCACCACCACATGTCTGTCGCCGGCCACATGTCCAGGATGGCCTACCTGAACGCGCAGGCCGCGGTGGCCGCCGCCTTCCTCCCCCACAACATCAACATGGCCCACGGGACCATGGCCGCCAACTCCATGGGGCTGCACCACCGAGCGGGACTCGAGCAGGCGCCCCCAGGTGAGCGACAGGCTGCGGTGCACCTGCCAGTGTGACAGCACGCATCCAACACGCCTGAAACAAGCATCTCAAACAACCCCTCATCCCGAACCGCATGTTTAAATCGTTAATTTGCATGCCGAGGTATAACGTTATTCTTCGTTATTGATGCACATGCCAACCGTTTGCTTAGGTTTACCTGGCTCTATAATGATTCCGAGTCTGTCATGAGTGACAGGCTTCTTAGTTTCGAAGACACTTTATGAAGAGTTAGTTGCCGCCTAGTCAGTATGGACGGGGGCGGACGGGGGTCAGTGTTCTTTGAGCGAGCGATAGGGTCTCTCACTTCCCTCATTTGCATAATGTGCTCACAGTCCGGCTCCTGGCCGCTGCGCGTCGCTCTCGTTTCCGTCACTTCCACCTCGTCGCACCCGTCAACGCCTTGGCTTCGATGTGCGTTTAAATCGCCGCGCCAACCAAGTCGGATGGTGATTGGGACGGCGCTCTTGTATTTCTATGCATTTCTCTCAATCGGAACCAGAAAATCACACGGTACTGATTTTCAGAGAACGTCTGGAAGTGCCGGGGTGTGTTTCAGATTTAAGTTATCTAAATTTGTTACCGAATGGACATATAACAAACGTGTTTTTCATAACTTCAATGAAACTATGTAAAATTGCGTCTCTGCCCTTTCGATAACGTTGAGATTTAGCTCCTTTGTATTATGCAAATACGTCATTGATGAAACTCTTTAAATATACGTTCACTTAATTATTGTACTTGGAACAGCATTGTTTGCAACAAATAAAAAGAAGATGAACGATACTGAAATTTTCTGTTCGCTTTTAGATTTTGTGTCTTTAATATCCGTCGTATATATGTCATATCACGGAAGTGTTTCGAACCGTTTCTAGGCCCTCTCTGCGCATGTTTATTTTTGCGCTTTAGTTTCGCGGCAATGTGAGCTGTCCCGCGCCTCGCGCAGCGCAAATCCTGAGCGGCGGCTGGCGGGCGCCGCAGGGGGAGGCGCCGCCAGACCGCACCACGCGCCCGCGGTGCGGAGCGGAACGCGCCAGCTCACTGGCACTCTAACATTTGGCAAATTGGTGCTGCATTAATATTCTAGTCCACGAGAGTATTCTTTTGGAGACTCCCTGATCATCGTATGTGTCTCAGTCATCATTATAGTCACCTGTAGTTAATGAAAAATTGTTTCCTGTCTTCTCATCTTAATGAAATGCATCGGATTTTGGTTGTTTTGCGTAGATTGTGTAACTATTTGTTTACATTTTGGTAGCACATTAGAAAAAATGTAATTGCTATATAGCAATGGATTAACGCGAAACTTCATTCAAAAGGCATGCAGCTTAGATAAATGTTTGTTAATATGTACAAATTAAAAAGTACCAAGAACGGAATGGACGGAAAGAAAAACACAAGCTTTGCAACATTTCCTCGAGTTTATCTGTCGCGCACATTATTTGCTTGCGGCTCGACTGTTTTCTGTAATTTTTGGGAGAGACGTTATTGTGAACGTGATAATGGTTTCGAGAAATGGGGGTGGGTGGCGCGGGTCGCGGGAGGCGCGGCGAGGCAAAGCGCGGGAAGGAATTAATTAAGCACTTAGAAAACTTAACACACAGAAACAGGCGCGGCGGCGCGGGCCCAACTAGCGGCACAAAGATAACGAGCAGCGCGAGGGAAACTGTTTGGCCGAAGGCTGAGCCCGCCAGAGTGGCGGTGTGTCTAGTTAGTGACCACACTGCTGCACACGCCAAATCAAAGTATTCAACGTACAGTATGTTTTTAAATTCAATTCGTTGCTTGATAAAAAAAACGCAGAATAGAGCTTGCTCAATTTAGAGCACAATGCACCTGCTTGCGATGTTAAATGAAAATTCCCCCTTTATTTTCAAATGTAAAAGCAAGATACGGGGTAAACGTGAATTTTTCTGTATAGTATGCACGTTATGTATGTGCAACATAGCAGGAGTAGTGCGACCCCTCCCTGTAGTGGTGCGGGCTTTGCAAGGGTCCCTGGTCGGTCGGTCTCTCTCTCTCTCTCTCTCTCTCTCTCTCTCTCTCTCTCTCTGACACACACACACAGACTCACACCACATACACAGGGGGTGGTGAAAGGCTATTTGACGTGGAGAGAGGGGTGTGCGCGGGAAGTGGGAAGGGGTGGGGGTTGCGTGGCCGTCCGCCTGCTGGCTGTGTAGAGACGGGGTAGGTGAGGGGGTCAGAGAGGCTGCTGCTCTGTCGGTCTCTCTCTCTCTCTCTCTCTCTCTATGGCTGGTGACTGACGAAATAAGCTGCCTCGTGAAGCAGATGGAAATCAAATTCGGAAATTGGCAGGCTGCCCCTTCGGCGCCCCCCTGCGTGATG
>NW_026267136.1:2800842-2806739 GCF_000697945.3 Frankliniella occidentalis
CCATCGCAGTACTTGATTATATAATCTTAAAATACTGCACTGTCTTTCATTTAGAAAATAGTCATCAATGCCGTTTCTTTGAAATTTTGCTTTGATGCGTAGGACCCCTAGGTCTGGCTCCAACGTCCCCAGTAACGAAAACTGCATAGATAACTGCAATAACAAATGACCGTACAAGATTTAGTTCATCGAAATTTTGTAAATTAATGACTTCAAAAACCAATAACCACCAGATTCACATTACTATTTCAAACAAGATTTGTCAAAAGTTTTTTTACACTGGAAAATAAAGTGTGCAACTGACGTGCACAATGCACATGCAAGTGTCCAACACTTCGTACGTTCACACTTTTATGTGTTTGATTAGACATTTAAACGCAAAACAGTGTTAAATAGTTGCACATTTTGAAATGTTCAAATTCATGGTTGGCTCGAAGCTTTGGACACTTAAAAGTGTTCAAATTTTCTGGTACTAACTTATAATTATTCTATTTTCCAGCCCAACACCTAATTGTGTTCACCATGGAGTTGGACACTACCATACCAGTTGCACACTTCTGTCACACTGCAGTGTGGAGGGCGCGGTAGAGGGTGTGACTCGAGTCACATTCTCTAGGGTGTGATCACACCACGCAGAAAAATAAAATTCAGTTCCGTGCAAATCGGTTTAACTGCACAATTTTACACCCGTGCAAAAAAATTAGCTGGATGTAAAAATATTTAGCTGTAGAGCTAAGTGGCATTAGCTACAAAGGTAATAAACGGTGCGGTTTACTGGGTAGTGGCTAAAAAATATATAGCTATGCTTGCGGGCATGGTTAGTAGTGCAAAAGCTGTCACGTATTATAGTTTATGCAACATTTGTTACATAACACCACTTTGTGTAACCATGGTAACGTAAAATTATGAATGTAACATATGTTATACACATACACATACTTGTTGTTACTTAGAGTAACTTTCAGTGTAAATATCAATTTCGTGCGATATTTATTTAGTGAGCTAGTAGATCGAATGGCGGTATGATATGCCAAGACCGATACAGTCCTTTAATTCTTGAATTTTGTTGCTTTAGTTTGTTTTCTGTTCTTGGAACCTATCCCATACTGTTGGGACACTTAATTATGAAAGTAATTTGACGGTGCCACGAACCTTCTTTTCAGGGTTTTTCAGGGATGAAACAACACTTTTCCATAGGGTACGGGGAGCATTTCCTCTTTTTTCTTCCTTCCTCTTTTTATTTTCGGGGGAGTGAGAAGGGGGTGCGGGGGGTAGGGACAGAAAAGAGAAGTGTGCATGCATGCTGGCTGGCAGGCCTGAGGACTTGTGAGACGACTAGACGTGTGAATACGGGGGCCAACAAGCATCATTACTTGGGGGAGAAATCATTATCCCGCCTGCGAGGCGAGCGGGGTGGGGCGGAGCGGGGGTGCACCGAACGTACGGCACACCTGAGAGCGTGGGTAATCATTAGAGCAGGGCCCGCACCACCTCGGACGCATACATAGTCAGTCACAGTCACACTTCAGGTAATCCTCGTCGCCTGAACTCTCTTTCCTGCTAATGTTCTCAATCAAAGTGTCCGGGTCCCGCCATCAGTAAAATCGGGCTGCTGAACGTTTGTTGATTTTCTGCGTCCAACCTTAGATTACAGCCGTAATTAGTGCGCCAAGAAACGTCTTGGACTGCGGGCACTATTGATTCCAGTTCCTAAACAGGAAAAGACAGAATAGAATAAGGGGAAAACTTGAAACACTCTTTTCCCCTTGTTTTTTATCCCTTCCCCTGCTTTTTGCCACCAGTGCCGACTACTCTTTTTCGAAACACAAGAGTGTCTCTCACTCCTACAACTTACGCCACCGCCCCTGCTCTCCGTCGCCCCCGCCCCTCTCCACCCTTCTCATCTCGCCTCTTTTCCCTGCTCCGGCACCAGCCCATATCATCCCCTCTTTCTCGATCTGTCTTTACATTCACCCCTGCCTGCACTTCCATCCCTCTCTCTCTCTCTTTCTCTCTTTCTCTCTCTCTCTCTCCCACGCGCGCCTTCACGGCCTTTCTCTTACCCATGCCGTCATCAGGTTCGTCAGCCATCTTTCTATATTACACCGCGTGTGCGCACGTATGTGTGCGTGTGTGCACGCGCTGTGAGTGAGTGAGAGAGAGGGGGGGGGGAGAGAGAGAGAGAGAGACACGGAGGGAGAGGGAGGGAGAGGAGAGCAGACGAGAGGGGAAAAAAAGTGCTTGCCAATTTGCGTGCTCTCGCGAAATTCTCCTACTTTTTTCCCCCCTTTCTGCGCAGGTTGAAGTGGCGGAAGGGGTGAGTTACATATCGCCGGAGAAGGGGAGCGGCTGCGACCAACCCCCCGGGTGGGCGGAGCAGGGGCAGCATGCGCCATGCCAGCGCACAGGTTGCGTGTGGTGTGGACGATTGGGGCCAGGCGTGCCCAACCTGCGGGCTGGTCGCGAGTAGGCGGCCAATGTCCCCATTACGACATTGGGAATTTCGCCGGAAGTCAGGGTGGTTGGGCTTATGCTAGAGGGTCGCACTGCTGGCCGAGCCCCGCGGGAAGCACGACGACATCGATGCGGCGTAGGCAGTGTATGAAAACTCTCCGCAATTTATGAAATTTATCGTAATTGTCGATATTTCTTTGAAGCCAAGTTTTTTGAACGCGTTCAAACGCGCTGTCGTAATGAAATGTCAGCTTATTCTCACTAGTCGATGACTATAGTCATGTTTTGTGTTAAAAGCCATGTATTTAATTGATTTTTTGTGACTTTTTGAACCGAAAATGTTCTCTATACTTGTACTGGTTTTGGTACTAAATATCCGCGTGTTCAAAGGTAATGTAGCGTTACTTTGACTCTGGATGCTGATTGGCCCGCAGTGGGAATCTCCGGCGTTGCGTTGACAACGCCTTTCAGCTCTCGAGACGTCGTCCAATTAGTGGTTGCGATTTCGCAGCACGCCAACACAATTAATCTCTTTTGCGCCTTGTGTAAAATACATCGACCCTCGACTTTCATCTCACTAAAGTGGGGAATATTATTTTCATTTGCTTCGTAAGGTGTTCTCTGCCCTGCCCCTTCTCGTCTTGAGGGAGCAGCAAGAAAAATAAAATAAAAATGAAAATAGGAGCTTTCAGCTTTGCAGTTAAGGAGTGTGAATGGAAAGGCGCGAGTGAGCTGATTTGTTATTCCTCTGAAAGGAAAACTGGACCCCCAGTAATGGAATGACTATGGCAAGCCATCGCTTTTGGAACTTACATCAAAGCTTGTGCTGGTAGAAGACCTTTATTAATTTCCGGAAAAAAAGGAGGGGAAAGCAGAAAATTTTGTAGGTTTGGTGAAGGTGTAGGGGGCGCTCCGTGCAGACGGCGGATGAAACCCTTTCCGACTAATTAAGTGCCTCGGCGCGACTTAATTTCCGTCTGATGGAGAGCTGTAAATTCACTTTATTAAACCTTCAGTTCCACAGTTAATTCCAGGTTAAGTGAATTACAAAACAAGTCTGTTGGTGTGCTTGCCTTGCGCCCGCAGGGTGCCCCTTCCCTCCCCCGCCCCCTCGCTTTTCTTCTCTCCAGTTTACCCCCCTTCCCTCCTTTCCCCCTCCCGCTCCAGCCCGTACCGTTCCGCACCGCACCGTGTCTTTCCGAGCGGCAGGATTAAATTTGCAGTTAAGAGAACGAATTCATTCTACTTGTTTGCTCCGGCCTAGATGCAAATAATGAAGGAGGTAAGGGTGGCGTTGCTGCTGCCGAGCGATACTGACCGAGTCGATGTGCCCCCAAATTTTCTCTCAGCATTAAAAAATAATAATAGCTATTTACTGCAGTTTAGATTTCGCATCGCCTCTAGATCAATACTGTGGCCCGTGCGGCCAGGAGAGCAGGTCACAAATAGAGCAGACCGCAAACTGTTTACAGTGTCTAAACGCTGTCCCCTCTCTGAAATGTACCTCTAGTTCATGATGTGTCGTGTTCTTGCGGGTTAGCCAGCCAACTCGCTATGTACTCGCTCCGGACATAAAGGCGCCATTGCCTTGGAGGAGCATATGCAGTGTTGCGGGTCTGACTATACTGCGCTACAGTTGCACTACCCCAGTAACACAAAACTGTCCCACGTAGTGCAATTTTTTTTTCAATCGGCCAATTATTATTGTGACGATAACGAAAGTCCAAAAGTGTTGGCTTTTTCGCAGTCAGACGATTGGCGCTGGTCCATCAAATTTAAACTATCTACCATTCTGTTGTAATTTTATCGATCCCTTGGTCGACTCCACAACAGTGGTTTTTCGCTTCGATTACGATAGCTGGCCAATTAAGATTTGCGTTCCCAGAAAAAAAATAGTAGCGAATCATTTTTCTCATTTTGTATATCGCAAAGATAGTTCGTATCTTTTTTGCTACTTTTGTCCGACAGTCGTACGACAGTTCTGTGCTACTAGGGTAAGAATGTACATTGCGATGCAATAGCACCGTGGCTTGGACGGTATTGCCGAGCTAACTAGAATTATTAAAGGTATAGAAGCATAAGGGCTTAAATATAAATTAGTGGCTTGCATAAACCACTGTTGTGGATTCGACCAGAAATCGATATAAATACAACAGGATGTTAGATGGTTTTAATTTGATAGACCATCTACAGTCGTCTGACTGTGGGAAAGCCATCACTTTTAGATTTTCGTTATCTTTGCACTAATTGGCCGATTGAAAAAAATTACACTGTCGCGACAGTTTTGTGTTACTGGGGTAAGGAAGCGGATCGACTAACTCCCCTGCTCCCGGCAACTTTTCTTTGTTTTAATAAATAAGCGCCCAATAACGGAACAGCGTTGGGCTGGTGTGGTGGAGGGGGGAACGGCTTGGAGTGATGGAGGGGATATAAAAAAAAACAAGCATGGGGCTGGTTGGGGTGGGAGTAAAGGTAAGGAGGTAAGGGGCCATAAGAATTCTCCGTAATTAAATGTGTGCTCCCAACTCTTAATTAACGCTCGGCTACCTTCGCCCCCCAGCCCCCTCCTTTTTTTTGAGTCCGTGCCCTCTGTTCGCTCGCTCGCACTCGCCATCGCCTCGTTGTTTGTTTAATAAAAGAGTTTAATCATTTTTGAAACTATGCGATATGACAAGCCCGGTCTCATATCTAATATCCTTTTAAAGCACAGCTGTTTACCCATCGATATGCTATGCTATTTCTGGTTAAAAAGAAAAAGAAAAATTCCTCAGGAAATTTTTGATGTCACTAGATCTTATTTTTGTGAATTAGCCGACTGTATCGTTTTTATGTTCTTTCTGTCGTACCACTGTTCGTAATGTAGAGAAATGAACGTGGTGGTAACATTTATGGTTGTGTTATCTTTAAAAGTGCTGTGTGCTCACCCTATGAGTAGTTTTCCGTCGTTGGACAAAAAATTAAAAATCTAAGTCAACTTCTTCATCGCGCATACTATACGCGCAAATTTTCAGAGGCCGGCCGCAGTTTTCCGAGCGTCGTGGATGGGGCCTTTATAGCGCGGGGAGTTTGTCTTAAAGGCTGCGCGCTCAACTTGTTTAATGTGATTAACGGTGATGTGCTGTGATTGTCTCCGTCGCCCTAAAGCACTCGGTGCAGGTGCGGCACCAGTCGATGGGCATAATGCACTAAAGCCCCCGGGGGCGCGGCGGGGTGGGGCGGGCAGGGGCGGGCTGGGGAGGCGCGGCGGGAATGTGTGCAAGGGAATAAGGGGGGCTGATGGTTCATTAGACTTAATTGGACCTCCGTCAATTAGCGATGCTGCCATGGGGGGTGGAGGGAAAGAGGAGGGGGTGGGGGTGGAGACGACACTGGCTGGAGTAGGCAACCGGGCGATAGCTGCGAGAGAGGGAGAGAGAGAAAGAGGAGAGGGAGAGAGCGCGTGA
>NW_026267136.1:2806789-2808837 GCF_000697945.3 Frankliniella occidentalis
CCCCTGCTCGCCCCCGAGATTGGCCCGGCAGGTTGATTAAGTTTGCCGATGACAAGGTGCCCCCGACACACCTCGTGGGTGACCCCCCGCCCCGACCGGGGCCCGTGGGGCCAGAGGGTGTCCTTGGGCCAGATGTGGGGCGGCTCTGCTGGGCGTGCGCGCTGCATTGTGTCGCTGCTGTTGGGAAACACTGCTGCGCCCCCGCCCCGCCGCCCCGCCCCCCGCGGGCTGCGTGCGTGACGGCCGCTGCTGACGGGGGCGCTGCTCGCGGACGCCGCGCTCCTACTCCAACTTGCGTTTCTCCGTCCGCTCTCCCCTCGTCTCTCTGTTCCTCCCCTCTCCTGTAGTCGCTCTGCCCTTCCTCTCCTCCTCTCTCCCTCTCCTCTCTCTCTCTCGCTGCCTGCACCCTGCCCCGAGAGGCAGTCGCAGCAGCAGGCTCTTGACTTTGCGACTGGCAACACACACTGAAAATTCGCTGGCTTGGTTGTTATTTTGTGTCGTTGTATTTTCCTCGTCAACAGCGCCTAATTCGCCCCACTCTGGCTCCTTGTGTTGTGGCACGGGCTGCTCCCGGGCTCGGGGCTCCTGGGACTGCAGCAGCTGGTCGCGATCCTGGTGGGAGAGGCAGAAGGAAGTGGCAGGCATCCTTTTTATTATTTGAGGCCCTCTCTATTTCTGCCTGTTTTGTATTTCCCCTTGGAGATTTCTGTCGGCTGGCAATAGTTTTCATCCTCCTCCGTCTTCGTCGTGACCACACATTAATCGGGTAATCGCAGTGCTTATACCAGGTGTATTAGAGCGGACGCCACAGTGTTGTAGCAAGAGTAGGCAAACCAGCAACACTGCAGTGTCCGCTGTGCTACACCCGCGTTAATTAAACATTTTTCGTCATGTACTATTCATGTATAATATAACGGAATTTTCAGATCACTCGTTGAGGAACTGCATGACATTTTCTAAAAGAATATTTTATGCTGCTCGCTTGACCAGCACAAAATGTTTTAGATCTAATTGCGGAAAAATGTCCGAAAGCGTTTACAGTTGTAATTTAGTAATTTTCTCAAAGAACCTTATTGCAGGCGGCCGCTGACCCCCTCGCGTTGCCATCGCCGTGTCTGTGAAACTCTCCTCTCTCTCTCTCTCTCTCTCTCTCTCTCTCTCTCTCTCTCTGCCGGTTCGGACAATGGCCGTATTTACCAGGGCTAATCACAAGCCCTCCATTCTCCAGCCTCCCGCTTTTAAAACGCCCCGGCGCCTCGCGTCGTAGTCGTCGTCGTCGTCATGTTGCGAAGAGAGAAAGGAAAAGGCGGGGGAGATAAAAATAAAAGGAAAACAGGGGGTGGGGGAGAAGGGATGAAAGGGGGAGGGGCGCTAGGGAGCGCGTGTAGTGTGTTGTGCCGCCTAGGGCCCTGGTGGGCGAGGAGGGGGAGGGCGAGGTACGTATACATCGATATCATCGTGTTGGGGATCAGCATATTCAAGCTATCTCGCAGTTTGCTAAGCTTCCCATTTTGTTATCCATTATTTTCTCCTTATTTTTGTCCACATGCTGTCACTGTCACTGGTCTTTTGCCGTTGAAGTTGAATGCTAGCTGCTCCCGTGTATTGCACTGCTCGCTGTGTCACGTGACGTGAATATGGGGGGTAGGGGCATTGGTGAAGGGGGAGGAGGCTCTAGGCAGAGAGTAGGGGCAGAAGAGGGGTTGATCTGGCTCAAGGCAAGGGAGAGCAAAGTTCGGTGAAGGACGACGCGAGGACGTGGCGTCTTAAGCCAAGGACGATTATGCGTAATCATGTGACCGTGTTGAAGGGCCTTGGAGAAGCTCCTGGCGGAGCTCGACACCGTGAGGTGGGGCGGGGAAAAGAGGGCAGGATAGAATGGGGCGTTGCCGGTGCAGACGGCACCCGGCATAAGCAGCCATCGAGACGTCGGATGAAGGTGAGGGGGTTCAAACCGCCTAGAGGGGTTAGGTACCTTTTTATTTTTTACCATCACAATCCTGGCCATCATTCTCGTTCAGCAATGTCTTTGAAAAGAAAAGAAAAAA
>NW_026267136.1:2808887-2816102 GCF_000697945.3 Frankliniella occidentalis
CCCTCCAACAATGACACAACTGCTGTCGTCACCCCCACCAGTCAGTCAGTACCACCATGACGGTGAATGCAGGCCACTGCAGCCTTATTGTGTCCACTTGAAAATCTGAATAAATCTCCTTCCCCTCCAGGTGCTCTGGCTCCCCCCTCCCGCCGCCATCCTCGGCGCGGCCCTCGTGGCGGAGCCGGCCGCCATCAGACCTGAATCTATCAGCAGTGCATCGAACACATCAGGTCGAGGGCGCCCCACCCCGCCGCTTGAGGCCATCCCGGCCGGTAAATGCTGTCGCTTGTTTGGCCTCAAATGAGGATACGTTGAGACGTGGAGTGGCCGAGCTGAGCGGCTGGCAGACAGCCCCGGGCGGCAGCCCGTCGTTGGCCCGTCGTTGTCGCCTAGCCTGCTCGGCTGCCGTTGGATCACTTTGGGCAGGGGCTTTATTTGGAGTCCATACCACTCTAATTTGCGTTGTGTCTCACGTTCGTAAAGGCATAGAAAAGTCAACGCATTTCATTGTCTCTCTTTAAAAGTGGAACGGGGGAAAAAAGCAAAGAAGCGCACTTTTCAGGTTTCATGCACTTTTCTCATTTTCTCGACCCTCGCCGACGGAACCGTTCCTCCAATTGATCAGACGCCACCGTACCACGATCGACCCCATCGTCGTGCTGTGCTGGGCGAGGGGCGCTCCGCTTCTCTGTTTTTCTGATCACATGATTCGCTCGTTGAGAAACAGAAGAGTCATGATTAGAAATGCGTGAGTTCCGGCGGGCCGTAACAAGCCCCTCCACCTGAGCTAACAAGCCCCAGATGCGCTGCACGTCGAGCCTGCACCAGTAGATTGTTATTTTGACGACTGAAACAATTTTTTTTAACCACATCTGCTGCTTCTTATTTTTCTGAAAATTGTAAAAGAACAATAAAATATTATTCTTTATTTGCAGCGCTTCTTCTAAAATACTGCAGAGTTTAGTTTGTTGGTGAGACTCTGTGCGTCAGGGTTGCTTCGGTCACAGGAAGTTTTCATGTCGGCCGTCCCTTTGTTTACACTTGTTTACCGCGGATGTGAGTGTGCCCCGATGAAACTCGACGCCGTATACGTGACGCGTCATCTCTAATTGCGGCTAATCCGCAGATCTGTGCCTTCGCCTCCTCACTTCTCCAGATATGCTCTGACATTTTAAGTTTGAAGCGTCGCGGACCAGGTCGTAAAAGTAGTTGTTTTGCTTCAAATGGCTGACTTGGCCGCGTCAACATAGGAGGCGGAGCCCTTTCTGATAATTCAAGTAAGCGAGTGCTTCGTTGACGGCTACAATCACCTGCACATGCTTTACCAGGTAACATCTGAGGAAGCCTCTTTAGCAACGGGGTTATTGATAACTTTTTTTACGAGCAAGCGACGAGTCAGCTTCGGTCCGTCTCATTGAGATGAGTTGTGCTCAATGGAAATCCCGTGATCAGTCGGTCGGGGATTATTTCCTTGTGAGCTCTTTTGCTGCTTCCTGAAGAATATGGCGGTCAGAAGGAAGAAACAGGAACCGTTTCCGTGTCCCCATTGCGTACGAATATAACGAGATGAAAAGGATGCGATTATAAGCACGTTACATAAATGTAGTAGCGTCTCTTGGAAACTTATTTATTTTCCGCCGCGCTATTTAGAACACCAAGTGTGTACATTTAAGAATAAAACAAGGAGTCCGTTATTAACTGAATACTTTAGTGTTTGTATCAATTATTGAATACCTTGTTAAAATTCAGGTCATAGATATGATAAAAGTAAATGTTCACAACGTATTCAGTAATCACCTTACTCGTAAGCTATTCAGTCCTTTCCTAATGTATTTGTAATAGTCGTCTTTTTATTTTACAACTCTTTTCTTTGCAACAGAATATTCGATCAGTTATGTCTTTTTAAAAGTCGCTCCGAAGTCGAACCCATGAGCAGACTCGCAGCCAGCACCGCTTGCTTACGCGGAAGAGGCTGCGCAACACATCATCCGACAGGCCCTATGGACCAGGCCGTCGAGCGGAGGAGCGCTGCCAAAGGGGCGCTCGACACTCCACAAATGCTGATCACGGTCCTGAATGCGATTAATAATCAGCCCTACGGCTTCGAGCAATAACTCCATCAAAAGATCTACGACGTAATCAAAATTGTACCAAGTTGTGTCGCGATAGGCCGCACACCGCCGCCTGGGCAAAAGAGTGGGGGAGAGAGAGAGAGAGAAAGAGAGAGATTTGACGAGTGGAGGCAATAGAGAGAGAAAGAGGAGAAAGCAAGGAGTGCGATGAGAGAGAAAGAGAGAGAGAGAGCAGTGAATAAAATAAGTTGAAGCTGACTCTGCGGCGAGCCTCATTCAGATGGAGGACGTAAGACGCTGTGCGGGTTCCGTTTTGCACTGCCCGGCTGCGCCCCTCAGACCCTCACCTTAAGTCTGCTAAGTCGCGAGGGGGAGGGGGGGGGGGGCAGGTCTCCGAGATGATAATTAACGTCGGCTTTTATGTGGGAGGAAGACAGTGTATGAAAAATGTTCCGCTTGAAATAATTTTTGGAAGTTAACAGTGCGCGTGTGCACGGGATTATGGGAGGGAAGGGCCACATCGACATGTGTTCATCATGTATCACATGGAGCACATAACTCAGCCCGCACAATTAATCACCTCAAAATTTTTTTATTAGTGTATGTACTTTTTGATTACTTTTAGTGAATTGAGCTTGTTTTGAATAAAATACTGCCAACACTAGCGCGATTCAATCAGGCAAACTATGTACAAAATAAACTTAAAACAAGGTTCAAATAAATGAAGTTCACGCGCCTTCTACCTTCTTAAGAATTTAATTGCCCAAGTGCATTTGTAAAGGGACTGAAAGGTGTTTACAAGCACCTTGCCACTATTTTACCAAAGCAGACAGCATCTTTGCTTTCCCACTGCATTCCTGATGTGCACGTTTATACTCGAACCGTAACCGTAGCATTGTTCTGGATGTTGATTAGGTGAGCAACTGGCCGCAAAGCTTTAAATTAGGAGGCAGGAAAGTTGTCGGATATCGCCGCCAAGCCAACGAGTCACAGCAAGGAAAGGACTCGCCCCACCCCCTTTAAAAAGACCAACACTGTTTGGGGAGGAGAGTGGGAGACGCAGAAGCGAGGAGGCGAGCTCCAGTGTGTGTGAGTGAGTGAGAGGGAGGGAGAGAGAGGTACAGCAGTCTCGCGGTACGGCGCGACGCGGTGGCGCCCGCACAGCTTCCCTCTCTCTTTCCCCACTCCTCTCCTCCCTCTCTCTCTCCCCCCCTCTCCCTCTCCCCTTTCCCTTCATGCCATTCTCTCTCCCTCTTTCTCTCGTGGTGAAACGGAGACCCTTTCTTTTCTATCTTTTCCTCTGCCAATCAAATATGTATGTCGCGGGCCGTGATTGGTCGAGGGACCGCGCCTCTCTCCCCTCTCTCTTTCTCCTCAACTCTCTTTCTCTCTCCCACCCCCTCTCGCCGCTCACCGTCACGTTCTGCGGCGGCCGGGCCGGCGTCTCTCCGCATCCCCTCTCTCTTTCCCGAGTCCGGCCCGAGCCGAGTCGTCGATCCGTGCCGAGCCGAGTCGGTGCCGAGTCGGGCCGAGTGTCGCCGCTGCTGGTCGCATTACACAGAGAGGTGTAATTTGGAAACATTTCAGAAAAGTGCGGTCCGGACAGAACTAAGTATATTGAAAAGTAAATGGATGCTGAGCTAAGAGGGAGAATACAAGAATCATTTGGCCTCGGGCGGCCAAGGAGGGAGGGCTGGCGGAGGAGGGGCGGGCGGGCGCGGCTCTGGTGGCGAGGGTGGTGGACGGGAGAGAAGTGGACTCCTGGAGACGGGCAATGGGGAAGGCGATGAGGACAATAAAGGAGTGGGGCTCTCTGTCGTCGAGCCCAGCGAGCCCCCGGCTCGCTCGGACTGCCCGACAGAGCCTTTCTCCCCCCTTCCTCCCTCCCCCTTTCTCTTCCTCCCCCTCTCTCCCTCCCCTCTCTCCCCCCTCTCCCTTCCGTCTCACCCCCTGGACGATAAAAGATTATGACGACAAGGAGTAGTAGTTTGGGACCAGCGACTGGCCCTCAGCCCCCGCGGCTCCGCGCTCATTTCCATCTCCGCCCCTCGCAAGCGAGGCTCTTACAGCATCCAGGGCGCAAAATTTCGACTGGAGAACATGTCGAATAAATTTTGTACCCCAGTTGTTTTCAGTTTCTCAGAGGAGGAGTCTGTGACACTTTGAAATAAAAGTTTGATATCAAATGTCAAACAAGATTTAAAGTACGCGATAGAAGCAATGTCTACCCAGAGTATAACACTTCGATTCTGAAATGAATACTACAGATTATATCCCACGATAACACAAAGCCAAAGCTGTCCTTTTAACAAATACAGCGCTAAAATACTAAATCAAATAGTCAAAATCAAATTTTCACCAAAACACTGAAAAAGCAAAGGTTCTTCTTAACACTGTGAAAAATGTCATCGTAAATTTACAAAAAAATTGTAAACTCGAATTATAACTTAATTACGACAGCACATTTTTTACTCGCCAAGGGATTTGAAGTCGATACATACTGCATGTATTTTTACGATTACAAATTGTAATTTTACAACTTGCGTCAAGGAAAATTTTCCTGTAAACCTACCTACTTTTTTTCACAGTGTTACTACCGTTTTGGGGGTGCAACATAAATCTGGGAGATACTGTACTGGTGCTATCGTAAAGGCACTGATAGTTCCAAATCCGGGCATCTTTGGGGTGTTAGCACCTATACTCTCTTTCTACAGGTGCTAGTACTAAAACATTTACATATGTATCAACTTTATTTATACAGTGGTACAAATGGAAGTTTAGTTGTTTGTTTTATTTTTCTGTTGATACATTTGCTTAACAGTAACGGAATTCATAAACCGAAAAATTTAGGCAGTACCTAAATACCAAATATTATATTATTACGGTTTACGTGAAATGCCATGTTTGTTGGTTTTTGTGTGTGTGTTTTTTTGTCGTGCCGATGTTACGTTGCCTCGGCTCGCCGCATGTCAACCGCAAGAGGGCCAGAGCACACTTGCATAAGGAGCCCCCAATCCCGAACACAAATAGTCCGAGGGAAAAGTTTTTCTTTGCGCCGCTTATATGGAAGAAGGGAGGGAAAGTGGACTTTGTTGGCGAGTTTGGCGTGGCCTCTACAAAAGGGGGGACATCAGAAATGGAGTGGAGGTCTTTTTTTACATTTCGTCCCAGCTCCACCTCCTCCTCCACCTCCAGCAGCTCCCCTGCCCGCTGCTGCGGGCGACAACTTGGGGTATTAATATTCAATGCCTCTCAGTTGTCAACTCGGATATGTCTGCCTACAGTTCTCGTAGCTGCGGTGGGTGGATGTGGGCGGGGAGGTAAGCTCCGGACTGGCCTGCTGGTGTGCAGTGTGTTGGGCGGTGTGTGAGTGTGTGCGGTGTAGGGGCTCACTCTGAGTCGGCGCGCCTGCGGTCCGGTGGATAGGCAACCCGCTTCGCACGGGTGAGTTCGGTTACACTATCCTCTGCTTCTGCCGAGACCGAGACGAAGCAATTAGTTGTGTCTGGTCCCTTGTTTTGCTGGAGTGATCTCTCCCCCCTCCCCCTCTTCTCTCTCTCCCTTTCCCTCCACCCCCCCTTCTCTCTCCCTCTCCCATCCTCCAGCCGTCTTCTTGGAAGGAGAATCTCATGACGCCGCATAACCGCGTCGCTTCCCGCTCTGACATGCGCCGGAAACTGCTGTTTCTCCCCCTCCCTCCACCCCCCTCCCCCTCTCTCTCTCCCTCTCTCTCTCACTCCCTCTCCCTTTCTCTCTCACTCTCTGTCAACACACACACACACGCACACTCACACATTCACTAATTGAGTGATGCTGGGGACTCATCTCCGTGCGCACAATGCCTCCGCAGCGCTACATTCTCACAAGCTTTCATTTTAAGCTTTCTAATCCTACGAAGTGGATGTGACGTGGATGTGGCGGACAAAGACAAAAGGGCTGGAAGATGTGCTCGCGCCGTGTCGCCCGTGCAGGAGCCTCACATTTGACTTGTTTTCTTCCAGGAAGCGCGCGGCGCGGTGGCCCACGTGAGGAGAAGGGTGTGCACTCGCCCGAAACAACTGTCGCCAACCTCTCGGGGAAAATTGAACCGTGTGAAGCTGGAGAGCGGCTGGCCTGCTGGTCGTCCGGACGGGTGTATTGTCCTCGACGAAAAATCACGGCTGGAAACACGTCGAATAAAATAGACGCACACCGAGTGAGAAATCACTGGTTAAAAACGAAAAGGGAGTAGATCCACGGACTCCCCTTTGGACTTACGCCCTTTTCACTTTTAACAGTTCAATCCCTAGGGCAGTAGTGGTATGCGGAGTGGTTCGACTGCTGCACTCTCACCCCCCCTCTCACCTGTCGGTTCATGGAGGCCAATAGCCGGTGCTGGCCGGGGTGTGGAAGTGGCCGAGGTGTCCAGCGGCTCCTGGACCTCGTGGGGCCTCGCGGGGCACACGGGGCCAGTTGTAGTAATTGCTGCAGCGCCACCCCCAGCGCCCCGCCCCCAGTGCCGCCCCTGCAGCCTTTCTACTGTGATTAAGGGCTGGTGGCCGCGGGAGGAGGCTAAATAGACCGTCTCCCTCCAAGCACCGTCTATAATCGGCCATGGACGAGGCCCGGGCCGGAGTGTAATGCTTGCAATTTCTACCAATGCGACAATAACGACCAGGCCCACCAGTTTCCCATGGAAAATAATTTCAGGGATTGGCAATCACAAGGATATGATTCCGCAAGTCAGTCGGATAGTTACGATAGTGATGACCAGCAGGGGGCTCTAATTGGTTCAATAGAAGCCGTCGAGCTCCCACCTCCTTACTCCCGCCCCTTCAAAGACATTACCCCAATGCCCACCCGCTCCAACGAGTGTTTGTTTGCCTCCGCGGCACGTAGATGGGTTTTATGAGTGCCGCTTTGAGAGAACGTCTTCAGACACACGGCACACTCGAAGGACTTCTCTTCCGTGTGTGTTTTGAGATGGGCCCTAAGGGTGCTGTTATGAGCAAACGTCTTGAGGCACAAGGCACACTCGAAGGGCTTCTCTCCCGTGTGTGTTTTGAGATGGGTTTTAAGGGTGCCGCTTTGAGAGAACGTCTTGAAACACACGGCACACTCGAGAGGCTTCTCTCCCGTGTGTGTTTTGAGATGGGCCCTA
>NW_026267136.1:2820736-2839094 GCF_000697945.3 Frankliniella occidentalis
AAATATTGACGGTCCTTATCCTTTGAGGAAAACCCCTGAAATTTTGAGGCAGTGTGTGGGGAAAATTCCCACATTTTTAAGGGGAAACTTGCCTAAAAATCTGAAGTTTTCTTCAGACCATTATAGGAGCTTTTGAAAGTTTTACCCTTTTCCTCTGCAAATCTGACGTTTCATTACCGTGTGACTGCTGTGTTGAATTAAACTTTTATTCTATCCTCTTCCCTCCACGACTGTCACCACCCTTCCCTTAGCGCCCGTGAACAGAATCTTTGAGCAAACCTAGTAGTTAGCCAGTCGCTGTCGCCGTCACGGTTGCAGTTCTTCTAACCACGTTGTTGTCCAGTTTAGGTTTTCTGTTTTGTTCTTTTGCCAAAATGAAAAACCAACAGTTGCTCTCCTGACGTTTGAAAACTAAGAAAGGATTTTTGAGTTGACGGGGACCCGCGTGTACATATCGATCGCTGTAATACTCTGCGCGTTAGCCAGAGGGAGGGGGAGGATGTACAGAGCCACTAGACCGGAAGACGCGCACACGCACGTGACGCTGCGAGCAGGCGCAAACGCCAAACACTTAACGGGCTCGTTTGCTTATGTGTGAGAGCAGGGACCTCCGTTAAAACTTGATGCTGTGGGTTTGGGTTTGTTTATCGGCAATTAAAATACGTTTATCGAGCACTAAACGACCTTTTCCCGCTTTATCATTAACCTTTTTTTCGGTTTTTACGTTGTCAATTTTTGTTCCAAAGGCGTATAAAGCATCTCTTTAAACACTTTCTCAATTCTAAGAAATTGAATTGAACCGGCCTTATGTCTTCCACTGGGAACTGTGCGACACTCATGTGTTTGACTTGTGCAATATTCATCGCTAATTTTGCGAGGCTTGACTTTTGCTGGTGTGCTCTTGCCAGGGGCAGAGCCAGGCCAGGCCAGGCAGGAGCAGGTAGCGGTGGCGGCTGCCACGCGGTGCCACACGTGAAGGAGGAGAGACTTTGTAGAGGCTTTGCAGAGGCGACGCGATGCCCGATTTTCGGCAGAAATCCGTCCGACCGTGAGTCTGGAGAGTCGTTGACTGACACGCTGAGCGGGCCATACATGGTGAGAGAAAGGAGAGTGGTGGGGGAAGCGACTGTGTGTGTGTGTGTGTGTGTGTGTTAAAGGGTAGGAGCATGTGGAGGGAGAAAACGGGCCGAGGGTGGAAGAGAGGCGAAGGGAGGCATGGGCAAGTAGAAGAGGAGGGAGGAGGGGTGCTTTTTGCACACGGTGAGAGGTTTGTTGCACGAGGCGCATGCGCAGTGTCGGCGCGAAGAGTGCGAGACTCAGAGAGAGAGAGAGAGAGAGAGAGAATCGCAGCAGAGAGAGCGCCGAGTAGAACGGATGAATCGGGGGAAGTGGTGTCGTGAAGTGGCGAGCCAATTATGAAATCGCTGTGCAGCGCCGAGTAACATGGAGTAAAACAGGCCAATTATTCCTGCTCTTTGCTGCGAGGCTCATGGCGATGCAGAGCCATCGCGATCTGCTATCTGACGCTTTTGCGTTTGACTCACGTCGTTGGCGAAACATTATGATGTAGAAGTAGGAGCACGTCATAAATCTGTTGATCTCTGATGTTTATTTTTTGGCGCCGTTATGCGAACCCGAACCGTAAGTCGAGGTAACGACATCTGATTTTTGCAGTAATTGTAAAGATTTGTTCCAAAATACTGTAGTTTCATAATTTTGCTTGTAAAAGAATTATAACGAGATACATCTACATTGTTCCACCTTAACAAAAAGGATCGAGTTTATTTCTTTGGATTATAGCTTTGGATTTTGTGTCATAAAATTTAAGACATATATTCTGATATTCGTATATCACCAGTAAGGCTAATTGTGTTTTGGTGAGCAGGTGGTGGAATTTTTGTGAGTGTTGTGAGTGTGATTGTTGATACAGAAATGCAGTAGTTGGCCAGAGATAACATCAAAGCTGTCGACGGGCTCGTGGTGCTGCGGTGCTGATGCTGTACCGGATGTCCGATGCGTCCGTAGGTCCGTCTCTTCACTACCTGCCACGCTGTGCGACGCTGTGGCCTGGTCCACTGCCCGCCGACTCTGGCCGACCCATCTCAGAGCCCTGGCCTTTCTTTCTCGAGCAGCTCCTACTGTACGACGCGTTGAGCCTCTACTGCTGTGCTGTGCTCCTGGGTCATTCTCACGGAGAATGTTCGAGATGAAGCTCTGCTTTTAGTGCTTTGCTCCGACTTATAAAATGGGTTACATTCATTTTGAAAAATTTGTAAATTTGGCAACCCGAAAAATTTGGAGACTTGATCCATATCCAAGTTGTATGGGCTGCCATAAGTAAATCTGTTTTTTCTTGTAGTTGTCAAGGAATTCATACTCTCTCGGACCTCCAGACCCATATGCATTCGTGTGGTAAATGTGAGAGGTCTCTTTCCTGGATGAATGAATATGACCACATGTTACGCTTGCACTCGTCAGATTAAGGCGATAGAATGAACCAAGAGGGAGACCCGTGAAACGCCTCTCACTGGCGGCGTCCTAGCCCCACTCACTCTTGCGAGTTAAACATTGTGTCCCTTTCACATAATATTAGTCCGATCGGCGGACGCGACAAGCTGACACAACACACTGTCCCCTAGTCCCGCCCCGAACCGCCCCCCTTTCTTTCCTCACACATGACATGTCCTTGTCGCCTCGAAATCTTGCCGTGTCGTCTGCTGTTGTTGTGAATGGTTGACACGATGTCACCGCCCCCTCGCCTTCATCTACCTCTTTCTACACCTTCAATTCCAACCCTTTTCCGGACTTTGTCCTTATCTCTACGCTCTTTAAAGATTGAGGCGTATTTCTTTTCATGATTCTTCTAAAAGAGCACTGCCTAAAAATTATGAAAGTAGCATCTCAAAAAGAGTGATCCATTTTCTTTGTTTAGAGCGCGACTCAGTGTGTCTTGGGCTTCAATTTCTGGCTGAACTCATACCACTAAAAGATTTAATTTTTATAACGCACACTGTTAACAGCGAGTTTAACAGTCTACTTAGTCTTGCTTTGTAGACCTGCGATGAGAGTGAATAATTCGTAATTACAAATAGCTTCGATATTGCAAAGTATTCTACACAACACCCAAATCCTTTTCAATTTGCAAAATCATTGCTTTTCAAGAATTCAACAGTGCAGTTGTAAAATGAAACAGGTAATTAATACGAACTTGCACGCCGGGTAGATGATTCAAATTCTGCAACCTAAAGAGCTACTTTAGTGGTGATATAATAGACTGTGGTGGGTATCAACGTGTTAACGGGGAAAATGTCTTCGGGGGACATAATATTTATTTTGGTTGCACATCCGGGCTTGGTGGCGCGGGCCATCGGGAAAAGGGGGGAGGGGGGCTGACGGGACCTACTGAATGGGAGCGTCTCGACTGGGGAACATTTGACACCTGGGGCATTGTCATCGGAAGAAAAGGGAAAAAAGGGGCGAGCAATGAAAACGGTGAATGAAGGGCAGCGAGAAGGAGAGAGAGAAGGAGATCTGCTAGACGAGGAGGGAGTCAAAAAAATGAGAGAGGAAGAAAGAGAACCGAAGGAAGTGTCGTCGCGTAATTAGGGTTGGCCGTAATCAGATTAATTGCGGAGTCTGCGGTCCAGCGCAGGTAGGCGACAACTCTGACTCACCGACACCTAGCAGGGGTGACGTCACCAACCGCTAATTCATGCTTTAGTTTGCCAGTCCGGAAAGACGCGTGAGTTTGGATGACACTGGTATTATACCCATGACCCATGATTCGAAAGGGGGTTTCTCCTCTGGCCTGGGGGCTCAGAAGGGGGCGCCAAAGCGCGCATGTGTGAGTAGCCCCCTAAAGGAGGCCAACAAGGCCTCTATAGAACTGCAACTTGGTCTACTCCCACTTGGCCAGAGTGCCCCGTCCTGAACTACTCGGCTCGGCACGCAGCTCCGCATACGCAACGTATGAATGGCGGGGCTGTAGGGGGTCGGGGCGGGAGAGAGAGAGAGAGAGAGAGAGAGAGGAGGGGGTGGCTCTGGTGGATCGAACACGGGTAGGGGAGCTTGCCAACGCAGACTCGGATCTCTCGCACTAGCTCTTGCTCTCTCTTGCCAGCTCGTTCTGTCTCTCTCCCTCGCCTTGGATGCAACGAGGTGAGGGGGAGGAAAGACTGACCCTAACCGACCCAACCCTTTGCTGTTGCTGCTCCGTCAGCCTGTATCCTCACGCACTCGGCTGTGGGGAGGCGTTACGACGACGTGTTGAGAGAAAGAGAGAGGGGGAGAGAGAGAACTATGACGTAGTGTTTTAAATATTTTGCACGTGCTTTTGGTAGACCAGTAGACCTGCTGTGCCCCCTCCCCTCTTTCCCCCTTCCTAACACACAGCCGGGTTGAACGATAAATGCGCCCCACTTTCCCAGGTGCCCTTGTGGCCCGCCGAGGCCGCACAGACTGTGTGTGTGTGTGTGTGTGTGTGTGTGTGTTGGGTGCTCTGGGGCCCTTGCTCGAGTGCTCGCTGTTGTCCTCACACCTCCCGGCTGACGCTCACCGCTTCCCTCTTTTTGTCGTCTCGTGTTCCGCGCGACACACGTCCCCGAGGAACCGAACCGAACGAAGTTGGTCGATAGTTACTGTTTTTAGACAAGTTTTCGAGGACGACAAGTAGCAACGGGCTGTACTGCTGTGCGGCGTCGTTGGTCGCCTCCCTGCTCCCTGGCACTTTCCAAGCCCGCTCCCTCCGAGTAATTGAGAGGTGATTTTGGGGCGACCAAACAGGGAAAGAAAGTACGCGAAACAAGAAACTCGCGAAATAGCGAGCGCGACAGATCGATCAACGTAGATTTTGGTTGTCTTCTTGCGTCGGGGAGGGGTAAGGGGGTGGTTTGACTGTATAAGAATGGTCTAAGGGTAAGATGCCCTATGATGGCCACCTTAAGAATGGGCCTGCCCAATGATGGCCACCCCTTTTTCTTGTAATGTAAACAACGATGTGAAGTAGTCTGGCTTATTATGCCCAAGTAGGGACCTTACTAGAACACTACATCAAGGCCAAGATTGCGAAAAGACCAGACTGCCTGGAAATCGAGAAAAGTGGCCATCAATGGGACAGTGGCCATAATACGGCACCTTACCCTACAAATTTTCAAATCTGTTCTCAAAATTGTTCGATGGACTGAGTTGAGAACTTGTAATGTTGCGTAAGTAAATCAGCCCATCTTTACCTAAGCAGTATAATATCAGGTTGTGCGCGTAACTGTCAGCTAATGGTTGGGTAGTGCATTTTTTTCACACCTGACTTATACATTTTGTGATCAATCAAATTGGGAGTCTTTAATAGAAGCCAAGTAGAGGCTGTGTTAAAACTATTAGGAGACATGTGAGACAACGTAGAATTAATCACTTTCTTAAATAATTGAGTGACGAGCCTAAAGCGGCCCGGTGTCGCTGCTCGAGCAGCCGGGGTGACATTGGCTATTTACAAAGATACAGTGGCTTCTAAAGTAGGAGTGCGAGCGAGAGAAAAACATAATTCCGCCTCTTTTCTGGTTGGACCTGCAATCAGCCGCGTGCGCCAACAGCTTTTACCCGCGGCCGGAGCTGTTTGTGACACGTACGTACGGGGGGTGGTCTCTCTCTCGCTCTCTCGCTCGCTGTCAGTGCACGGTGCTGGGGACGTGCTGATTCGGTAATTGCGGTGGGCGGAAAGAAGGCGTGGCGGGGAGGGGCGTCCCCGCCTCGTCAAACAGTTGCTGCAGCCCGCTTATAACAGCTTCCAATCATCATCATCTTGCCTCATCCTATCTGCAACACGCGCTCCGCCGATGACAAGCCCACTGGGCAAAAGCACATTAGGTTTGCCTTGTCGGTGTGTGTTGGAGAGAGAGAGAGAGAGAGAATACAACGTGCGAATTATACTGGAGCTTGAATTAATCTTCAATCGTTTTTCGCATCGAATTGTATTTCACTTTTCTTTTTCTTGTCCTTTTCCAACAGCCGTGGAATTTTTCTCCCTGCTCTCTGTGATTTTCTCGCTCTGTCCCGTTTGCTGCTGTAGAAGAGTTGGAAAGAGGGATGGGAGTGCGCTCATGAGCGGCCCAGGATTCTGTGATCGTCAGCGGAGCGATGTCAAACGATAAAATGGCTCAGCACCGTCTCTGCCCGCAAAGCCCGTTTGTCCCTTTGCCGTCTTCTCTTTCGAACTTCCGTGTCGGTGTTTTAAAAGATAAACGTCGACCTTGCAGGCATTTTAAAAAGAAGAAAAAAAGTCTCTTCCTCAGCAGGCCTAAACAGAGTCACAAGTCTCACCTTTGCAGAAATTTTAAGTTTTATGCCACTGTAAAGCACCAACGACTCCTAAAAATGCTATAAATGAGTAACTTAGGCAGTTTCAATGCCTTTGTGAAAGAACTTAACCCTAAACACTTTTTTTCAAGGTGTGACTTAACGCCTGACATGTTTTCCCAGGGAAGGAAGTAAATAAAGATCACGTTTCAACAGTAATCTATAAACGTCTAGGCTTAAAAGCAATGAGTCATACATCTCTCGCTGCAAAGGCAAAGGCCCCGTAGAGGTCGACCCCCGCTCCACACGCACAATAGCCAAATAAAATGCGATATTCAGCGGGATAAGCGGTGCAGTCAAAGCGAGTGTGCGGCTGCGGGGTGAAAGGGGTGAATGCCTAGCGCCCCTGTGCGCGCCGGGACCAGCGCCGCCGCCAACCCCGGCACAAAAGATGTCATTACACCTTCCGCCGATGTCACCACGCATGCTGGTGTTAAAGCAACACCAAAGCCCCACCGCCCACTGCTCAGTCTTACGGGTGCAGAGTTATAGCTTTGATAGATCAGGTAGTACTCTACATGCTCATCGGTAATATGCTTTCCTGTTTATATAGTATGGAGCCGTCCCAGTGCTATGCTTGGTCGAGTTGTTTATTATGAATTTTAATAACTCAAGGACTGTAGGCACAGATGTGCGCAATATTTTTTAAGAATCGCCCGAAACATCGAAAAATGGTCAACTTCGCACTTTTCCTAGATCTTCTTTTGATTTCTACTAATTTTTTGGCACATACCGTGTTTTGCATAGCACTGTACTTGACGGACCAAGGCTAAGCTCCTGCTCCTAATTAAAAATTTCTAAGTGGGATGAGTTTGCTGCTGCTCTCCTCTGGCCGTCCCCGAGGCTGCGTTCAAAACGACCCGCTCTCTCTTCGTCCTCATGGATGGGGCCACGGCCGCCCCGCACGTGTCCCCTCGTGCCACTTACGCCCCAGCGTCACCGTATGTGTGTGTGCGAGCGCGAGTGTGTGTGGTGCTTCGCATAGAGGACGCGTGGCGTGGCGTAGCTGAGGAACGTTGAGCAAAAAATTCTCGTCTTTAGATCAATGAAATCTGGCCAGGTGTTATTCACTGTTCAGTGACAATCGATCGATCCCCCCCCCCCCTTTTTCCCTTGCTCAACGGCAGAAATATAATTAGCGGGACAATTCTTTGTGCGAAACGGCCGAGGATCGCCTTGTTTGATCGGGCAATTCTCCATTTTATCTTTTCTATTTTATCTGTCGTAGTAATTGCGGTAGGTCACGGGCCCACTTTGCATTTACCACGCTATTGGATTTCGGCGCGTTCGACAGCAGGAAGGAGCTAAATAGCGGGCTCATTGTGCGATAGTCACACGCCGCGTAACCCGAGACCCCCACTCCCCGCTCGCTGGACAGACGGACTCATATCGGGTGTACAGTGATATCTGACCGACCGCCGTGCACCTCAAGTCTCGTCCTTATTCCTTCCCTTCGGTGTAATTGATTTCTTAAGAATCTCCTTCTGCCTGATGTGCTTAGTTATTTCTTCGGTTTTGTTCTAGGTTTTCCTCAACTGAAGTCACCCCCATTTTCAACACCAGGCTCATGTTTACCAGGTCAGTAACAACGCATCGACAAAACCATTAAGCGATTCTCTTATGAGTGTGATTCACAAACTTTCAAAGAACGATCATGTCAATTTTGTTTATAGCTTCTCATTAGTTTATTTAATATGACACACAAGTTTGACATCTTACACGTGTAGTGCATGTATGTTGTATGTATAAGTGTAGTATATCCAGTATACGCCGGAGGGAGAGAGCCCATGTTTAGCGATTCAAGGGTGGATCAATAACCTATGTCTGCTCTTCTTCGGAATGAAATGCTGATGGCGCTAGGATGTGTGTGTGTTGCTTGGTCCTGACGCATTGAGATCCACAGGTATACAGGCGTGTATAGGCGCCCCCGCGGGCGTGCATTCCGGCCCCGTGTTTGTCTCCACCCTCCCCTTCTCTCCCCCACTGCTCTCTCTCTCTCTCTCCTTCCTACGGTGGCTTTATTATTCAACCCAAACAGCTTTCCTTTCATTCAAGAGGTGCTGTTTGTCTCTCCCGGGATGACTCATTCCCCCGCCTCGTATACGTCGGGACCAACCGGTATTTAAGGGAAAACGTTTCGCTGAAATGGAAGGGTTCCCTGAAAGAACCCTTAAAATTGCGTTCTGGAATTTGTGAATTTATTTGTACTTTAGTACGTATCTGTTTGGAATCAGTACACAAGTGCAACTGACTTCAATCGTTCTTGATCCAAGTAAAAGCATTTACAGATTCGAAACGGTTTCCTGAGTGTGAAAGCGAAATAAATCTAATAAAACTTCTTATTTTTTTTTTCAAATAACAAAAATCCGGGTGTCGAAATTTTTTGAGCGCAGATCTAAAAGTGCGGCGTTGAACATTTTACCATTTATAAAACATCAACGAAAAATGCAAGGCTTATTTAGTGACTCGTTGAGTGACATTTAGTACGTACAAATGTGGCGCATTGTGCTCGGGGGAGACGACTGGTCTGTGCTCGGCCGTGCTCGGGCCGAAACTGGCTCGAGTTCGTCACCCGCGGCTCGGGCCGCGAGCCCCGAGTCGCGGCCCGAGCCGAGCCGGCTCAGTAGGGGCTGACACGCGTTCGCGACGCGAGCGCGCTCTCCGCGGGCATCTGTTGAACTGCGACGCGGCGGTGAAAGGGAGGGAAGGGGAATGGCAAGTGCAAGCGCGAGAAAGAGAGATGCAGAGGAGGAGGAGGGTGTGGCCTGGCGGGCCCCACGGCGCGCGTACAATGAGAGAGAGAGAGAGAGAGAGAGAGAGAGAGAGAGAGAGAGGCAACGAGCGGACGGGCGAAGGGGAAAGGCGAGCAGGATCAAAGGGTTAACGATGTCCGCGGGGAGCGCGTGTCGCCCCGCGGCCATGCTGTTTAACGGGGGCAGCAGGCAACCTGCACAACGCACTGGGGAAAAAGGGGGGAGAGAAAGTAAGTAGGCGGAAAACAAGAGAGAGGGAAACTTCTTTTTGCGGCAAGATGGTGCCCAAACCGGAAACATGGCGAGAGTCCCTTCCTGCAATAATGCATGTGTGCATCCCCTCCCCCTTCCCCTCTCCCTCTCTCAAATTACCCTGCAGATTGCTTTGCTTCACGTCTCTCTCTCCCTCTCTCTCCACCCCTCTTCCCTGCCTCCCTCTCCCCCTCTTCTCCTTCCTCTCTCCCCTTTTCTTTCTCTCCCCCCTCTCGCTCCCTGTACCTTTGCCTCTCCCGCCTCGTGGTTCTGTCCAGTTACCTCTAGACCCAACACTTCTCGGGAGAAAGGGAGGTGTGTTCTTTTAAATTATAAAGAAGGCTATTTTTCGTCCGGTTGAAAGCCGAGTGAAGCGCTGCGCCGGCGGGCTCTGGGGAGAGAGGCCGCTGGAAAGGGAGAGGGTGGAGTACAGAGAGAAGAGAAGTGGGTGGGGGTAGTGGTAGGTTTGCAGCACTGCAGTGGTTCAGCTAAAACGTAAAGTTTTCTTAGAACCGACGTTACGATTCTCTCGGAATCCTTCAAACCTCATTATCTAGTTCAAATTTTGCGTTTTAATAAAGTTAAACACAGAATATTTTTAAAAAAAATAGAATAAAAGAAGAGACTAGGAATTTGGAGGGAAACTGCCTCAGGAAGCATCACTAATTTGTGTTTTTCGGGTCTTGTTGGCTATTCACCCCCACTCTGTTCTATTTACGCGTTAGCTTTAATCTGATTAGTGTTTTAAGCCCCCGGAGACGGGGACCATGTGAGCCGACAAGCGGGGCCGAGCTGAGAGCTCGGCGAAAACCCCTAAAAGGCACTTCAGTGAAATTAGATTTCTTTCTCTGTACAGCGACGTTTCGCTGGCCTCTGCCCCCCCCCCCTTCCCCCTTTCTCGCTCTTTCGTTTAGCTTTGTCTCCCTCTCTGTATTTCATTTGGGAGGGGTGAGGAGGGCAAATACCAAGATAACAGCTGGATAATCTTAAAATCGTGAAAATTAAAGTACATAGTTCTAAGGAAGATTAGGGGTGATAGAGTAGAAACGACCTCCCAGTACGACTAGTGTACGCCGTCCCCGACTTCCAAGTGGGTGTGAGCTATCCCACGAAGCTGCGGAATCATTGCTGGAAATTGGCTCGATGACGGCAACGCCTGCTGCCTTCTGTTGTTTATTTCGGACTCACTTCCTCTGGGGTCGAGCGCCTGCAGGCCGGGGCTGCTGAGGGGGCGCGGGGCGGGCGGCAGCCAAAGACTTGGCAGTGCCAGCCGAGCCGACCTGACCACTTTGTTTCCTCTGAAAACAACGACGGGCGGCTGGCAGACGGGCGGCGTGACGTCGGCACGACGCCGGCACCGACTGCTGCAGGGTTCAAGGGTCAAGAGTCGCTCGGCTGGCCCGGCGCGCCGGAGCAGCGGAAGCAAAGTGAGTGACGGACTGTGAGTTGTAAGCGAAGGAATGCATCCAACGGGGCTTATGTGGGAAATTGCTTCTTCTCGTTTAAAATTTGTTGGTGTTGCAAGCACACGAAAGAAATAAGTTTTCCGTGCATTTGGTCTAGGTGCGGAGTAGTGATTGCTGTACGACTCGTAGTACTTACATTTTCATTTTATTTTTTCTAAACTAAAATGAGTGGGCTTACTGTACTCTTATTTTGTTAGTAGACTCTCTGCTGTTGGTAGAGTGACACGTAAGGGTTTCCCACGAGCCCCTCGGTGCGTGTAGTCACACAGCTGGAGGACGTCACGAGGGGGTGGCGGGGGCCGGAGTGGCGCCCCGGCCGGCGCCCCCTGCCCTGGCCGGCTCGGGTTTCGGTTCAAGCAAGAGCCCCCTGCGGGGACCGGTGCTGAGGCCCCCCGTCACCATGCCAACCGCCGCCGCACTTCCGCCCCTGCTCTCTCGATCTTCGATATCTCGCATGAGCGAATCGAGAAGCAGCGCGCGCGCAAGACGGAAAAGGTGTGTGGCGTGAAACAAAAGACGTCCGCCGCAGCGTTGTCGTTTGTGAAGGGGGGCGAGCAGTCGGACAAAGGACAGCGCTGCCCGCGGCTGACGTAAGTGCCTGGGAGAGGTGTGAGCGCCGCGCCCCGCCACGCCCCGCCACGCCCCGCCACGAGGCGAGACTGACAGCTCAAAAAGAGTCCTCATGGCGGGGCCGTCCGTTTGGGCAGCGTGCCCCCCAAATGGCTCGTAATGCAGGCTGCTGGGACCGGCCGGTACTAATTATCCTCATTATCTCACAACTTACGAGCTGCTTACTGCGAGGGGCGCCGGCGGAATAGTTTGAAGTCTCCAGAAAGGTTTACGTACTGGTACGATGTAGGCAAAGGCATTGGCACACTGAAATATGTGTTGGTTTTTCTTTCTTCTCATTCGATTTCAAGTCGATGCGGAGCGCTTTACATTTACTACCTGAATTTGTAATTGCACGACTCCTTTAATGGAAAATCTACTTTTAACCGGTATGACAGTTCTTGACTGTCCATCTTCTTATGATGATGAACAGGTGACGGGACATGTTACTGTAAATTGTTATACGTTATTTTATAGTCAACAGTTGTCCAGTTGCGTCAAATAGTACTTGAAATCGAAAATTTCAATAATATCTACCGAGTATGAGATGGGCAATTCACGCCTATACTCCCATTTTCTTTACTCGGTAAATTTGAGCTAGATATCTTTTTGGGTTGGCGAGAAGGAGTGTGCGCATGTAAAGACGCTCATAATTGAAGAGGCCCACCTCTCTCTCTCACGCCCGTTGCGTCGTCAGGATTAGCGTCTCCTCCCCCGACCAAAAAGGTGTGAGGCGTCGTGTCATTGTGCGAGCACCCCTTCGTCCCCCCCCCCCTCTCTCTCTCTCTCTCTCCCCCTTCCTCCCCCTATTTCCCTCTCTCTCACCCCTACCCCACCCCCCTCTTCCGGCGCGTCTCAAGCCTCCTAGCGTCTCTCTTTTTCTCCCTCTTTCAGGTCCCTCCGCCCGAACGAAAACAAACCGGCGTCTCAATAGCGGCCCTGCCTCAGAGCTGCCGCCGCGTGCAGGAGAGCCCATTGTCCACAATGCGTCGTGGCAAAGACCACGATGATGATGATGATGCTCAACTATCATCGATTGTCATCGCTAAGCCATGATGACCGTGTCGAAGGAAAATAATCATCTAGTGTTTTAACTGGCGATGCAAATGTTGTCGCAAATCATGCCAAACTGAAAATTTGAACTCTTTTGGACGTGTTCAACTAAATAAGGGTTGAGCGTCAATTTTTGAACAATTGAGAATGTTTTAACCTTCTAGTCCATAGCACTTTCAAGTATATTGCGAGTTCGTGCCAGTTGAAATATTTTGCGACGTCAGGGTGGTCGAGGGCACATTGACATTGGGTGCAGACGAGTAGGGTACGTGGCGAGGGGGTATCTTGACGGCGGCACCGTGAGAGGGGCCGCCGTGAAAAGGGCGGTAAAGATATGCATCGCCCCGCCCAGCTGTAAGCAGCTCCTTCAGCAGCGTGCGGGGTGAATGAACCGCAGCCGCAGCAGCAGCAGCGTCCTCTCCTCTCAAGACGAAAGTCATTTTCTTGTTGTCCTCTCATCATGCCTAGTTTTCTTTTGTCATGTTTGCAGTTTACTTTTTTTTTATTTGTATGTTTGCATGAATTATTCCACGGCGCTCTTGTTGTAGCGGCGCGGCTGCGGGCCGGCGGCCGGGCGCTGCGCTGCGCTGGGCGGTGATTGGCCGCGGCCGGGCGAGGGTGGGGGAGCCTCATTGGCTCGGCGCGCGAGGCGCATGGCGGCCGGCCCGCTCCGCACCGCCACGCCGAGCCACGCTGCGCCGGGTAATCGGGAGACGGGCCGCAGTGTGTTGTGTATATCCGCCCTGCTTAGTAATGTTGGTGTTGCATTTATTTGAAAAAAAAATGTTAACGCAAACGGCAAGAGTACTTTGTACTGAAGAAAATTTATAGATAGTATTCAATGTAAGGGATGCTCCACACTGTGCCACCACACTTAAAATTCTACGAACGCCCACCTTTATATTATGGAGGTCATGTTCATGTGAAGAATAATTTCTGCGCTGCTGTGACAGACACAATTCGTTCAAATCCTCGCGTTCGTAAAAATGAAGGTTTACGTTCACATAATGAACGTTTTGAGGATCGGTATACTGTACCTTACTGAACGATCCCACATTCATATTTCATGTTATGAAAATGGACTTCATAATTTGAAGAGTTGCGTTCATAATACTGTTTGCTATTTGTTAGTGAGATTTTAAGAGTGCTCCTTATATTACTAAAATTGTCGAAATCCATATTGCTAAAGTAACAAAATACAACTTTTCTCTCCGTAACGATTCATTGTTTACGCATTTAACGAGACCTATTCTCTTCTATTAACGCACAAGAGTGCCAGGGTGTCCGGTGTTTCAATCATTCAGGACGAGACGTCCTAGCATTTTTTCAAAAAAATTTAAACCGCGATTTAAACTCTTTTCGTTTTTCCCCTTTTCTCTGAGCTTTACGTTCGCCTAGCAGTCAGCTGTGTTGTGTGTGATTGTACTCCGGAAGCTCGCAGCAATGTGCTGTGCGGCCAGCGAAGCGATGACATGCTACTTTGTGTCGCCCCCTCTTCCTCCCCCCTCACCCTCCTCCCTATTCTGTTGTGCTTCCAGGCCGATATGAGACCGTCAACAAACCTCCCATCTCAATTATGCAGTCCGTTAGGGTGTCCCGCCCACTGAATGGTGTCGCCTTACCTTGTGACAACTGTCTGTCTGCGAGCAAAAAGGATTAGAGGCCTTTACTCCCTTTTCTCGCCCTCTTTGCCGTCTCTCTCTCTCTCTCTCTCTCTCTCTCTCTCTCTCTCTCTCTCTCTCGCTCGCTCGCTCTATGCTACTATTATGCCGTGTATTGGGGGACATATGCCACTAATGGGATAATTGTGTGGAGAGGTTCAGCAGACCCCCACCCCCTTTCCTACTCCCCCTTTCTTTTTGCTCGTACGCGCTTTCCCCGAAACATTTTTGCCTCTTTTGAATATGTGTCGCTGAGGACCATTGACAGCAGGACTGCGTAGTGGATTTTTACGTTTGGCACGATTTTTTGATTGGCTTCTTTTGGGGGGTAACTTTGAGAGCTAAGGATACCCTTCCCTGGGCAGTGAAGCACGCGAGTGCGAGAAGTCCGCGAAAACCCACAGTTTTTGAGGAAGTTAAAATAACTTTTTAATTTATTTAATCTACTGTATTCATATCGCAATAAACAAGCCGACCCCGAAGTGGCCGTGTGGCCTTCGCTCTTGTTATTTCGCGTTTGAAGGAGGCTAAAAGGCTGGCTGCTTTTCTGCCCGCGTCTTGAGATTGCCTTTGCTGTGCAAGATGGCGTGGCCGGCGGTGCCGCGGCGGGGCTTTAGAAGTCGGGCGGGGATCGAGGCCAACGAGGCACACGCAGCCGCCGCCCCGCCCCA
Organism: Frankliniella occidentalis; assembly: GCF_000697945.3. NCBI lineage: Eukaryota > Metazoa > Arthropoda > Insecta > Thysanoptera > Thripidae > Frankliniella > Frankliniella occidentalis. The sequence goes on from NW_026267136.1 coordinate 2,835,550, forward strand.
CCCTACCCGGCCTGGTTGATAGTCATTAGTTTGCTGCTTGACTCTCTCGTGTGGGGAGGGGGCGAGTGCTGCTGCAAGTCCTGAAGCGTTTTCAAAAGCGAAAAGCGGAATAGGAAAAAAAAATGTATATCTACATAGTCGTGTGAGGTTGGGCTTTTGAAGTATGTAGTTGGTATGTGCAGTGCAGCCGCCCCGCGAGCGCTGCCAACCCCGCACGGGACGTAATAAAATATCGAGATGGGTCCCCCGCGGCGACCAGAGTCGAGGAGGGTCCCCCGTGCTGCACTGTTGCCAACGTAGGCACGCGCCGGGCGGAGCCACTATTCAAATCAAACGTGGCCGTGTGCATAAGTGGAAGAAAAAAGTCTGTGTATGTATGTGGGTGTGTGTATGCTGTGCACGACTGCATGAGGGAATAATGAGAATAGTCGAACAGCTCACACCTTTATCTCATCCGATACTGTTTGCTCGTATTCTCCAATTTCTCCCATTTTTTTCGCTCACACGTCTTTTTCCTTTTTCTTTCCCTTCGCTTCATCTCTGTGCAGAAATATAATGACACGCGTTTTGAGGTAACAAGACGTAACATTAGACGCCCGCGCGCGTCTCTGCGGCTCGGCGGCGGCGCGGGTTGAGCGTTTTGTGGCGTATAATGGGCGGCAAACAAGGTCTCGTCTGAAGGGAAATAATAAATGCGGTAAGGAAGGGAAACAACTTGGCCCCTATGAGTCCTCCGATTTCCCCTCCCCCCCCCCCCCCCCCCCCTCTCTCTCTCTCTCTCTCTCGCGGCGCGGCGATGATGGTGGCGCCTCAAACACGCGCGCCGGGCGCCACAAAGGAGATCTGCACGACGGCGGGGGAATGAGGACGCGGCGTGGTCCTGCGTGGGGCGCGTTGCGTGATTGGGAGAGCGAAGCATGACGACCAGAGTCGAGACTGGAGTCCTTTCCATCGTAACAAGCTACCTTGACTACTGTTCGTTAATTCTCATATATCTACTCCTTTTTATGCAACTTCCAAGTTGCCCCCTGGCCCTCTTGTGATTTTGTTTCGTTTCTCAACTTTTGTGAAGTGGAAGTTGAGGACGCCCGACCACGCACAAAAAAGTTGTAGAGTAGATAAGTCGGGCTCCCTTATTTCTGTTGTTTCTTTTTCTTTCTCGTCTGGGGCGTATCGACGACAACTTTTTCCGTCGCGGCCAGCTTGTTTTTTCATTGTTTTTCCGGCTCCTAGGCTCCTAGGCGCCGTATCGCGCCGCCGCCATGCCAAGGCGTCTCCCTCTCCCAGTCTAGAGCATTGATTCAGTAAATCCTCTGTTTCAGTTTCATGCGGGGTACAAATATTAAGGGGAGTGCGGACCCCAATGATGGTCCTGTTTTTTTCGCGACCCTATAAAATATTTGTACCCCCTCCCCCAAAAAAAAAAATCGTGTAGTATGGGATCGACCCATTATTTACCCTCTCTGGTAAAAATTTCAATGTACGTTATGTTCTAACAAAGTTCCTGCTAGGAATTCTCCGACCGCGAGTGTGCAGTAGTTCCCACTGTAGAGGTCAGCAGCAGTGTGCCGGAGCAGCAGCGGCGGCGGCAACTCAATTCCGGGTGGCGCGGTTAATGCGGATCGAATTTCAGTAGCGGAGGGGCTGCGCTGGCGGAGCAGCAGCAGCAGCAGCAGCAGCAGCAGCAGCAGCAGCAGCAGCAGCGCAGCCCTCTCCACCGCCATTCAGTGGGTAGTCTACTACTGCGTAAGGAGACTTTTCTATTCCGCCGCGCGCTCGCATTTTTCCTATGAAGACATTCCCCCCCCCCCCCTCTCTGCACCTCCCGCGCGCCCGGGCTCACGCGGAATGCGGTCCTGACTCGATTAGTTCGCACAATAAAGTCCCCAGTAGACGGCGGCCCCTCTTCGGCCCCCTCCCCCGCTGCTGCTGCTGCTGGAGGCTCTGCTATGGCCGCTCGGCTCGGGCTTAAGTGCTAATATTGCGCGCGCACAAGGCGACGCGCAAGGGGGGGAGATGGGGTAGGGGGTAGATATACACCGCGCGTGTGAGGAGGATGGAATTCCAGCCGGGGGGCTTTACTCACACTCACACATACGTAAACAGTCGTCGCGTCGTCTGCATAGCGTTCGTCTGCAAAAGCGTACGCCGCCGTCGTCGTCGTCTGCTGTGCAGCAGCTGGAGCACGGGGAGAGGAGGGGAGCGGGTAGAGGAGGAGGAGGGCACCGAAGCTAAAAGTGAAGCGAATGAGTAATTCGGGTCGTCTGCACAACGTGCACACAACATACACACATGCTCCGGGGCAGATGAGGTGCTCTCTCTCTGTCTCTCGCTCGCTCTGTCTCTTGCGCTCTGTCACTCGCTCGCTCTACATAGGCCCGGAACGATGAAGCGCCCCAGAATCCTCCAGTACCGCACTGGAAAAACAAAGGTGCTAAGTCCCACCTTTCAAAGGCACTAAGGGTTCAATGCCTTTACAAAGTCACTAATTTTTAGCACCTTAAGGGGCCCGTTAGTGCCTTTACAGGGGCACTAAACTCAGAATTTGGTTGGCGCCCTACGAAAGGAGCTGACTTAGCACCTTTGTTTTTCCAGTTCGCAGCTGCTGCTGCTGCTGCTGGTGTCTTCCTTTACCAAAGAGGCTTTGTAACTTTGCTAGCAGACGACGCCAGCAGACGACGCACCGACGAGTGCGTTATTAATTAATGATGTGGCCGCGGGGCGCGCTCGGGATTCCTGGCGTTCCTCTCACCCCCTGCCTCTCTCTCCCACCCCTCCTCCCCCCTCCTCCCCTTATTGCCCCTACTCAGGAGACAGACCCCCGGGGGGATCGCATCCCAAGGCCGCGCGGCAGCTCAGCCCTTGTGAGAACGCGCGCCTTAAACTGTGCGACATTTTGTGTGCGCAGAAATCTAATTACATTATTTTGTTATAATTACTTCTTGAATTAACGCGCCCGTGCCGCGAGCTCCCTGTGGAGATGAACTAATTTAAAAGTCTCCCGCGCGCTCGCGGGAAGAGTCTCTCTAGCGGCTGAGATTTTCAAATACCAGCGTCCTGCCGCAATAAGAAGTGCAAAGAGGGGGAGAGAAAGAGTGAGAGAAGAAGGGAGGACGCAGAAATGTGTCGCGGGCCCAAACGACCGGCTTCTTTAAGAAGACGACTCTGTGAAGTCCAACTTACCCCGCGCGCCCGCAGGGAGCCCACCACCACCCCTGTACTCCCGCGGGGGAGGCGAGGGTGTCGCGGCGACTATCGCATTCCTCGCTGTTTATTAAGAACGCCCTCCCTCCTCCCTTTCCCTCTCCACCACACCCCCTCTCCCCGCGCACCACCCGCGACCCCATCAGCCCTTATTCTGGCCGCGCTGCTGCCGAGCTGCTTAGAGCCATTCGGCAAAACAAATTAAATCTTCAAAAAGTGGAAAATTGGGAGTCCGGGTGCCCCACGGACTGCAAAGGCGCGTTGGTTTTGGCCGTGGCGGAGCGTAGCGTAGCGTGCGTTGTAAAGGTCGGGTCGCTTGTCGCTTTGATGTGTTTTTATTT
>NW_026267136.1:2839504-2845072 GCF_000697945.3 Frankliniella occidentalis
GAGAGAGAGAGAGAGAGAGAGAGAGAGAAGGAGGGGGGAGGGACGCGAGAGGAATGCTAGGCCCGCAGCTCATCAGGGCAGGAAGGGCAGGTGGCCTGCAGGGTGGCCTCCCTGACTCGTAAATACTATTAATAGCCAAGTGGTATTTCATAAGGTCTTCTGCTACCCCTCTGCCTCGGCTTGGCATCCCCAATCCCCTCCCTCCCTTCTCGCGCTTACTCCCCTCCCCTTCTCCATGTCCCCTCTTCTTTCTACCCCTCTCACTTTGCCCCTCCCCCAGCCTATTCATTCTGCTGGTTTTATCTTTTTTCCTCTGCTTACGACTCCACATGCAAAATACTATTACTCTACACTACACCTTCTTTACGCGTGAGCGTTTTCCTACCCGAGCCCTATGTCTATATTGACAGGGACGTAGTATCGGTCTGTCCCTTTCTAAACTTCACAAATTAATTTTCAATGCGACACGAGTCACAAAATATAATTTTTTGCTGAAAAGAGAGGGCCGATCAATGACCTAATAGTATGAGTTTGGTTGCTCGAAGTAATGCTGATGTATTTCGTATGTATAATAAGCCCCAGACTGCGACTGCGCCCCAAGCCCCAGGCCCGCCCGGAATGTGTCTCCGGCCGGCCTCACCAGACTGGAGGCACCAGAGAGCTATTCTCATACACGCATTTCTCTCGGCCACTCAGAGCCACACGCCTCTGGACGCGACAACGCAGCAAACCCGCTTTTCGTTTTCTTTTCAGTGTTTATTTGAAAGAGGAACGGTGCTTTGTATACTATATCCTCCACCCGGCGCTGACCGCGCGGTGATGGCGCCGTGACGGTAGGCAACGCGCCCGCGCGGCTGCTGTGCGGTACAGCGTGACTTCCAGCAGGCGCGCGAGCAGACCCCGCACAACAACCAGCAGGCAGGAAAATCATGTTTTGATTTTCGGGGGGAACACACACACACACACACTCTGAGGTGAAAAGTTTGTACCGAGAGGGGACGAGCAGTAGTAGCGTCGATAAGTCAAAGTTTAAGTGCAGTTCTTTGCTGGCACCGCGCGCTTCGCGAGGCGTCGTCGTCGGGTCGGTGGCCGCGCCCCAAAGTGTTGGCTGCGGACGCCCCTTTCCGTTTTTCTCTCCTCCTCCTCTTTCTCCCTCTCCCTCCTTCTCCTTTCCCCTCACACACACACACACACTTCTCTCTTCTCCTCTCGAACCCTCGCGCGCGGGCACCCACATCACCCCCGACCCACCCCGCCCCGCCCGCAGCCCCTTTGCATGCCCGCCCGCGGGGCAGTAGACCCCTCCGTCTCTCTTCAAGACGTGTCTCACTGCCCACTCAGAATGGCCCCCAGCCTCGCCCCTTAGCCCCCCTCTCTCTCTCCCTTAAATCCCCCGCACTGGACCAAACCCCCTTGCGGAAGAAAAAAAAATTGGAGAGGGGGGGAAAATGATAAAAAGGCAATCGACAGCATGTCAACACAACGTGTTGGGCGCGTGGCATGCGGGAGGGTCGCGTTATGGACGGGCCCAAGGGGCAGTAAGGGAGAGGATGGGTGGCGTAGCGTAGCGCAGCCCCAACGCGCCGGGAGCGCGAGGTGAAAGGGATTTGTGGAGGAACATTTGTCATCCTTCTTGATATGCATGTCCGACGACGGGCGACCCCGCCGGTTTATTTTGGATGGAGCAGAGTGGCCGAAGTAGACCGCGAGCGCCGCGTGGCCAGCAGTGCGGCGGGAGGAAAAAGCAGGAAGGAATGGTGGAGGAAATCAGGGGGAACGGCAGGAGGGTGGGTGCGCGGGGTTTAAGAGGAAAAGTCGACCTTTGTATGCCGGCGTGCGGGCATATCGCCAGGATTGAACGCGCGCTCGGGGGACTCCCCCCCCCCCCATTGTGCATTTAAATTGATTAATCCTTGTTTTCCAATTGAGTCTTTGAGCGCGCCCCGTCCGCGCGGCCCCTCTGCTCCGGGCGCTCCGGGCCCCTCGCCAGCCCTCGCCAGCCTCCCCACTGAGCCCTGCAGCCCGCCGGGCGCCACCCAAAGGGACAAATAATTTAATCCCGACCGTGGCGAGGGCGGGGCGGGGCGTCGGGGAGGAGGGCGCAGGAAAGGAGGGGGGGGGGGCGAGGCCCCGTGGGGCGTCATGGGCGCGGCTCTCCCTACCTCCGCGTTGGGTGGAGGGGAAAAAAACAACATTCAGAGTGGAACAGCGAATAGGTGTGAGCGTGTGTGTGTGGGGAGAGAGAGAGAGAGAGAGTGTCGTCATTCATTCGCTCTCTAAACACGCGGTTTTCATTTGGGGCTGCCTACTTACGTCGTGGTTGTGTTCAGCAGCGGGCGCAGAGTCCGTGTGGAATGTGAGAGGGAGGGAGGAAGGGAGCGAGAGAGAGGAGAGAGAGAGAGAGAGAGAGAGAAAAAAAGAGAGAGAGAGAAGACGTAAAAGAAGAGGGGATTTGCCCCACTTGAAAGAAATTAAACCGGCCCGCTGGTGAGGTGTCGGGCGGCTATGGTGCACATGTTACATCACGCGGTAGAAAATTAGTTGGCAGTTGCTTGGTCCCCTGGGAGAGCGGGTGCGCGGTGGGACACGATAGACTCTCTCGCTCGCTCGTCTCCTTTCGTCTCCTCTTCTCTCCCTGCAACACGTCCCTAGGGGGGTACTACATGGAAAGAGGGGGGGGGGGTAGACCAGGCCCTTCCCATAGCCGGCACGGGCGCTCCTTAAATTGATTGTTTGGAGTCGATCTGCTCTGGAAAAGGTTCATGGGGGGGAGGGGCCGGTGCCCGTGCCGTGGGGAGGCGATGATGCCTCCTCAATTCACTTTACCGCACACGAAGGGCAAGGGTGATTCGGTCCAGCTCGTGTACTTTTCTACTTACTTTGATATGTCGAATTGTGCTGCTGCGCCGAAGACAGATGAAATAATGTATGTTAGCTTGTGAAGACGCAAAAGCCTGTATTTTTTTTTTTTTTTTTTAAGCGCATTGCAATTTTTTTTTCCTAAAATCACACGGTTCAGAATTTTACACGCGAGGAAAAATAATAAGCTTTGCATTTAAAATGCAACGTTTCAGCGGGTGTACATGTTCGTTTAGGTGTTATCGAAACAATTTAACATTTGCGTCGAGTGGCGACAGCCGGCCTAACGCGCATGTTGCGAACACACTGTATGGACGCACGTCGGTAAAGTGGAAGTTTCGAGTTTAGCACCCACATTATCCACGCCTACTCGCAGTCCTCCACCCCCACCCCCCTCTCTCTGTCTCTCCCTGTCTCTCTCGCTCTCACGCAGTATAATCCGCCCGCTCGTATTGTGGATTGAAACGTTTTTGCGTTAATCGAGCGTTAAGTTGTAATCAGATGCCGGAGTGTTTCCGCTCCCCTCTTCTCTCCTCCGTCCCCAGGGGTACGAGGCCCGCAGGGGGTGGTGGCGGGGGAGGGTGGGGTGGTAGGTGGTCAGTACAATCAATGCTGGTGCTAACTGGCATGTGTCCGATCACCACACAAGCAGCGCTCTGACTGATGAGTTCTGGCTGCGGTCGATCGGTCAGCGGCCTTCAGAGGGCACTTTCGACGTAATGATTTTGCCTTATAATCTCCCCCATGAGCTGCGACGCTATTGCGAGAGCTGAATGGTCTCGATATTTCAGTAGCCTCTGATTAATGCTTTTAAAATTTTTCTCTAGCTGGTAGACTACTTCACAAATAATAAGATATGTAAATTTACGATGAGAATACCTTATTGTCATTTAACTTCGACCAAGAAAATAATTACCCAGTGATTTCTCGCTTTCATATTTACGGCGAGGTTTTTTTTTCACCGTGCACATGTCGTGCCCAGTCAGGAACAAAGGAGCGTGCTCCGCTCGCAGTGGGACAGTCCTGGTTCGCGAGCGTCCCCCGGAGGGACGCCATGAGATGTTCGCCATGGCTGGGCGAGAGCGGGGGCCGAGGTCGGGTAGGGAGGAGGGGGCAGTTTATTTGGTGTTGTGGCGTGTAGTATGTGGGCCCGCGGGGTGTGTCTGCACTGGCTTTGGGTATATGATGCGCGCCCCGCCACGCTCCGCCACGCCCCGCTACGCCCCGCCACCCTGGTCGGAGTCGTAAACAGCCTTGAATTGTATGCCCCGCGTGCAGGGACCCTGGGCGCTCCGTGACCGCCGCGCCGCCGCCGCGAAGCACCCGCAGGGAATAAAATGGAGAACGCCTGTAAACAAAAGTACATGTAAGGAAAAAACTGCCAACCCAAAGACAGGACGTGGGAGTAAGAAAACAGACGACATCTTCGATGTGCCCCGCCTCGGTCAGCCCCGGCCGCCACCCTGCGCTGCCCCGGTAACGTCCTGTTCTGTCGGGTCAGTGGGGTGAGACGGAGAGAGAGATGAGGTAGTTGCCTGGAGTAAACCAGAAAAAGGGAGCAAGTGGAGAAGAGGATGAAAAGAAGTAAGTAGTGCTAGTAGCACTGCTGCGGGGAAAATAAAATAAATGCTGGAGAACGAAAGCCCCCCTGGCTCCTCCTGGAGTAGAAGCAGTGAGGAGCGCCAGGCCGGGGCAGGGCGGTGAATGCTGAGGCGGAGAGGTCCCTGGAAAGGGGAGGTAGGTAGGAAGGGGTAGGGATGGGGGAGAGGGAGGAGGAGGTGAAGAGGAACGCCGGGGGGCCCATGGTCCCGGCGAAACGCGAGAATAACCGGAAATTCGAGTTATGGTCGGGTGAATGAGGCTTCCCACCGGAGGGGGTAAGAGAGGTCCCACTCTCCCCCGCTCTCTCTCGCTCCCTCCCTCTCTTCCTCTCTCTCTCTCTCTCTCTCTCTTCTCCTCTAAGCCTCTTTCTGTTTCTGTCTCCCACCCCTCTCCTTCTCTCCGGGAGAGAGGTGCAATCATAAGCCCGTACAGCACACGGCCGTATTATGCCGAGGTGTTTCCAGGGAACGAGGTGCGCCCCCGGCAGTCTGCATGTCTAGGGGGTTGGAGGGTGAGATAGTGAGAGAGAGAGAGTTGGGGGCTGCTCCTCTCTCTTTCCGTCCTGCTGTCCTCCACCCTCTGTACACCCTGTCAACCCCTCGTCCCCTGGAGGGGAAGGAAAAAATGCCTCTGCAAATGGTCCACACGATGGTTTAAAATAACAGCCTTGCGCCTTGCGTTTGATGAAGTTCGAGAAAATCAAGCAACACCTAGTTGCTGTATGGTGGGTTTCTGCTTGGTGTTTCCCAAACAGCATGGAAATCGGAACATACCGTGTTTATCCTCCTATAACGTCGGAAAGCCGATTCGTAATAATTTTGTGATTTAAGAATTTAAAATCGTAACCTTCCAAACATTATTTCTCGCGGAAAATTTTCCCGTGAAGCCCATACGCACCAAACTCTTTCACATCGTGGTCCCCCAGCATGTATAATCTGCGGTGGACTCCACGGACGGTGCGGTGCTTACAGGAGGGGTCTCGGCGTGCATGCACAGGCGATCTGCTCAGCGTTATCTACTGGTGGCGCGTATGGCGACTGCTTGGGCCCCTCTTCATTCCGACAAAAGCGGGGGCGGCGCGGGGGGTGGCGCGTCGTGCCGCGGGGG
>NW_026267136.1:2845396-2847443 GCF_000697945.3 Frankliniella occidentalis
GGGAGGCAGGAGGGACAGCAAAGACATCTGGCGTGCGCCGCGTGTTATTTTTCATAATTCTATTCTCGACTCTGTTCTTTTTTTCTTCGGCAGGCTTAAGTCACCTGGACAACCCCAACAAGGATTACACAGCCGAGAACCTCAGTGGCTACGGCAGTGCGGCCGCGGGCGGCAAGACGAAGAAGAAGAAGCGGAGGCATAGGTGAGACATCACCACAGATCTGCATCCCCAAAGACATTCGGGAAAGAAGTCTGACCGTCGGACGTAATTTAACCCGCGCAGCTATCGCAAATACTCACAAATACTGGTGTCGATACATCAATCGGTAGCGACTCGATAAGAATAAAATTTAAATTAGTTTAGTGAATATCTTTTACCCCCGGAGTTCCCCCACCTTGCGCGGGGGACAGGGGCCTCAGCCCGAGTTGGTGCAATATCGTTTGCTTGTCTTTCCGCCCAACTGCAGGACAATCTTCACCAGCTTCCAGCTCGAGGAGCTGGAGAAGGCGTTTAAAGAGGCCCACTACCCGGACGTGTACGCCCGGGAGCTACTCTCGCTCAAGACCGACCTACCCGAGGACAGGATACAGGTAAGCCACCGCGCACAACAAGCACACTTCCAAGTCACGACCGCCCTTTTCTACCCCTCCTCCTTTCATTTTTTCGCACACCACGCCTCATTGCCTCATGCGGAGCAGAGAGGAACATGGTGGAAAATACAACACGCAATGATGACTTTTTGGCGGCTCCGCGCGCGGCGTTGCAGCCCGGCGAGAGGGGAGAGCGCGGCAACGTCGCACTGTCGTGGCCATGGCGGGACGGTGCGGGGCGCGGAGCGTGGGGCGGGTGGAACTGTTGTAGAGCTGCTGCTCTAGAACTAGAGTGATTGGCTGGCGCTGCTCTCTCCCCCTCGTACGCACCCCCTCTCCCCCTCGCGCCACGCAAGGCCCCTAGCACATGGGCCCTCCCAGCCCCGCCCCGCCCCGACGCAGGCGCCCGCTTACCTCACGCGTCACCGCACTACCGCACGACAAAGAGGCTGCAGCACTACTACTACCACTGCTACCGCACGTGAAAGTAGTGTTGCGGGCAAAAGAAAAGGGTTTCGTCTATTTTCTTTTTATTCTCCCCCTTCGTCGTCGTCTCGCTTTTGCGGCCACGCTGCTGCCATTCTTCTTGTGTAGAAGTTTTCAACGAGTACATTTTTATCTCCCCCATGTACTACCGTTGTACATTTTTTTAATATATGAGCCCATTTTATCAAATTGATACGTCAGGAGAAAATGCGGAGGTCAGGTCCTCACCGTGAAGGTTTAACAAAGTGCATAGATTTAATTGGCAAAATTTTGGGTGATATTCTCAAGTTCTTTCACTTGTTTTTAACAGCCGAGCATCGAAGTCTCCACAGAACAATGCGCCTCATTTGCTTGAAAGAAACAGCAACAATAAACGACAAGACCTGGACAAGACCAACTTATGATTTTACCACGAGATACATGTGTTTTGCAATCATATACCATTGATTGCGTCCACATGTTTTTCCGTCGGTCTTTTCTTCCGTAGCGCGTCCGCATGTCGGCGGTACTTACGCCCCTTTGCGATCGATAGCCTATTAGCAGCCCCTCATTGGCCCGCTGCCTTCCTCAGGCCTCTGCACACTAATGACCCACCTCCCCGCCCCCCGCTGAGACTTAGGCCCCTATTGTACTACGGCTCGAGGGCTGTTCGGGTAATTTTCGCCTTTATGCATTACTCTTTGTCGCCCCGCTGTTGACGCTCCAGTATATCGTTAAGCCCTTCCCTCCCTCTCTCTCGCTTTATTTTCCCTCTGCGCCGCTACTACGTCGTGTCGTCTCACATTCCATGTCGCACATTGTATACTGTACTATGGGCTCATCTCTCTCTCTTATACTCTTCTTGCTCTTTGTTGCACTTATACCACCCCTTTTCATCATGCATTTTGCATCCACGCGTGCATTTTGAAAGGTGCACACACGCTTCGCGCCGCTCTGCGCTGCTTTTCGGAGGCTGTTTGAGCGCTGTGTG
>NW_026267136.1:2848253-2849296 GCF_000697945.3 Frankliniella occidentalis
GCGCCACGCCGCTCCACATGGCCGACCCACCACCCAATGAGCGGGCCTGCGCGCGCACAGCCAGCCAATCACGCGCATGCGCTGCCGCAGCTCTCTCTCTCGCTCCTTCCCACCACCCTATCATGCTCTCTCTCTCCTTCTCTCTCTCTCTCTGCCTCTCACGCACACACCTAACCCCAGCCTTGTCCCGCGTGCTTATGTTCTACTTTTCTTTCCCTTTCCAATCAGTAACTGTGGTGGTTTAGTGGAGCAGCTTTCAAGACTCTTGCGTAGGCACTCGTGCCAATTTAAAAAAAAAATTAATAGAGATATCAAACTACTTGGCTGAATTGAATAGACTTGTCGTGAAATATTTCAACAAACGCATTCCAGGTTTACAACTATTATCGCTTCTATCGCACCCTTGATTTTTTAAACACGACGTAATTGTTTTACTCGGCAGTTAAATCAAAGGGTCTGTATATTAACATTTTTGGACACACATTATCTTTCTAATTAGTTTTTATTAAAAAGAAAAAAAAATGTCAGTCTCTCCGACGGGATGCTCTTTCCGCATTTCCTCACCTCATGTCCGCCCGTCCGTCGTCCGCCCGCCCGTCTCTCCGCCCGTCCGTACGTGCTAACGTGCGCTTACTCAGCCCGGGCATGTGTGTGACGGCCGTTAATTATAATTTGACACCTTTTTTCCTATCCTCATTTTTTTGCCAATTACTGGCGTGTCCCCGCACGCTGACGCCGACCACGCGACATGTTCGTGACACTCTCCTCTCTCTCTCCCCCTACCCATCACCCCTTTCCCCCCATACCACACTTCGCTTATTGCTGCTGGTCGCACCTGAATAAACGCTTAAAAATCATCAAGTGGCAATTATAATTTTAAAATATTCATGTCGAATAAAAATGCAAATTTTTGCAGGCCGCTCGGGGTCGAGTCCCCGGAAGCGATTGGTAATGGTCCCTATTAAAAGCAAATGTAATCACTGTTGTCGACCGACCAGCAGGTGAAGGGCCCCTGCTGCTGGCAGATGCGCAAGGGACGGCGA
>NW_026267136.1:2856071-2858448 GCF_000697945.3 Frankliniella occidentalis
GACACCCCCAATGTCTCAATTTCTCCTTTTTCCCATTTACAAAAAATTTAAAGGAAGTTCCTTGCCACAAGTAGGCACAAAGGTGCGCGTTTTGTCGCATGTTTTTGGATGGGCGCAAACCGGCGCAAACTGAGCCTCTCTGGGCTGGTCTGAGCCGCATGAAGCCGGCCAGCCTCCCGCGCATTGTCTTTTGTGTGTTATGTAACACAGCCAGGGGCAGAGCGCAGTCGGGGCGCCGAGGGAGGAAGCGAAAAGGGGGAGGGCTTGTCCAATTACACGAGATCCATTTTTGCTTCCAATTAGACCATTATGATTAACTTCATTTTCTAGACGAAAACAAGAGGCCGGGTAAGGGAGTGGAGAAGGGGATGATGGGAGAGGTATGGCCTATGGTCGTTGTGCGAGGAAAACCGTGCGAACGGCAAATGCACGTGAAACTTATTGTCACAAGGGAGCCCGACGCGTATACCTTCCATTATTGTAAAACGTTCTGTGCGGACGAAATACCCACGAAATGCTGTGCCAATAAGCTAAGTGTGTTCTTATGAAAGAACCTCGATTGGCCCCGCGTCTGCAGCCGGTCCGATCGTTTTGTCGAGGAACCCGGAGGACACGACTGCAGCTGACTTGAATAGCGCAGCAGGTTGTGCGTTAATGTCTGGTCTGCGTGGATCCTGACAGGTTCGACTCCGCACCCCAGACTCCGGCGGCCCCGCCCCCGCGCCGCCCCCGCACGTGCGGCTTGATTGGAAGAGAAAGGCCTGTGCCCGGGGGCGGCGCGGGGGCGGGCCCGCCTGCACCGCCTCTCTTATTCCCGGCCGTGTTGTACTTTTCGTCCCGATCGAATAAGGCTCGGTCTGAACGGGCGAGTTATCGCGAGAGGTGCGAGAGGAAGAGGACGGCTCTGAGAAGGGATAAACTCGTTTTCAGCCAGCCCCTTGCGCCGTGGGGAGGGTCTCCTCCGGGGCTCCAGGGATAGAGAAGTGAGAAAGGCCTGCATGCAGCACAGCATTGTCGTCACTATCAATCGTTGAGGTCGAGGAGAGGCGATCAGATAAGGCGCTTAACAGTCACCAAATCAACAAATATCTTTACTTTTCGTAATTGAATATGCCGTTACAGTTTATTAAATTTCGGGGTAAATTTATATTGGCACACGCTGCGTGCACTGTAAATTGCTTATGAACTATAGGTTCGTAATGCAAACCAAAACGTTCGTAGCTTACGAAGGATTTTGAAGCGTTGTACTCCATTACGAACTAATTGTTCGTAAGCTTACGAACAAATAGTTCTTAATGCAAACCGATTGTTCGTAAGGCCCGTCTAGCCTTACAAACAATCGCTTTGCAATACGAACAATTTCTTTGCAATACAAAGTACGAAAATTGTTCGTAACGTTTGCAAAGTATTTAGTTCGTAAGCTTTTTACAGTGTGCACATGTGTTATTACGGTCGCATTCAAAAAGTAAAAAAATAAATGATAATACATTTTCCGACTTATTTGCCCTACTAATGTTATGTTTTGTTTTGAGGTTTTGTGTGTGACTGTCGTCCTTATACGAAAGTTACCATACCAACCGACCTTTCAAAAAAACTCACAGTCATCGCCGCACCAGTGTAATTCATATTGTATTGTTTTTTGAATTATTCGCATCCTCTAATTTCCCCGGGACTACTTATTATTCCCATTAAATGATTGCCGCGTGGGCGGGCGTGTCTCGTTGATTGGCGTGGAGGCGCGTGTGCGCTGCTCGGGCCGGAGTGCGTGCGCCTGGCAGGGGCGGGGCGGAGCGGAGCGGGAAGGGGGAAAAGGAGTTTGTCATTGTGAAACACGCTGATGCTGATTCGATGATTGAGGTGTCGCTCGTTTAACCGCCATAATTTAGTTTTTCGTTAATTATAATATCCACCGCGGACAGCGAGCAGAAGCGTGTTGAGTTTGGCTTTATTGTTTTAACCCTTTCCGTAGAATGTTGGTTTTATTTTCGGTTGCCACCACTGTCCTTGTTCTTGTCTGGCCAATCCTCGTGATCATGCTCCCTTGGGCTGCTGCTGCTCGATTGTGAATCTCCTCCTAGCTCGAGCTACTCAGCGATCGAAGCGGCTTTGGTCGAGTTAATTAGGCCCCGAAACTAGCCAGCCAGCCGTTGGTGTACGACCAACCCCGCCCTGTCCCGCCACGCCCCGCCACGCCCCGCCACGCCCCGCTAGGCTCGCGAGTAGTACCAGCGGCCAGCCGGTAATAAGACGTAATAAGACGTTACAAAGGGCGACCAATGCTGGGCTGGGGTGCCGCCGTCGCGTCGCGCCGGCGGGTCATTGTGGGCGCATGAAAGGCAACACGCCGAACATTCTCTCTCTCTCTCTCTCTCTCTCT
>NW_026267136.1:2859518-2868005 GCF_000697945.3 Frankliniella occidentalis
GGGGGGGGGGCTAGTGAAACAATGGCGCGCTCCGCTCCAATTGGATTAAACAATAACAGTCGATGGGAAATTGTACAAAAGCGGCCGAATGTCAAGAAAAGTGTGGAGCGCGGTGTGTGTGTCCATGTGTCCTCGGAAGCGCTCAGCTGCTGCCCCTCTCCCCGGGGCACAACGCCGGTCATGCTCACGGCCTGTAAGTGTGAAATGCTATTATATTATTTTTTTACTTTAAAAAATAATGTAATTTCAGTATATTTTTTGCTCAATCATTTCAATTGAGTCGTTAAGTATAGTGTGTACGCGCGCACCGGCGTTCGGTAATTTTCCTGGAAACAGGAAAAAAAATATAAGGGAAACAAGAGACAAAATGACGTTGTGATGACGATGATTCGCTTTGTGATTGGCCGACGTGGCGTCACCGCTCTGCCTCATATGATCGGATAATAACCCTTAATCATATGACTGGCACTTCGTTACGGCCCGCCTATCCTCCGTCGGCCCGCTTGTTTCTGCCCCCCCCCCCTCTCCCCGGCTCTCTATCCTCTGGGTTGTGTGTGTATCACCCCCTTCCCCCTACCCTTTCCCTCCCCTCATCTCTTCCATTTCGTCCCGTCATACTGTCGGGCCCGGGTGGAGAGGCAGGGGGGAGGGAGGGGGGTAGACGTGAGCGACTTGCCATGAAGCGTGGCGCCCGGCGGCGCCTCCCATGGAGTCAGTTGTCGGTCAGCACCTCTGGTCACCACCGAAACGACCTCAAAGCTACCATTCAAACGCAAAGTGAATTCTCCTTCAAATTCACACACTTGTGCCTCCATGTGTACCTACGAATGTCGTTTACACACCTACAAGCGTGCTACATTCACTCACTGCTTAGGTTTCCAGTGTGCTGCTGCTGCTCCAGTTAGTAATGCTTATTGCTCACTCTTACTCGAAAAAAAACAAACAAAAAAAAACACAATAAGATCTCGAAAAATTGTAATCGTGTGGTGCTGATGATGGCAATAAAAAACAATATAATGTCAGCCGCTCAGCTTCCCGCCGTGACAAGTGTCTGTCGTAAACCCAATAGCGGCGGAGGCACATCGCGCACGCGCCATTACCCACACAGCGGCACTAAAGGGGCGCATCCGATAAGAAGGAAAAGAAGACAAAGAATTACAACCTGCACGGCAGCGAGGAGCAGAGCAGAGCGTCTTCTTCCATCGTACTGACTGCTGACCGCGCGAGTGAGTGAGTGACTTTGTTTATGTTTCACTCGCGCCCCGTTGTCTCCAACATCCGAAACAGCCGCCGGTACGCGGGGGTGGTTGGCCCGGTCCCGTGTAACAAAAAGCAAAATAAGAAGCAATAAATTATCATTTTCTAACGCAGCTCAGCGCGCGGGGTGGAGGAGGAGCGACGACGACGGGACCCGACGAATCAAATGCGCGTTTTATTTGATTTGCGGGATGTTTGCAAGTTGTGCGGCGCCCCCGCCCCGCCACGCCCCGCCACGCCACGCCACGCCACGCAGCAACACGCTTCGCCGCACTTCCTTCTCGCCCCAAAACTTTCGCACACTTCAAACTAAGTACCCTTAGGCGCGTCGGAGCGGCCCGAGCAGCGAAAGCAACGTGTCACAGAAACTTTAGCAGCAGCGCCGGGGAGGCCCCTGCTCGCGTCTCCACCAGCAGCAGAGCGGCGGAGACCGAGGAGGTGGGGACCAGCGGGGACCTAACCCGCCGCGCCAGGCAGCTCGTTACGTTTCTTGTTTGCGCATCTCGCAGGATCACAAAAATTGTTGCGATTACCGGACTAATTTTCATTCGTCTGGACCGAAATTTGATATGTGTTTTGCCTCAATGGTCAATGAAGCGCCATGTATGTCCCGAATACGGAACGTAAGTGCATGAAAGTAAAATATAGATGATGCACACTAGCGTTATGGCATGGGTGTGCGCCAAGGTATGGGGATGCTGTTGGAGATGTAGCGGAGAAGAGTTGGACGGGGACGGTTTGGACGACCCTCGAGTCTTCGTGACAAATCACCCCCTCCCCCTGGCCCCCTTCTACCCCTTGGGCACCGCCCCACCCCACCCTCTCCCCCCTCAACGCCAGTGCGCCTCTGATGCCACTCCTCGCTCACAGCAGCTGTAATGAGCCATTTCTAAGCAGAAGTTAGCAGAAGCGCCGAGTCGAGAGAAGGGGGAGGGGAAGGGGGGGAGGGGGGGGATCGCCGGAGCCCGCGTCGCCTCTGAGACTCGAACAAAAGAGGAGAGACAAGACAAAGTCAATTACTCCCCTGGAGAGGCTGGCTTGGGCCCGGCAGACCGACGGGCGTAGCGAGGCCGGTAGGCGGGGCCTAGAGGGGAGGGGGGCGGGGAGCGAGTGGCTCCAGGCGGGCTCCAGGCGGGCTCAACTCTGTTTTCTTTTCTGCTCTTGGCAACCTGCCGTCTTGCGTGCACGCTGCAGCAGGTTAAAGCTCTTTTGTTCCAGGGCGGCGGCCCGCTTCGCCGATGACCTCTGCCGCGCAATTTTTCATCCCTTAAGGTTGACGGGCGCGTCGGTGTGGCGGTGCAGGGGGGGGGGGTGGCGCTGCCGTGTCGCCGCCTCAGGAGGGGCTCGGCGAGGGTGTTGATCGCTTGCTCCTGCTCCTCGCACCATTAGAGACCACCACCACCGCCGCCGCCACCACCACTACCACTACCACCACCACCACTGCTACTTGCTAGTGTATCAGCCCTGCCGCGTTAATCGACCCCGATGATTGCTCTAAGCAGCCTGTTAGATTGATTACTAATCCATCGAATCACTGCCGCCGCGCTGGTCTCCCCCTCGCACCAGCCGGGCAGCAGGTCCTTCAGGCCACCCCGCCGCCCCGCGGGCCGGCCAACCTGCGATACAAAAGAGTCCGCGCCACGAGGGGTGGGGTGGGATGGGGTGGGACGGGGTGGGCCTGCGTGGGCCTGCTGGTGGTGGCGATGTAGAGCAAGTCCTTCGGCCGGCCCCTGGAGGGTCGGTGCCGCTGGTCGCGCCCACACGGACACGCGGTGTCTGCCCCACCCACGCCCACGCCCTCCAGTGAAGGGTGAATGGATTAACACGCACGCGTATACCGTGTCCGTCAATATTTCTATCGCGACCGGGCATCTCGTGTGTGTGTCCGCTTTCATGGAATATTTGCTCAATCTTTTGGTGGTGGTGGATGAAAGGAAAGTGGTGGTGTCGGAGGCGAGGGGAAGGGCGGGGGCGCGGGGTTCCGTGTGTGAATGTTCGTCCGTTCGTTCAGCCCGCCGAGTGTGTGCCGTTCGTTTCGTTTACTCTCTTCTCATTCATCAGAGTTAGCCGCGCTAAACTCGGCATCCTCAGGCAGGACGCTCGGCACAAATTAAAATGTGCTCTGCGCGACGGCATGCCGGCCTGCTCCCCCCTGCCCCTCCTCCTGCTCGTCCTCCCCCCGCTCGGAGGAGCAGCTGCTGACCGATACGGCATTTTAAACCGCGATTTTGGACGGTCAGTCGCCGAGTCCGTCGCGCGGCCGCGTGGCAGATGTTCGCAGAGCGTGTCGGCCTGGTCGACCTGCTTCGGCAGCGACGGCACGACTCTGGACAGTCATTGTGGAGCAGAGCAAACGCAGAGCAAAAGCGACAGTCGCTGGCGTCGCGGCGTCGCGTCGCTGCGCGGGCTGAGGTGCGGCCTGCCGCGGCGGTCCGCGTCGCTGTGGGAATTCCCTTCGTGAGAAGTCCTCCTACGACTGCTTCTAAATAAACAGACTGGCTTTCGACGATGCGGATTTGTCGTCTTCCGAAGAGAAAAGTACTTCATTATGACGCTTTTCTCACTTTGGTTTCTGGGACGCGATCGAAGTGTGCCACCCAAACAGTTTGGGCGTCGTGCAGGTTGATAATCCACCACCCCCTTTGCTCTGCACCGCGCTCTCGAACGAGCTCTCGAATCGGAGCAGTCCCCGCGACGCGGCGCCGACCGAGCGGTAGGCAATAGGCGACGCCCGCCAGGGGAATACGCTCTGGGTTATGTGCCATTCCAAGTCATTGCCCATACGGAACGCCTCCCGCCCCGCCGCCCGCCCCGCATTTCGACACGGCCCCTGGGAAGCGCGGGGCGTGGTGGCGCCAGCGACACGGAGAAACAATCAATTTGCTGAAACGAGCGCGCGAGGTCGGCGCGTGCCTGCCTGCCTGCCTGCCTGCCTGACAGAGACGTGGACGGTACGGTGCTCCTTGGGGGTGGCCCCGGGGGCTGGCTGGAGGTGCCGCGACGATGCCGCCCATGGTCGATACGTCTTTGGCAAATTTTCGAAATGGAGAAAGAACACCCTCCTCCTCCTATTTTTTTATGGTCGAGTATTTGTCGTATGTGACTGACGATTGGGCTGTGCAGTGTGACAGTGCCACTGGGAGCGGATGCTGTAGCCGGCGAGGGGGTGGGTGCGAGGGGGGGGGGATACGGCTAGTCTGTGCACTCAATTAACGCTCTGCAAACACGTCCTCGGCGTCGACCACGCCCGTGGTGTGGCCGGGCGCGTTGTGCGCCTCGCGTACTCATGCTGTCATTTCCCCCGGAGAGTTTGGTATGTTTCCTGTTACATTTGAGGAAATGGCCCAGTGCATTACATTTTTCTACCCCTGTAGTTTGTCACCTCGCAACGTGCCCTGAATTAACCATTTTCGTCAACACTTAAAAAAAGCTAACGGCGGCTAACCCTCCTAAATTATGTCGCGGTCCTGTTTTTATTTTATTTTTTAAATAAGGTGTAGCTTTGTCATCCCTCACACACGTATGTTACATAACCCCGAATGTTGACTCTGCTTTGGATGATTGGCCTCTTAGTTTCGGTGGTTCGGTTTGTAAATAAAACGACGTGAGCACCCACAGTCGACAGCACACATTCCTCCTCTCTCGCCCACGACGATAGTCCTCGGCGCCGTCTGACCGTAAGCCAGGGAGTTAGCCATGATGAGTCACCCGCAAGTGAGTCACCCACCGCGAGCGGGCATTTTCATGCTGAAAATTGGGCTTGGGCTGATCCATTTCTTTTAAGTTTTAACTATAGCTGGTTTCTTGGAAATGAACGTGTTTTGCGAGGTCTTTCGTGTGAAGAATGTGCCCCGTCTCTCCCGCTCTCTCTCAAGGCAATAGGGAAGAGCGTACTCGAGCCCCGGAGCTCCTTTTGGGGTCCCCTCTGGTCCCCCGTCTCTGCCTTTTCGCCCTCCGGACTCGCGCGAAGGGCCCCGCGGGCCTTGTATTCACCTGTTCCTTCGTGCTGCGCGGGGGGCTTTCAAACCTCGTCGCCTTCTCCCTCTCTTTCTCTCACGATCAGGAGGGATAAGAAAGCCCTTCCTCTATCTCTGTCCGACACAAGGGATGGGATGTGTGTGTGGGCTGCCGCTGTGCTGAGGTATGAGGACTCTCGAGGCCCGGCCGCCCGGCCCCGCCGCCCTCAAGTAGACACGTCCGGTAAGTCAACAGAGCGGCCTGGGAGAGCCGAACGGCAGCCTATAATGGCTAACGAAGTCTGCCCTGAGAGGCTGTGATGGGCAGGCCTATGCTGGAGAACGTAAAGGAGGTCCTTGGAAAGGTACAAAAAAATGTATTTTTAAAAAAGCAGGTGGATTTTGTTCGACCGCTTCATGTGGGGTCCATATAGCCGTCAAAGCTAAATGTCATTTGGTAAAACTCTATAAAATTCACGCAATTTCCATAGAAAAAAATGACATTTGATTCGTAGACTTTGCACTTCTACCGGCCTTTTAAAAAAAGCAATAATCGTCGCGTTGGCGGGTCGGATTGCTCCTCAAGTTTGTTTCACGCGGGTAAAACGTACGGTTGCTCGAGTGAAAAGGGAGTCAGAAAGGGAGAGGGCGGGGTGGTGGTTGAAGGAGTGGAAAACTGCACTAGTGTAATAGTGTGGCCTGGCCCGACCTCGCCACTCTAAGCACGACCTCTCTTTTCATACCCGGCCTCGAGGGCGGGTTATGGTGAGGTGAGGCGAGGGTCACCTGGTCATCCAATTAGGGCGGCCGACTCGCTGCTGAGGGGCCGTTTCCTTTCCAACGCTTATTATTCCAGATTTACGTGAACCGGCGCTACAATGGAGGCTGCCTAGTCACCGCAGCTGACTCTCTCAGAGCCGCCAAGGTTGGCCCTCTCGGGCCTCGGCCCGTGGGGCTCGCCCTGCCCTCCAGCGTGTTGTGTGGCACGCGGGGCGACCCCAGAGAGAATGAAACGGAAAGAAAATCGTCATGAGCGCGTGGGTGGTGAGGTATTTCTGCCCTCTTGGTTAAAACAATAATTTAATCTCAGCATGTGGTATAGAATTGAAAGGGTTAAATTTTGTTTTAAAAAAAAAATTAAAAAGAAATACTTGAAGGCGCCACATTGCACTTGCCACCGTCATCTCCTCCACACTTCCCATTGTGCTTGTTAAACAGCCCTGTCCGTTTTTGTAATTGCATTAGCGATTTTATCCATTCTCAAGTACCCGTTGCCTGACGGGGCCGCTCGCGGCCAAATGGCTCTCTGGATTAGGGGGCAGCGGCGTGGCGCGGCGTAGCGCGGCGTAGCGCGGCCTCGCGGAGCAAGTCATCAGATCGTTAATTTGCTCCGTCTCTGCGATAACATCAGCGAGTACACACACACACACATAGACACGCACAACAACAGGTCGGCAGCGAGGCGCTGGTTGGTTGGTTTGGTCAGCATAGTAGGGGTTTACAATCTCGATCGCCCCGATTGGCCACCTGCTGACCTCGATGCAAAAGGGCGCAGCGCTAAGTTTCCGACTAATTACGTAAACTTTGCTTTTAGTTTGAGTATGAAATTCGATTTTTTAAAAATAAACTTTCAAGTAGCAAACATTTAAAAACAATTTTGAAAACTGCAGCCTAAAGCATGGGGGTTAAAAAACACAAGGAAAAAACAAAAAAATTACTGTGTTGCAAACGTGTGCGTATATGTTTGTTCGGTCCGGTTCAGTGGTAAACGGGGTCAGCAAAGTAGTTGGGGCAGCAGCCGTGTCTAGACGGCAGGGGGAGAGGGGGGAGCAGGGGAGGCGGACCCGGGCCACGGGGACGACGACGACGACGGCGATTTGCGTGTAATGTGGTGTGTAAGGCGACATGCTATGGTGCATCTTTTTATGATTACACATCCGGGCTGCTGGGGGAGCGTCGCGGCGGGCCGCGCCGGAGTGTGGCAGTTTATAACGTCACCATTACCAACCCCCTCCGGGCTCCACGACAACAACTGTCGTCATTTTTCCGGCCCAGAAAACGCATCATCGCGCGGGAGACGGGCAACGCTGTTCGCGGAGCGGCAAGTCATCGATGCTCGATGCGGTTTTACTGCTGTGTGGCAACGCATCACTTTTGCCCGGCATGGGTGCGCGCGCGACCTCGGTAACTCGATTTGCTCTCGGTTTTCGTGCAATGATTCCTCCTTTGGGTCGGCTCTGCGGCACTGGCTGGCTGCGCGGGGGTGTGGCTGGCTGCTCCTTCTCACCATGATCATACATTCATACCGTGCTGGTCCCCGGGGGCCGCTCGAGCGAGCGCGGCGAGAGCTTGTGGCAGTTTAACAAGTTTGTTTGGTTCCCACCGTCTTGTGTCCGCCCCGGGGCCATCCCCGGGCCGGCGCCTGTAATGAGGAGTATCGTTCTCGTGTCATAAATTGCCGAGATTCCCAGCGCGGCGGCGGACAAACTCGGTGCGCTGGCGGCGGCGCGGGGCGGGGGTGGCGCCCCGCCGGTCAGCACCGGAGGGGACGGGTCCCGGACGCGAGCGGGGGACTGGTACGGACTGCTACAACGGCTCCAACACGCTCGCGCGCGCGGCCTCGCGCCGGGGGGCCTCACCAGCGGCAAGCCAGCGGCGGCGGCGGCCTGCAGTCGGCGCGCGCCGGGGGGGCATGCCCGGGGAATTATGGGGAAATGGGTCGCAAGGGTTTTGCTTTCCCATCCCATGCGATGCGCAAAGCGTGTGTATCGCGGTGGTAAAACGACGCGGAATATTTTATTTCCATCCTCATTTTTCGTTGCGTTTGGTTTGTTTCATGTCTCTTTACGTGATGTGGTCGTGTGACTGGGCGCGCGGACTGGAAGGAAATGATTGACAAAGTTATTGCTCGTGAAATTCTACTAGCAACTTCTAATATGTAAAACACAAATGATGGCGCTTAGTTTATACAGCAGTGTCACAATCGCTTCTAACAGGTAGAGGGGTTGTTTTGTGATCTTTAACCGGTTCATTTGATCGTGCGGCTCGTGGCGTGGCGTGGCTGCAGCCGCGCTGTCCGTGCCGTGCCTGGGGGGATGCTCGCGCGCCGGTCGCACCGCCGCAGAGTATTACTTACATGTTGTGGCCATTAGGAGCCCATTAGGCGGTCCCTGCCGGGCCGGCGGCCGGGGAGGCGCGAGCAGCGCGAGCAGCACCCACACCGCTGGGCGCCTCCAACCTCCCTTCCACCCTCTCCTCCCCTTCCCCCTTCCGC
>NW_026267136.1:2869138-2874314 GCF_000697945.3 Frankliniella occidentalis
TTGTTGTTGTTTATCATGATCATCTTTCGTTCGTCTTCCTCGCCTGCTCCGCGAGAACAACCGCACAAAGTACATGAATAGTATTCTCGTACTTTGTGGAACAACGCAGCGGTGGCGGTCACACTAAACCCTTATGTACTTTGTTGTGCATAATATGCAGGATTTCATGCAGCCATAGTTCTGCACGAAATTTTATGCATAACTATGTAAAACTTCAGCATAACTATGCACAAATTTGTGCATAGTGGCGTTAGTTTTGCATACTTATGCATGAAAAAGTGTGCATAGCTATGGCTGCATGAAATCCTGCAAGTCTTATGCACAACAGAATGCATAAGGATTTAGTGTGTGGAGCGTCGGATCCCTTTATTGAAGGCCGTAGACGTCTGGCCCGTGGACGTCCCAATCCACCCACCTCAGCGAGCGTGGCGCCGTAGGTCCCTCCTTTCCCTACACAGTTTACAGTCTTTGCAGTTTTGCAGGAGAACACTTGGACTAGTATTGTGACATATGTCTATCCATATGGAATGGAAGGTGGAGGAACAACTAGGCTTCTCCTCCACTTTGAGACAGTAAAATGGATGTTACTTTATGTGTG
Source organism: Frankliniella occidentalis (assembly GCF_000697945.3). Taxonomy (NCBI): domain Eukaryota; kingdom Metazoa; phylum Arthropoda; class Insecta; order Thysanoptera; family Thripidae; genus Frankliniella; species Frankliniella occidentalis. The sequence goes on from NW_026267136.1 coordinate 2,869,737, forward strand.
TTTTTCACACAGGGTTTTCCGGTCGTTCTTTATTTCTATTGTCCTCGTTCAAAGTCGACATATCACAGTTAGGCAACGAAGGAAAAATGAAAATGAACGGATGCGAATTAGAAAATTAACACACGCCAAATAAAGAAAGGGAGTCTATTGTTTCACTTGTTTCCGGCATTACCGGCGTCCTCTCCTTCCTTCCTCCTCCTCCATCGTGATTGTGAGCCAGGGGGCTTAAAAACCTGCGAGCTTTTGCTTTTTAATATAATTAGAGGCGCCCAGCCGCGCTGCGCCCCACCTGGCAGCAAGGGATTGCCTTCCCCCTCCTCCCTCTCTATGCCACCCTCCTCAGTCCCTTCCTCCCCCGCCCCACCCACTACCACCACCCCTCCGCGGTCGCCCCGCGCACCCTTTTCTCACACCGGTCGGTCACCTTCTCAGGGTAACGAATGCGTGAAATCCGGTGTGTGTGTGCGTGTGTGTGTGCGCGCGCGCTTCTGTGTGTGTGTACTATGTGTGTGAGAGAGCGTTTACACTGCTCATTGTTGTCTCAGCACTACACACACACACATTGTTGTAGTCTTGCGGCCGGATTAAGGGTGGTGGGGTTTAAGGCGCTCGGCCCGGCTAAAAGGTAAGTAGCATTACGTAATGGGTTTTTGCCCGCGAGCACACACATAGCTCTCTCGCGGCGGTGCGCGTTTTCGAGAGGCCAGTATATGCGGGGGAGGGGGCCCTCCTCGAGCGCGCAGCGGCCTCTCTGTCTCTGTCGCACCTGTGCCGCGCCCGGCCCCGCCCGCCGCGCCCGCGGTGCTCGGCCGCGCTCGCGCTGTTTGGGCGCGGGCCCCCTAGGGAAGTCCAGAGAGGCCCTGTGGCCGCGCGGCCCTCGCGCCTCGCGCGCTCTTCGCAATGGCTATTATGGCCATTAACCGCGCTGGGAATGGAATTCGACGGGCAGCGCAGAGAGAGTGGCAGGAGGAAATAACAAGCAGAGAGAAAAAAAATTAACGACGAAAATGTTGTGTGTGTGTGTTGCGCGCTTTCAGCAGCAGCAGGGCGGGTTAAGTGCGTATCGAAACACGCTTTTGTTTTTGCCGTGATTGTGTTACAACACACGGCTCGTCGTCATCACCCCTAACCCTCCTCTTGTGTTGTATATCTCTACCCACACGCTTCCGCGTCCGCACGCAGGTCATCCCTTCAGTCATTGGGCTGTACATGTATTCATTCATTTCCACTACATTAAATTCACGAACTTCCTCCTCTTGGTCTGTCCCCCCTTTCCCCCCTCTCCCTCTTTCCCTCGGGTGCACCGCGCGAACTCCGCGCACCGCCGTATATATTTGCTCGGGCGTGTGAGCGGGAGCAAGTGCGGCTACATTGGGCGACAAACAGTTAATAAATGTTTGACTGGTAGTCTCTCTCTCTCTAGCCTCCCCTCCCCCTTCCATTTCTCTCCCCCTCCCTCCCCTATTCACTTCCCTCGGTGTGTCGGTGCCCTGGGGACCTCTCTCGCCCGCGTGGGAGGGGAGGGGCCGAGCCGAGTAGGGGTTGTCTGGGTCGGCCGATTTGCTATCAAATTCATTATGTAATTGTGTGCTCAGTGGAGGAGCGGGCGTTAGAGAGTGTACACGCTTCAATCGCACTCTTTATATTATGAATGAAAGTTGCGAATCCCACTGGCCAACATGGACACAAAATGTTATCATCGGGCGGATATTACCCACAACCGTAAATGTACTTTTATTTACAACAATTTTTCGCGTTTTGGGGGCGTGGGGGGTGGCGGCTGCTACGCCATAGGTCGGCCTGCCTCACTTGCAAGTGGGGCGCTGTATTTGAACAGGAGGTTCGCATTGCCTCTCGACGAGTGCGGGGGAGCTGCTTGGGGAGGAAGGTGTCGACCCGAGCGGTGGCCGTGGCTAGAGTGGCGGCCAGCGAGCGCCCACAAACATTGCTATCGAAATGAAATACTGGCAAACAGCTTGTTGGGTCGAGTGTGTACCGTATATCAGTGCGCGTCTCTCCTTTTCTATCTTGCTAGCTCGCTCGCTCCCTTACCCTGGCTGTGTTTTTGTGCAGAGCGCTCCATCTCATTGCCACCCCACCCGCCCTAACCCCGCGCCCCGGCCCGGCGCGCACGCTTTTGCGAGCAAGCAACTCGCCACACTATCCCTCAGCAGCGGCGGTCCCAGCGGCCTCGCCCCAGGGGAGCTGCCGTCCCCCCGCCCCCGCGCCGTCCGCGCACCGCCCCTCCTGGCGACACACCCCCGGCCCAGTCCATCTTCCTCCCCCCGCGCAAGGTGGTCCCCACGGGGTGCATTACGAGCTGTTAGCGGTTAATTTGGACCGTTTGGTGGTGGTGCCGGGCGCTGTTCCCACGTAGCAAGGGGGGCGCAGATGGGTGGTGGTTTTCGTCCGGGGGTCAGTTTCAGGCAAGGGAGTGCTTTTTGTTGGTGCAAGAATTTAGAAAAAGGACTTTAAGGTTGGAAGGTCGGGGGGTCGGGAAGGTGTACTTTCGTAATAGATTTTTTTTAGAATTATTTCTTTTGTCTGTAGCGAAGGGATAAGTATTTCGGGGGTCATTGTCAGGGTGTTGGGGTGGTTGTTGAAGGATAAAGAGTGGAGCAAGTGATGTGAAATATGGCCTTCGGTTGGTTAGGGGATGTTGACTTGCTTCATGTTCAGGTGTATAGTTCGGGTTGGCCTTGTGACATAGTTGGGTGGCAGGTGGGTGGATCATAAAGGTTTGAGTGCCTTTTGGCAGATATTTAAAAATATATTTAACGCCTTTGAAAAGGAAAATAAACCCACAACCCTTTCCAAAAGGCGGGACTTAACACGCTTTTCCTTCCAGTGCCTACTAATAATGGAAACTAAAATCATTTCCACGTCTGTGTCCCGGCCCCGTCGCGCCCTGCGTGTAGTGCGTCGTGTTTTCCGCACTGCCGCTCAGACACTTTTGGACCGCTCCAGCCAGAGCCGTTGGAGCGCGCTGCTGGAGCCGGGGCTGGCTGGAGCGCCGCCCAATGACTGATTTGGCCCACTGGAGCCGGGGCTGGAGCGCCCATGTAGTTAGTTTGTGTTTGGCGAGGCCGTCAGCCAACCAGTCAGACATGGCAACCAGTCGCGGCTATTATCGCTGGCGTATCATTACGCTCCAACTGGGCGGGGCGGGGCAGGGCGGGGCAGGGCGGCCGCACAAAGGCCCCTGCCCCCTCCCCTTTTACCCCTCTCCAGAGTATATATGCGCACAGCGCACAGTACGTGGCTACTCACACAAACGGATTCGCCGAGCCCGGCGCTAACTCGGCACGGTGCTCCCCCCCCCCCTCTTCTCCCTATCCTACGCACGACCAGGAGCCACAGAAACTATCACGCTCAGCTTCCGCAGACCCAAAGAGACTGTCGCCGGGGACGTGCCCACCGTGTTCGAGTCTACTCTATACCACGACTGTGACTTTCTTTGAATACGCAAGAAAATAACTTAAACGGAGCCAGTGAAATTATCCGCGTAACTTATTTTGTGTGTATTGCTTCGTGGGATTTTAACACTGTGAACACATATTGCAATTTCTCTGTGTGCGGTGATTATTTGTTTCCCCTGCGCGCGAAATCATACCACCACTGGAACCACCAGCGACACCCACCCACCACGCCTCAACGGAAGTGGTCACTTCCGGTTGGCAGTGAGAGATAAGGGCTGTGCGATCACAGGGTGGTGGTGTGGCGGGGCGGCCGTGGCGGCGGCGGGGCGGCGGGAGCTTGCTGCGGCGAGTCGTCCGCTACTCGACACCACCACACCACCACCGCGGGGCGGGGCAGGGTGGGGCGCGGCAGGGCGGGGCGGCTGACCACTGTGATTGATTAGGCCGCGGGCGGGGCGTTGGTTAGTGGAGCGGTCCTGGGTGGGGTGACGGGCCGGGCCGATGAGAGTGAGATACAGACGTCGTTCCGTTTGGCGTTTTGCGTCCTCCGCGCCACACCCCGCGCGAATACAAGTTAGAACAGTCCGCGCGGTAGATTAAAATACGCGGGAAAAGTGTGGCGGGGCGGGGTGAAAAAAAAGGGTGTAGAAATGGAATCGTTATGTGTGTTTGAGTGGCAAACTTTTGGTCGGTTGGGGGTGGTGGAGAGGGTGTAGCGGGGGTACTTTGGCGCGGGCCGCGCACATTTGCAATCATTTCCTCGGTTTTGAAACTCCCGCCGTGCCCTGCGATTAATCACACGGCGCTTTGTTTATTCGCAGGCGCGCACCGCACCGCTGTGTGGGGCCTAAGTGGCATTTCTGTGGCGGCCAGCAGACCAGACCCACCGAAACACCAGCAGCAGCAGGAAGATTAATTCCCAGGGTTGGCCTCGCAAACGGGGGCCGGCGGGTCGGAGAGGTGCTCGCAAATACACTGTCGGAAGAAATAATGAAAGAAAGATTATGCGCAAGGCACCGTCCCGCCGGCCGGTGCGGCGGTGCCGCTGGGGGTGGGTGGCGCTTGGGGCCTAAGTGCCGGCTGATCGCTAAAGAGGGGGGCTCATTATCGAGGCGCGCAAATCTGTCTTGGGGGAGTAGAGAGAGAGAGAGAGAGAGAG
>NW_026267136.1:2874364-2880208 GCF_000697945.3 Frankliniella occidentalis
CGGGGGCCGATCGTAACAATGTGTAGAGCTGGTGTAGTTTTCTTTTTACCATAATCGAATTTGCGGAGTAAATGGGGGATGCCGGGATGGCGCGGAGACCCCGTGCACCTCCCTCCGCTCCCCGTCCCCTTGGGAGTCCCATTCCTGCACCCATTACATATCTTCCGCCCCTTTTCCCCCGGGCCGCTCGGCTTCGCTCGGCCTCCGCTCGGCTGCGTTCGTACCACTTTGTCATGGACGGACGAGTGCGGCGTTTCGTTCGTACGTGACAAGCGAGCGGGGTTAATCTCGGTCGGGTGAAGGTTGCTCGGGAAGAGAGTATCTCTGCCAGACGGCAGTCACCGCACTATACGTCGATGTTGCAAAGGCAAAAGAATGATTGTGTGGTACTATTGCAATTGGGCGTATTTGGTATCACTTTGACCTCGAAATGAGACTTTTTTTTTTTTCGCCGAAGTTTTGATCAACTAGAGCGCCACATTGACTCACCCAGCCTCCGGCCCGAGCCACACAAACTACCCCCACCGAGGACTTGGCCGCCCCAGGCTGGGCGTGGCCAGGACGCCGCCGGGGGCCTTACAAATTAAGCAGCTGATTCTACCAGACGCGGCGGCGCTCGTCCTTGAGCAGAGAGAGAGAGAGAGAGGGGGGGGGGAGCAGAGCGGGAGGGAGGAAGAGGAAGAGAGAGGGGCGGGGGGGGGGGACTTGTCCGAATTTCTGGCGCCCGGAATCAATCTCCCATTTTGTGCACAGAGGGACCAAAGTGGATTTATGGCTCCGAGGGCCAATGGAGGAGGGTAAGGGGAGGGGGTGGAAAGAAAGAGAGGGGAGATAGGGCTTTTTAGTCGTCCCCCCTCGTTTAACTAACGTAAAGAACTTTGTGGTTTAAAGCACCATCGTGCGTAATCTTATTCTTTGGACGTGTGGGGGGCATTCGTGGTAACCAACCGGGTCACCTTCGGTGCTAGGCTAGGCTGCACACACACACACTCACAACTCACACACAACATGAATAGAAACCAAACTAACTGTATTCATGGGGACCGCCCATACTTGTCCGGGTATCGACCAACACTAACGTTTTTGGCCCCCCACCAAACCACTGCCTGTCAAATCTGTCCAATCTATGATCCCCTCGAGAGCAGCCCCCGCCTCGCCCGGCCCCCGCCTGCCCAACATGTAACGAAATCGAGTGGATAGAAGGCGGTGATGGCGCACCCGCGGCCCCGGGGGCGCGTCCTGGAGTACAGTGTAGTGTCGAGGGCGTTACCACACCACCGCCAAACCTGTCGTCGCACTGCCTTTGTCCTCTCACTCGCTCTCGCACAACAACGGCACTCTCATTGCCAGCGCCATGCGCCCATACATGCACAACACTCTAAAAACAGAAATGAATACTTGAAAGTGAATGACAAAATGTCACACCAAATAAGAGTTTGTCACATTTTGTCATACGTTTTTAACAGTATTAAAATGTCACACACTTCTATTTGGAGAACAGACTGAAAATGAGGGCAATTGAGACGACTCGCAACCGCATGCGATTGCCAATTACAATCGCAGAGGATCGTGTGCAGGCCGCCCTGACCTCGCGTCGCGTGCCGACAAGTGTGGTTAGGCTGCCGGACGCGCGCGCGCGGGTGCCGCCGTGGAGACCGTCGTGAGCGAGTCCATTGCAATGGGATTAGTGCAAGCCGAGCCCCTGCTCCCCGCGCCGCGCGTGGGCCGAGGCCTTGCTGGCCGAGGCCGGGGGATTATGATGGCGATTATATCTTGGCGTCGTCGTCGTCGTCCCCCTGCTCGCTCTCAGCAGTATATGAGCCGGCTGAGTCGTACTCATCAACGGGACGACCAGCTGAAGACCTTATTGAAAGCGGAGCGGAGGCGTCTGAAGGGGTGGCGCGGCGCAGGGCAGAGCGAGCCCACAGCGAAATTGAAAGGCGGAGTTGTCCGAGAGAAATTATCTGCCCACTTTGGTATCGAATCGACTTGAAGGCTCGAAAATTTTTGCGAACCTAGTTACTATTTTTTTTTTTTACAAGAGAGAGAGAGAGAGAGAGAGAGAGAGAGAGAGAGAGAGAGAGATCTTCTTAGTTTTGTTGGCCTCTTCTAGAAGTTCATTTTTTACAAACTCTTTTCACACTTTTTTTTTGTAAACCTCTGAATTGTGTATAATTCTCCACCGTGATCGTATGTACTTCAAATGCAAGCCTTAGTTGTATATAAATTTCCATTCAAGTATATTTTACAGTGTCTGGTGGAGCAGCTATTGAGCGGCCGGCGCGAGCACGGGTGCGGGCACGGGTGCGGGCGCGGCCACCCTGCCGCCCGGTGGCCACACCGGCCCGTCGCACACGCGCGCCCGGCGGGCCGGCCTACCCGCCAGGCTGCCGGGCGCGCTCGGCCAGCCAGCCGTGAGCGTGAGCGCGCCGCCGTGTATGATATCTCTGGCGAGCGAAGCGGGGCAGAGCGGGGCAGAGGCCCACAGCCGCGGGCCGTGCGGCGTGTGTGTCGTGCTATTGTGTGTGTGTGTGTGTGTGTGTGTGTGTGCGTGTTTTTTACACGAAAGGAAGGTGGTATGATTTTCCGGCTGGTGAATCAAATGCCTCTGTTGCGCGGGGTGCTCTGCTGCTGCTGCCGCTGCTGCTATTTTTACACGGCGGCGGCGTGTAGTGCCTCGCCTCCGCTGCTCACTGCTGCCGCGCGCGCACGGCCCGCACATGCACGTGTGTGGAGCTCGTATGGGGAGGCGAAGGGGAGCGTGTTATATTGCGGGCCGCGCTAATTCTCGCGCCCGACCGGGGGCGCGCCCGTGAGCGACGAGGATTAAAAGAGAAAGCGAGCACCATCGATTCATTCGAAAACAAAATGGACAGTATATGGACATGGACATGACAATTTACAGTAAAAAATAAGTAAATTGAATTTCGAAAAGTGTAATCCACTCCCAATGCATTTTTTGTTTGACATATGAAAATCTGACATTGATGAATGTAAGTGTGACAAATTCATGTAACAGTTTCGACTCAGTTGTGGAATTGAGCGCACACTCACCACACCCTTTTCCCTTTTGACTGTCGCGAGGTGAGCTGGGTGGCTATGGTGGTTGCCGGCCGGTCCCCCGGAGCTGGTCCATAAGCTGGAGAGAGAGAGAGAGAGGATCCCCCGGGCGCGCGTGCATGCCGCCCCGCGACCAAAGTCAATTAATTTGGCTGCAAGTCCCCCGCCGCGCCACCCCTCTGGAATGCGCACGTATATGTGCGGTATTCGACGATTGCCCGTCTCAGTAAATGAAGCGCCCTATTACCCCGTTTGCGTGCCTGACCCCCCTCCCCTTCCCATTTCCTATTTCCTCCGTACATGTGGACGGCTATTTATTACGTTCTCCATATGCTGCTGCCTGCTACTGGATTTCGCGGAGGCGGTTTCTGTAAAAGGCGCGGTCCGGCAAAAATAAGTTTCTTGCCTTCCCTTGAAATGTTGTTTTCTAACGCTCCTCCACTTTTGTGTCTGTTCCAGGTGTGGTTCCAGAACCGGAGGGCCAAGTGGAGGAAGACGGAGAAGTGCTGGGGCCGGTCCACCATCATGGCCGAGTACGGGCTGTACGGCGCCATGGTCCGGCACTCGTTGCCGCTCCCGGACACCATCCTCAAGTCCGCCAAGGAGAACGAGTGCGTCGCGCCCTGGCTGCTCGGTCAGTACTAACAGCGCCCACCCCAGTGACCCCCCGGGCCACGCCACCTGCCCGACGGCTCGCGCCTCCGGAACGGTTAAACTAATTGGCTACTTGCCTTTGCCAGCAGGTATGCACCGCAAGTCGCTGGAGGCGGCTGAACACCTCAAGGACGACAGCGACCGGGAGGGCGAGAAGGAGGGCGACAAGGACGCCGACAAGGACGGCGAGGAGCACGACGAGGACCTCGACAAGAGCACGGACAAGAGCAGCGAGCTGACCAACGGCAGCGCGTCGCCCAGGTGCTCGTCGGGCGGGCCGCAGCTCGGCACGCCCCCGCACCTGGGGTCCCCGCGGGGCTCGGGGCCGCCGCCGCCGGAGCACGAGCTCCGCGGCGAGCACCGCGGCGAGCTCCGCGGCGAGCACCTCCACCACCACCAGCAGCACGCGCCGCCCCCGCAGCCACCGCCGCCCCCGAGCAGCACGAGCAGCAGCGTCAGCGTGAGCAGCGACTCGGAGACGCCCACCCCCACCCACCCCGCCGGCCCGGGGTCGCCGGTGAGCGGGTCCCCGGTGGGCGCCGCCGCGCAGCCCACGGCCGCCTCCGGGCCCGGGGGGCCAGCGGGGCCCGCGGGGCCGCAGCCCGGTCCGCCACAGGGCCTGCACCCGACCCGGGACGGTCGCGACCCCGACGAGTTCCGCAACAACAGCATCGCCTGCCTGCGCGCCAAGGCCCTGGAGCACAGCGCCAAGCTGCTGGGCATGACCTCGGCGGACGCGCTCATCATGACGTCCTCGCTGCTGGGCGCCGGCCGCGGGCCCCACCCCGCGCAGTCCGTTCTGCCGCCATGCGACGCCAACGCCAACTCGCTGGCGGGGGTCGGACATCCGCTGGACCACCTGCACCCCGCGGCCCACCTGCTGCACTACCCCCACCACGATGCGCACCCCCACCCCGCCTTCTGGCACCAGCCCACCAAGCAGGAGGCCAGCCCTTGACGGGCTGCCGGGGCGGCCGCGGCTGCCGGTGCCCGGGGGTGCTACCCTTACCCCTACCCCTGCCCGGGCCCGGAGCGCCACGCGTCGCAATGAGCTCGGCGACGAGGCGACAGGCGGGCTCGGACCACTGCCAGTCCCAACCTGGTTCAGGGACCCTGTGGGGGGCCCTAAAGTGAGGTTCGACAGCCGTGGCTGGGCTGGGCGGGCGGGCAGGGGAGATCGCTAGTCTGAGCAGGAGCCGTGTAAGGCTCGTGCAACATGCAAACCGTGTTAAGTTGTGTCGAGTTTTCAACCCCCATAGAGCGGGCCGAGGCGAGCCCCTCTGGTAGAGACGATGTGGGTGATCGCAGGGCGGATCTCGTGTGATGTGATAATGACTTGAACAGGCGCTCGGCGCACTGGTGCTGATAAGCTGTGTACATTTTTATTAAAGTTATCTTAATAATAAATTAACTAATTATTACTTGAGTAATGTATGAGCGTATGTTTGTATGTGTGTGTGTTGTGTATGTATCTATATGGATGTAAGTGTGTATGTATATGTATGGATATATTTAACATATTTAGAAAGTCATTTAGAGGCATCTAAGATGAATTTGTGACAAGTTCTTGTCATGCTGAAGCTGAAGGCAATTTTTACGTGAGTAATTAAAGCTGAGGATTTTGTACCAGAAAAAAACACGGTTCTGCCACTCTTGAAATCAAGCCTTGTAGCTTCACACCAGCAAAATTAGAAAATCCATTGATTACATGTTTTATAATTTCTGTAGGCTGCAGCATTTTGATTTGTAAAACTGCTTGGGCCTAAATGCTTTGCTGTTGTGTGTGTTGTGAGCTTCCAATTTTAATGTAAATTCTGATCAATTTATGGAGGAAGATTTTACATTAAACAAACCAGCTGGTCATGCATAAATTAAAATTGTCTGCCTTAATGTCTCATTATAAGTTTATCATGTATATTTTATTTTATGGTGCAATATTTAATTTAATTGGGTTAGCACCCTGGAGTGTAATCAATGAGATTGACCGTCATAACTATATTCTCATTTAATTGGAAGTTATTAGTTGAGGTAGAATGAATGTCGTGAGAGCAGAGGAATGCAGTAGGTTCATATAGGTTTATTAAAAAGGTACAAAACACCCACTGCTAAAGTCAAACTCTTTTAATCTTA
>NW_026267136.1:2887778-2889495 GCF_000697945.3 Frankliniella occidentalis
CGGACCAATCCCGGTCATTTCCAGCGATTTTTATTTTTTTCATTTTTGGCCAAATTTACAAAGGCTTATAGCCTTCCCATTTTTAGCGAAAATTGATGGGTCCGGATTTTGATGGAAAAGTAGTCGAATCGACAGGGGTGAACCAGGGAACCACAAAACTACTTTTGGTTCCGCCAGAAACCACCCTTGAGAAAAGGCGGCCCTGGAAAAGTAGCAAGGTGCCGGGGGAGCCCTCCGAGACCCCCCCTGGACCCCTACGGTCTCTAGTGCGCGGTTTGTGTTTGTCGGACGGGGATGATCGGGCACTCGTTGTGCTCCTTGAACTTCAGAGAGCAGAGGTTTCCTACAAACTTGGTCATTCAAGTACTTGAGATTTGAGAAAATGAACTCAAATACCATGGACGAGATAGGCGCGCGCATATGGTCGCGCCCCCTCTAATGGTTCCCGAGCGTTCCGAGCGTCTTTTTGTTCTTTTGCCTCCGCGGGGTGAGGTGGGCGGGGTGGAGCTAAAAAAGTCTCGTCCATTATATTGCCCTAAATTGAGAGTTTGGAACTTTAAAAGTGAGATAGACCTTTGATTAACCACTGTCGGTCAGTAAAGACAGTCCTGATCGCAGCCAAGCAAGTTTTTAGGGTTATGTTACCACACCCCCCACCCCGCACCACTTCGCCCCTCGGAGGAAAAAGAACAGAAAGACGCTCGGAACGCTCGGGAACCATTAGAGGGGGCGCGACCATATGCGCGCGCCTGTCTCGTCCATGGTATTTAAGTTCATTTTATCAAATCTCAAGTACTTGAATGACCAAGTTTGTAGGAAACCTCTGCTCTCTGAAGTTCAAGGAGCACAACGAGTGCCCGATCATCCCCGTCCGACAAACACAAACCGCGCACTAGAGACCGTTAGGGGTCCAGAGGGGGTCTCGGAGGGCTCCCCCGGCACCTTGCTACTTTTCCAGGCGGCCCTTTCTCAAGAACCAGCCCTGTCCAGACAGGGTTGTCTTTTGAATCTGGCGGGCAGCGTACAATGGGCTGCCTACCTAGCAGGCGAGCAGGTACAAGAAAAACGGGCGTAACTCGCTTAAAATGGGTCTGCGACGTGAAATTTTGACGGAGAGTTAGTAAGAGGGTGCTGGCAAACCAATCCTAACCATTTCCAGCGATTTTCAATTTTTTTCATTTTTGGCAAAATTTACAAAGGCTATAAATTGATGGGTCCGGATTTCGATGGAGGAGTATTCGAATCGACAGGGGTGAACCAGGCACAACAAAACTACCTTTGTTTCTGTCAGAAACCACCCCTATCCACAGAAACTTGAGTTTTATAAGAGCTGGTCTCTCTAACTAAGGGCGGGAAGCCAACCAAAGCAAACTGGCTAAGAACTCTGCTGTAGTGGGTCGGCACCATGATATTTAGACAGAGCATATGAAAAGGGAGTCTGCCCCACCAATCCAAACCAATGCCAGCAATTTTCCAAATTGCCAAGATTTTTAAAAGACATTTTCAGTGATAACAAACCAGCCTGGATTTTGACAGAGGAGGATTGAAATCGACAACAGAGAACTAAGGCACCATAAAAAAATCAAGAATCACCCTTTGCACATGAAAGGAAGCTCCTCATAGTGTCTGTACAGAGACAAATTGGACCAGCGTTGGCCGTTACTGTCATGTCAACTCACCTATTCTTTTGGGTAAAATGACTCCATAGACTTCTCTT
>NW_026267136.1:2894180-2896006 GCF_000697945.3 Frankliniella occidentalis
AAATTATTTGTACTATTTCTTATCTATATATAACCATCACAACGATCATGGTTCCATTGCGATAAGTTGGACAAATTTCACTATATGAAATATTTTTCACAGCCAATGAACATCTTTACCTTGTTTGCAAGATGGTCTCACATTTCTCACATGAGTTACCAAGGACAAATACTTCTTCTGAAAAGAAATTATGTTGCTTTCTGCACACTAAGGCTTATTGAAATAATGATAGTAGATTTTGATTCCATAAGACACACATGCATTGATTTACTAATTAACTAAGTTCTATTGCCAAATGTCTTAATGGGGAAAATTGTGTGGTATGAATTTGTTTAGTTATTGATTAAATTCATGTCAATTTGTTACCAATGAGTTTCGTATAAATATATATTTACTGTTTATTTCTTATTAGTACCATTATAAAAGTGATTATTAAACTTGTAACTGTCAGATGGCCGTATTGTGCTACAACAATCTTTCTTGTTTGATTTATTAAAATTTCTATAAAGGACCGATACAATTTCAGCTTTATGGATATAATTATTGACTACTATTATAGTGATCAGAATAAAACAGATATCTGTTACAGTTATTAGGTGGTATGTTTCATACAAGCTACTGCAATGTTATTTTTTTTGTGTATTTGTTTTATTGTCTTTGGAGACACATACTGCTATTCAGTCAACTGATGTCTGCTGAAAAGCAATGTGTAGATTTCAAAGATAGTGTTTGTTCTGCCTAACAAAAATAAAAAATGCATAGGCAATTATTTTTTTCTCCTTTGCTTTTTTCAGCAAACGTCCCCCACGCGCCCCCACGTCCCCGTTTGTAGCTTCACGATTGTAGCTACTGTCGACAGGGCCCCGAATCCGCTTTAAACTGAATCGTCTATAGACGAATTAATTTCTTCCGCCAATGCTAGAATATCAACCAGAAGTAAACAGCGCTAAGAAAGAAAGCGAAAACGAAAGGTATTAATGCTTCTCCGAAACGTCCCTGGTTGTGGCCACAAAATTGTGGTGCGGGAGCCCAGAGGCCGCAGGGACAACTCGCGCTAAGATTGCCTACTCTCCACGCGCCCACAGCCACAACTCCACCTCCCAGTTTGTAGCTACAGCCAGCAGGGCCCGAGTCAGCTTAAACTGGACCTTCTATAGACGAATAGAAGTTAGACAGCGCTAAGAACTAAAGCGAAAACGAAAGAAATCAATGCCTCTCCGAAGCTCTCGAGCGGTCGGAGGGACAGGGGGCCGCGGGGGCCCGATTCAGGAAAGCATTGCCTACCCTCCAGGCGTTTTCAGCGACAATCATCGACCCACGCCTAGATTGACACGGCGTCACTTCTTAGCTTTAGATAGGATTTATGAGCCTGGAGTCAAAAGGAGCCTAAACCCAAAGTCCCCGTCACGACAGACGCCTTACAGAGAAGCCGTGGCCTACATCGCAGCATGATCGCAGGCGTCCAAGCGACCACTCATGTCGCGGCGACAAGTGGTAGTCCCTGTCCATGGACACAAAAATGTGGTCACAAATGGGGCAACATACGATGTCCGACGCCACTAGCCACACGCCCCTTTTGTAGTTAAACAGTTGTAGCTACAGCTACAGCCGACATGACAGACCCAGTCACTTGGCACTTCCCTGGCGTTGCCGCCTGGAGCCACACAACGATGCGCGGGACGGGAAGCATCCCCAAAGGATCACATCCTGGACAAGCGGGGCGGGATTGCCTACCCCAGGAAAGAATCACATCCCGTGTCCACGATATGTCGGTGAGTATGTCGTAATTATTGCTCTCCTCCTTTGCCGTTCCGCGTCCCCTACCC
>NW_026267136.1:2896285-2896654 GCF_000697945.3 Frankliniella occidentalis
TCCCGCCCCGCTTGTCCAGGATGTGATCCTTTGGGGATGCTTCCCGTCCCGCGCATCGTTGTGTGGCTCCAGGCGGCAACGCCAGGGAAGTGCCAGTGAAATGATCAGGATAATAAACTACCTATTATGGGCGATTTGCTATTAATGATAATTATATTTGGCGACTTTTAAGAAATATGCACCAGCCTGTGTGTACACGTCGTTTGGAGCCGAATCGTATCTGTCGTGGGAGTGTCATCGGCGTGCTCGGGAGGTCCCCAATGACGTACCCCGCGGGTCTGTGTAGTTAAACCGTGCGCATGCATGCATGCATGCATGGGTCGCTTGAGGCGCACTATTTGAGCTAAAATTGTGTGTTTTGATGGCGGA
>NW_026267136.1:2897124-2897545 GCF_000697945.3 Frankliniella occidentalis
AAGAAATGATTTCGTCAATAGACGGTTTAGTTTAAGCTGACTCGGGCTCTGTCGGCAGTAGCTACAATCGTAAAATACTAACATCTCCACAAACAGTGCCGTGGGTCGGGAGCACATCACGGACAAGCGAGGATCACATCCCGGACATGCGTGGACCACGATGGAGTATCCTGAGAACTTCTGCTCCCAGTGGGCTCTATTTCTATATCTGTCCCTATTCTCATTCATCCGCGCCTGTAGGTAGGCAATTTCCCGCACTGACATTCCTGTAAATACTGTTTCATGTCAAAGAGGTGGAGGAAGCGCTATCCGCAGGCCACTGGTATCTCTGCAAATAACCACCTATCAGACATTACCGTGTCCGTGCAGAAAACTTTAAAATCGTACCGATGTAAACATGGCTTTAGCAACACGCACTTTG
>NW_026267136.1:2901336-2901926 GCF_000697945.3 Frankliniella occidentalis
AGGACCAGCTGTAATCACTGTGACGCCAACTCAACTTATATCTGATGATTCAATCAGCAACACAGCTGATGTCCAGGACAGGTGCACCTCCAGGCCGATCTTCCTGCAACAAACCAAAGACGCAATTTTATAGTTGAAGAAACAGGATGCAAAACAGGCAGGAAGCAAGCAATTTCGACAGAGGAGGTCAAAGGCAACCCTCCTAGACCAATTCCAATCATTTCCAGCTATTTTTATTTTTTCATTTTTGGCCAAATTTACAAAGGCTTATAGCCTTTGTGTTTTTAGCGAAAATTGATGGGTCCGGATTTCGACGGAAAAGTAGTCGATTCGATAGGGGTGAACCAGGGGACCACAAAACCACTTTTGGTTCCGCCAGAAACCACCCCTGTCCACAGAAACTTGAGTTTTAAGGGATGGTCTTTTGAATCTGGCGGGCAGCGTAAAACGGGCTGCCTACCTAGCAGGCGAGCCGGTCCAAGAAAGAACAGGCGTAACTCACTTATAATGGCCTGGTGGCGTAAAATTTCGACTGAGAGATTGAAAGGGGGTTATGTCGGACCAATCCCGGTCATTTCCAGCGATTTTTA
>NW_026267136.1:2904481-2918449 GCF_000697945.3 Frankliniella occidentalis
TCTAAAGCTAAGAAGTGACGCCGTGTCAATCTAGGCGTGGGTCGATGATTGTCGCTGAAAACGCCTGGAGGGTAGGCAATGCTTTCCTGAATCGGGCCCCCGCGGCCCCCTGTCCCTCCGAACGCTTGGACAAGGCGAGAGCTTCGGAGAGGCATTGATTTCTTTCGTTTTCGCTTTATTTCTTAGCGCTGTTTACTTCTGGTTGATATTCAAGCATTGGCGGAAGAAATGATTTCGTCAATAGACGGTTTAGTTTAAGCTGACTCGGGCTCTGTCGGCAGTAGCTACAATCGTAAAATACTAACATCTCCACAAACAAGCACATCACGGACAAGCGAGGATCACATCCCGGACATGCGTGGACCACGATGGAGTATCCTGAGAACTTCTGCTCCCAGAGAGCTCGCTGAACTTCTCCATTGCTAATTGCTATTCCCATTTCTATATCTGTCCCTATTCTCATTCATCCGCGCCTGTAGGTAGGCAATTTCCCGCACTGACATTCCTGTAAATACTGTTTCATGTCAAAGAGGTGGAGGAAGCGCTATCCGCAGGCCACTGGTATCTCTGCAAATAACCACCTATCAGACATTACCGTGTCCGTGCAGAAAACTTTAAAATCGTACCGATGTAAACATGGCTTTAGCAACACGCACTTTGAGGAGCCTCCAACGTTTCAACAAAAATGTCCTCCTTGTTTCTGGAAGAAGAAGACACGATGGATGTTCGCCTCTATTACTGAAAAGCTCATCTAGACCTTATTCAGACACTGTCGGAGTGAAACTCACAGGTTAGACTACAATGGAAAACTTAACCTCTGCCCTACTATTTTAAATTAATGCTCATGGAAACTTTTCATGTGAAAAGTCTTAAAAAATTAAAATATATTTTAACTCAACCCTGTATTCATTTTGATTTTGTTTATTTTTACAGGGAGTAATGTAACTTCCTCAGATAAAAAGGACCCAGCGCAATTCTTCTTCAAGGATGAAGTCCAAAGTTGTCTGCTAGAAATGAACATGCGTGATACATCCAAAGTTTTTGAACCTCGTAAAGAAGGAAAGACCCTCTCAGAGCCAGAATTGAAATTTTTAACTCAAGAGGAACTTGATGAGGTATTTTGAACTTTTGGTTCCGTTTAATTTGTTTTCATTCGTCAAATACACTTGACCCTTTACTGCATTTCTTCCTATGCAGGAGCTAGAGAGAGCCCATGAAGTAGCTAGATACTACCTCCAATTACCACCTGTTCTCTCACCAAAACCAGATGAAAGGATTGTTTTATCAGAAGATCCAGAACTGCAAGGGCTTGAAGAGTCCAAAATCTTGGTGACAGACATTTCGTTTGGTGTACCACATCGCGTAAGACTCCCATCTTTGTTTGCGCTGTTTGTATAGAAATGTTTCTTTTTCTCATATTTCCTGTCCCACTTTAGGATAGGATTATTGTAGCGAGAGACACAGATGGTACATTGCGTCATGCATCAAGAGATGAACGGTACCGTATGCTGCAGACATATTTTCCAGAGGAGGGGCGGTCAATTGAACCACCACAGCTGTTTACTTCAGAGAAACTGAAGGTATTTTGAGTTGTAAGAGGGACTAGTTATACTCCTTTCATCATTTGATAAATTAATTATTTTTAATTACTTACAGTCGCTTCTAGATAGGTTGGAGTACCAATTCGTCTTAGACAAAGCATGTATACAGTTTGAGCCTGATGACCCACAGTATGTTTCTGTTACATCAATTACTTATGACCATATTGATGCTAGTGGTGAATATGATTTACTTGTTGGAACACGGCATTATGGTTCAATGGCATTCTATTTAGTCTTCAATGGTCGCCAAGACAAATTTTTGAAGCACTGCATTTCTACTCATAAGTAAGTATACTCTTTGGTGTCTTTCATCTGCTTGTCAATTGGTGTTATTAATGCCGAATTTTAACCAGAATTCAGGATGCTGTGGCACTCACAAAGGTGTTTTACCTGACCAGGCCAGAGATTACAGACTATTCAAATCCTTCTTCGCCAGATGATACAGCCTTCTTGAAGGTAAAATAATTTGAGAAATGTCAAATTTATCTTTCATTTTCTCTAACCGTAATTGTATTTATTTTGTTCCCACAGGAATATATTTCCAAATATGCCAAAGACAAAGCATCTTTGACCATGACCTTAAATGCTCACCTGGAACTGCAGCTTCCAACTGCAGACGAGGAAAGAACTCTCTCAGGGAATCAATAATACTATGTACCTGGAATATCAGTGGATTTCATGTATTTATAAATTCATCTTCTTTCAATCAATCAGATTTTTCTTTTAAAAATACCTTTTGTCTTCAGTTCATTCAAAACTTGAAATATGGATCTGGTAGTTGTTTCAACTTTTTACCATCAATAATGAAAACAGCATTTACTTAACAAAATGTATTTAACAATAAATGTATGTACAAATAAATATTTTACAATCCATTACATAATGAATTTCTTAAAAAAAAATGCTTGTTTCTGGGGCAGCAGCAGCCAAGGTCCAGCTGTAACTGAGCAAGTTCATATGAGATGCCCTACAAAATCTCGCCTTCACAGAAGACAAGTTCATACCAATTGAGCGAAGTTCAATAGATGGTGACAGCTTGCCTATAAGGGGTAAAGTCATAGAAGACTGTACTCACTCATTCATTACTTCATTCATTTTGGGAAATCAAACAGCTCTCTTGGGCATGCCTTTCGATATCATCTGAGGAAGGCTTATAGCTTCTGGCAGTATTTAGCACCAAACACACTTACCAAATCTATTGAACCTCTCAAACATATGTCCAGCTTTCCTATCAATACTAAACCAATTTTTAAATCTCGCAGCTGCAGGCCCTGAGGAAGTTGTGAAAATGTGCTGAAAAAATAACATAACTTGTTCATTAAAAACATTCACCCAATCTGAAATGACCATACTTGTGTTGTAGTGATGTGAAATTAATCACCCAGGTTGTTCAAATGATATTATCATCCTCTCCAAATTTCAAGAGGGTTAAATGAAACTAAACAACCTGTGTAATTAAATTATCCCCAGAGAATTCAATTAAGGAAAAAAATGTTTAAAAATAAAATTACTTTGACAACCATTACTTTAGTTTTTTCAAAGAAATAATCTGATCACTTCTCTGGGGATTTGACTAGCAGTGTTATGATTGGCCCGATACAAGTATACTCAACCGTTTTTCAATCCGGGCTCCTGACTCCCAGCCCTTGGCATCCGCTGCAACACACATTGCAATTAAAATATGGTCTTCTAAATGGGTGATGGCTGCCATTTCCAAGTTAATGAAATAAGATAGATAGCATCTAATCGAGAGACGCTTCTATAAATAAGAACTGGCAACCACCACAAATAATAGTACTGATACTTCAAGTTATGAACTATAACTAATATTCTATTGGTATATACAATATAATAAAGTGTTAGAACATGAAGTACACAAAGTAGTAAAATGAATATTTTTCTTTCCCCCAGTAGAGTCAATGCTTTGATTTTCAGATAATAAGACACAAGCTTGAAAACCCAATATATGTGTATCAACTAGACATAATCATGTTCCACATGCATCTTAAAATTTAGGAACAAACCGCACCTTAGCAATAGCCTCTGCAATCGGAAGGTAGAACTGCAAGCCTTCCAAAGAGCACAGTAAAGGCGCCTGAAAAAAGATCAAACACTAATAACAATGCAGTAGAGCAAAAGAATCCAAGCTTTATACTATTCACATTAACAAGGCACTAAAGTTTATACATGAAAAACTGTCACATATAATTTCATAAGCCTACAATAAATCCTTAATTAAAATAATGAATAACAAAATTGTGGAAGTGAAAAAAAAATAAAGGTGACAGATAGGCAAGGGAAAATTCTGCTTTGAAAAAAACACAATTTTAAAGAGTAACACCACTGCAACTAGAAAAGGCATTTTCATTGCATGATGAGCAGAATTCTAGGGAAACTTTCTTATTGGCAACATGAAGGCACACTCCAATATTGGCCAAGGGCTCATCTCCATCGAGCCAGTCACCAAAGGCGTTAGGACCAAAGCCAAAGTCATCATCACAAGGTGCCTCATTTAAGTTCAAATCAAGTTCAGTTGAAATTTCTTTACTACCAAAGAGAATGTCAAGGTCGTCAGTATCTTCATCCTCTGGAGCAGAAAGAGACAAGGGTACATCATCTACAGCAATAGGGAAATCTCTTCTCACTGTTCTTGCGGGATGAAAATCAATTAGAGAAGAATCTGTGGATGGCACAAGAGAATCCAAATGAATGTTCATCGTGGGAACTGCACTTTCAACAATTACATTGGAACGAGTGTCTTTTAGAGCTGTTGATTTCTTAGATGCTGCAGTTGTGTTAACAGAAGACACAGAGGGAGAGCCACAATTAACATTAATTGAGCGCAGCAAATGTGAGATCTCCTTACTGTTGGCTAGCACATTGCGAAGGTATTTGTTCTCTTTTCGGACAAGCTGGACATCTTTGCTGTAACCATCCAATGACAGCTTGAGCTTGCTATTTTCTCTGCGCAATGCTTGGAGTTCGTTCTCCAAATCCGCCATGTACTTCTTCTTCTTCAGACGGTTCTGTCTGGCGAGAACAGCGTTGCGCGAGAAGCACTTTGGTCGTTTTCCACGAGTGGCGCTTGAGTTGGGCTGTTGCTGAGATTCTTCGTCGGAGGATGTAAAGGCCCTTCCCGACAATTCTGCATCCATACTGACACCACTATCTAGGAAGCGTCGCTTCTTCTGCACTTCGAAGTTATCTTCCTCCACATCAGAAAGTACATTGATTTCGCTTCCCCAAGAGCTGAGCGAAGCCGTTTCACTTGCGTTGCGTGTACGTTTGCCCAGCCTACCGCTTGCACCACTCGCAAACCGGGCCATTTTGACAAAAAACACAAGTAACAGCAAGAAACTTACACTAGTTTGTTGCCTGAGCGCAGGCGAACAGTGTCCAATAGTTTATCGACTCGTTTTCCTCTGAAAACCACTCAAAATCACAATTAATCGGCACTCCACACAACGTCCTTCGTCCGTACCGAGCACAAGCTGCAAAATGGTGGACGTTGCGTCAGCGAGCCCCGCAGCGCACGCACCTAGCGGCTGGAACGCGTACTACAAAAACGTTTCAGTCACGTTTCAAGCTTTCAAGTTTCTGAGAGGTTTCTGTGTACGAAAAGTAAAATATAATTTCTTACCCTGAACGCATGAAACTTAAGAGGAGACTTGCTAAGTTAAAGCACGGAGTATAATGGCTTAAGTATGGGATAAACCAAACCATGGCACCACGTTTTTACTACTACCTCTTTGTGTTTCATTGTTTGAACTGGTTTGAACTTCCCGCCTGACCGGAAAAAGGATGACCTCGGGCTCTGGCCAATCAGGAAGCTCTAACTGGCCGCCAAGTTCAAGGCAGTTGTTTTTATCTTCTCTCTGAGATGCTTTGTTAAATGGGAGATGAACGAAAGAATGAAACTCAGTTACTAACTTTTTCTCTCTTTTGGTTCACTTGAAATTCTCAATGAGGAGCGTATGAGTGAAAAACCGGAAAATATTTGGAGCCAGTTGGCAAGCTTGAACATTGCCTACCGACACCGGACACCG
Source organism: Frankliniella occidentalis (assembly GCF_000697945.3). Lineage (NCBI taxonomy): Eukaryota > Metazoa > Arthropoda > Insecta > Thysanoptera > Thripidae > Frankliniella > Frankliniella occidentalis. Next base: position 2,910,129 of record NW_026267136.1, read on the forward strand.
ACTAAAAAAAAGTCGTCTGCTAGAGTAACTTGCAGAGGCGGACATAACCTCATTGAGCTCGTTGTTGTAAATTTGCCCGGCATTTCTCTCCTTTGATGTTTGAAAATGGGAAAAGGGAGTATGCAGCGAACCATTTTATTTTGCCTCTCTTGTCGCAGTAGCATGCCGTATTCATCGTCTCTCGGCTTGTCAGAAAATCAGCGGTTTTTAAGGCATTGTCATAGTCAACCTGCCAACACTGTGCAAAAGACAAGTAAGGCAAACTCCATCAAAATTGGAAAAAAAATTTATGTTGTGAAAACCAACCAAGTCTGGACTAGTCGTTCTGATGGAAGATCCCTTAATCAAGTGAAAAAAAGGCAGAACACATCTGAAATTGAGAACCAGGCTTTTCTCCCTCATCAAAACAAAACCAAAAAAAGCTATACTGCCAAAAAGGTTGAGACTGAGAAAGATCGGACTGAAATAAGAATTCTAAAACAAAGCACAAGTAACAGCCCACTACCACCTCTAGCAAAATCAGATCTTCCTAAATACACTCGAAGTGGTGTCGATTTTTCTACTATATTAAAACAATCTGTTTATTCCACGGAAAATACCAAACCTTTCTTGACTGCATCTTCAGAGATAACGGTAAGCATAGTTCTTCATTTAAGTGTCATTTTGATTGTTTTCTTTGGACTAATTTCATCTGTTTACTGTTTACCAGGACCTGGTGAAAAATAAGTTAGAACACACTGTGTCCATTAGAGAAGTTATAAATCATACCAGATCGCCTAGAAGTTCTCGAAATATTTCTAGTTGGAGGGAATCCAATTTACTCAAACTTGGTTCAGAAGATTTTGATTACTTTGAGGAAGGTAAATTGTAAAGTGTTGTTATTGTTTTGATTTAAAAGCCTTCCGATCTGTTTTCCAACTATGTTTTATTGCTAGGTTTCTGATTTTTCTGTTTTGTACTTGCATCTATTTTAGAACTCAAGCAGAATGGGTTGGATTTCCAAAATATGATAACGGAGTATTTGAAGAGGGGAGATAATTCTCTTGCTGCAGTGAGCCCTATAATGGAGGCTTACTGGGAAAGTATTTGTCCAGCCTTGAGACACCTAAAAGACGCTCGATGCTTTCAAGCAAAAGCCTACCACCCTCACTTGAGGTATCATGGGACGGTAGACTGCATTGCAATGTACAAGTAAGTAGAATTTTATTTTGCTTCCTTGTTATTTTTCCTGTGTATCATACAATGCATTTCTTTTTGACTTGGTAGAGGAAAGCCTACTTTAATTGAGATCAAGAAAACCAGTTCACCAAAAACAAATCTACTCATGACTATTGACGGATCTATTCAAAATGTGGCAACTCTTGGAGCTCTTAATGCTGATCCTATGTGGCCATTCCAGGTAAATGTGGAATTGGTAAAAAAAAAAAAAATAATTTGCTCAACAGACATTTTTTTACATTAAAAAAATATGTACTCATTTACAGATCAATAACCTTATTCTGATATATGCCAATGCTGATGGAACTCCTGCATCTGTGCTTGAATTCAATCAAACTGATATTCAACTGTTCTGGAAATTGTGGCTCCGAAGGGTGTATCAGTTTTGGAAAAATGTAGATAATAATGTCAATGATAACAAATTTGTTGAGGCACAGATAGACACAGCTTGTTTTCAATCTGACATTAATTTGAAAATTGATTCCAGTAGAGTATCAGAAGAAAGAAAAAACTCTTCAGAAGCAGTTGAATTAAAACCTCAAGAAGCACATACATTCACAACCACTAGTAAAGATTCTGTCCCAAATTCCCAAGCTAGCCGTGAAGGCAATCAATTGAATTCAATTCTTCAGACTTCTGTTAAAATTGTAGAATCACCTCCTCAAGAATCCTACCATTCTCAGAATAAAGCAAGGAATCAGGGAAATGTAGGTTCAAGCTCACCAGATGTCAATAACTATTCAGAGCCTCTGTCTGAACAAAAGATTTCCTATCATGCAGAAAACATGCCTCATGTTCAGTTATCACAGGAACAACAAAATGAAACCCCTCCAAAAATTGAAGAACAAAAAGGATTTTTCAAGACACTGTGGAGTATGTGGAAATAATTATTGTTGTAATCAACACTACCATATTGACATGTATTGTACGTATGTATCTATGTGTGTATGTTATAAACAGTTATGGGAGTAATAAAAGAGACTCTGTTACTGTTTTTATGGACTTCTTTTAATTTATACAAAGTTTTAGCTTTTGCCACCTAAATTACAGTTGGAGACACATGACACAAAATTACATACACAAGTAAACTTTAGCAGGAATTTGCTCTTATGTAGGAATTAGTAACTAAGAAAGGTATAGCTATCATAATAAGATGCGTAAAAGTTATAAGAGATGCATAGGTATGAAGTTTTGACTAATACCAGGTAGGAAGTAGGTACTAAAAAGACACATACACCTAAAGAGAAATTTATTATGCCAAATAGGCTCAAAGGATAATATCATTTCAACAACCTGAAATGCTGCAAAATCATAAACTGTTTAATGACACAGCTGATGTACCCCTTTCCTTGTACAACAGCAGGAAAATAGAAAATTATAAAGATAACAAACAATATAAAGAGAATTAATTTTAAACATCAGAAGAACGTAACGGTATGTTCCAAGCTAAGGAGCTTACCACCTAAAACAGAAATTGAAATCCTGAAATTTTAATGAGATGATGCTTAAATGTGTGCTTAAATTATGAACCACACACAGAATCAGAGTTTATTTAAGTGGCTAAAATGCTGGAAATAAATTAATGTCAACAATTACAACTTGCTGTCCTTCATTACAAATGTTCAAGATTTTCACTGTAATAAGATAAGAGGTAAATTTTAACTGTTTCATCAACATGATAGAAACAGCTATTTTGGAGCAGACACAGTTACCCAGACAGGGCAGAATATGTGTCATCAAAATTGGTAAGTTCTCTTGTGCCCCTCAACCTCTGTTCCTACAGTGCAGCGAGTTATCATGGTGTCAGGGAAAGGAAATGCATGAATGCAATCCACTACACGCAGAATAACTTAGTGACTCAATATCATTCATATAAATAAGCAACAACAAGTGTGTCCCTGATAAATTCAAATCATAGTCCTGACTAGAAGCTCATGACTGTTTGAGCCCCTCCTTGGAATGAATAAAAGACAATGGTCTTTCTAGAGTTTTTCTCCAACTTCCTCTTCAACTATTTAAGTTAATGCAGTCATGATGATAAATGATATGAACTATTCATTAGTTGCTTGAGGGAACAATAATTTTAAATATAACTCCAATTCCACATTAAAATAAAAAAGGCACAGCTTTACTGAGAGCGCAATAGAACAAGTATTCAAATACTGTGGGACATGCAATAAAATCATATGCTCAACAGAAAAATTGATTTCCATTTAGATTGTGCCAAAGTGCAGCTGGTGGAATTGCAAGCGGACAATAAAACTGCAATAATTTAACCTTTAGATGACAATTTGGAACCCAAACCAAACAAAATGAAGTTGTGCATACACATTGCATGGAGTATGCAGCATAAATAGAAAAAACAAACAAAAAAAACCTTATAAAGGTTTTAAGCATACCCAAGTGATTGTTGCACTCAGATTCTACTTGCAAGAAAAGACTTACAAACTCAGTACACAATTACAAGTAGATATACGTTATACTTTTATACAAAATAGCACTATTTTCAATGATACTTACGAATCTACTACATCTGTGTATGATTCATACACAAACTAGGACATAAGCCATACATAATGAGAGCAGGAAATCGAGCGTCACACACATTCTATCTGCCTACATTTAAAGGCTTAGGGGTTTCTTTTACATCTATATCATTATATTACATAAAATAAAACACGAAAGACGGTGTTCGCAGAAACTCTGAAAAAAGAAGAATAAAAGTGGAGAGCATATGGTAAAATTAATAAGTAAGGATAAAAATGCTACAGTGGATGGAGTTGTTTTGAAATGGCAGCAAAATTTTACAAATTAATAACATAAAACATCTTAAAAATAATTATCAATACAATAAATAAATGTAACAAGTAAGACTGAGGAATTGTGCAAGAGCATAAATGCTCAGAGTTTCTTTTAATATACAAGCTTTATTAAGCTGCATAAAATAAATAAGCTATTTATAGCAACCCACCAAAAAACAAATTTAAAAAAAAAAATATCTTTCTGCCACACTATCCTCTCTAAATGTCTTTCCATGACTATTTCCACTTGTTAATCACAACCATATGATTCGGTGGTAAAAGCTGCTGGAAGCTCATAATGTTACCTGAGCTGAGCAGCATATGGTCTTGTCAATCAGCCTTGCAAGTGGCCAGCCTTTCCTCTAAATACATTCCTCAATCAACCTGGAGTTTTCTATTTTCATTTAATACCATAAATAATAATATTGATGACAAAACACCAGATGTCATACGGTAGGTTTGTTTTAGTAGAAGTACATTATGGGCACAAGTGAAGAATATCAATTAAGTGAATCATAGGGTCACAGTCAAAGAAACACTGGCTAAACCTGCTAATAAGAGGTACAGTATGTCACTTAAAACCATTTGACTATCTACAAAACTTTTGTGATGATTCATTTAAGTAACACACCAGGAAATTGCATATAACATACAATTGTGAAAACAAACAATAAACTAGCGATGAGATACTGTCATGTTCTTAGCATCTTCCACTGCTCAATCGCTTTCTACAAAACATGTCGGAGAGAAGTGGAGAGCTGAGGAAAAGAGGGCCTTCGATTACTTCATTGTACATTAACATTCAACACAAAGTAATTCTTCCGGAGACTTACCACCCATCATCAGTAGCTCTTCCTTATTCTTTGACTTCAAAGTATTTGTAAGTGGGATTTTCATATCCATTAATCTGCATATTCGCCACATGGCGCTCCTCTGGTGTAGCAGCCTGGTCCACTTCCACAAAGCCCTGCAATGGAAAACATGTTACCAGGAAATTCAATGTGACTTCAACACAATCCTTCCTTGCAATAATGCAGGTATCATTTTTCGAAGAAATGGAATTGAGACCTCTCGTCTGGCACCTCACCTGGTTCTGGGGCAGACGAGCGCTCCTTCTCCTCAGCAGCGCGATGCCCACGACGACGGCGGCCAGGAGCGCGATGCCAGCGAAGGCCAGTGTGAAGTAGACGCCCTTGCTCTCTCGGCGATAGTCGCGTCGCAGGGAGAAGGTCTGGCAACGGACGCCGGAAAACGGTCAGAATTAAGATCAAAGGGGAATGCACAACATCAAACAGCTATACCCTAGGTACCCACCGGCTCTCCGTGGCTGACGTCGTGAGTCTGGGCGTGGGCGATCTTTGGTCCTTCCTCCTTGTGGCTGAGGACGGCGAGCTCGGGAGCCGGCGGCGTCGGGCGCTCACGTTCACGCTCGCGCTCGCGCTCCCTCTGCTGCTCGCGCTCATGCTCGCGCTGCTGCTCGCGCTGCTGTTCGCGCTCGTGCTCGCGCTCGATGGGGGCCGCCGCGGGGGCGGGCGCAGGGGACGAGGAGGTGAAGCTGACACTGCTGCTGCTGCTGCCAGTGCTGCTGCCGGCCAGGGGCAGGCTGAGCAGGCTGTCCTCCTGGTTGCTGCTGTTGTCGCTCACGTCCCGGTCATCGTGGTCGTCCTCCATCGTGTCGGCGTTGGCCTCCTTGGACAGCGTCTTGCCGAACGCCGCCTCTACCCTCAGCTTCTCCTCGCGCAGCTCGACGCGCTCCTTCTTGCGCTGCTCCTTGCGCTGTCGCTCCAGGGCGCGCTGTCGCTCTTTCTCTGCGAGCAGGACGGGAAGGGCGTGTTAGCGCAGCACACTGGCGCGGAGCGGGGCGAGCGGACGCACCCGATGGCACTACTTACCCTCCTGCTGCGCGGTCACGTCGGCCTGGTACTTGTCCAGGATGGCGGACTCTGCGGCACGGGTCATGGTGAGCAGGGAGCCGGGGGTGTCGTCCTTGCTGCGCAGGGCCTGGATGTAGTCCTCCATCAGCTGGCCGATCTTCTCCTGCAGGGACGGGAACCTGTCCAACACAGAACGTGCCATCATGCAACCCGTTTCATGTGAGCGAACATCTCCCACCCTCCCCCAACCGTCGCATAACAAGCTTACCGTTGGAGCATCTGCAGGGACTGGTTAACCATGCGGTCGATGTCGGTGAGGTGCTCCAGGGTCATCGGCTTCTCGCGCTCGGCCTGCTCGAACGAGGACGCCAGCAGGTGGCGGTAGTGGGCGATGGTGTGGTGGCGGTCCTTGTGCAGGGCGCGGAGCAGCTTCTGCAGGCACTTCTGCACGCGGTGGGTCTGCAAAGAGGAGAGCGTTTCCGCGTTAGAGACGGGCGAGCGGGCAACGGCGCGTCGAGGCATCACTCAAGCACATGCTCACGTTCGGCGGGCTGTCATTCAAGGCAGTGGTGTAGCAAGTCATAGCCTCCTTCTTGCGCTGGCCGATGTGCGCCAGCACGCGCTGCTGGTGCATGGCGACCAGCTGGTGCTTCTCCGCGTCGCCCTCCTCCTCCAGCGACTGGACCGTCTTCTGGAAGCGCAGCGTCATCCGCTTCTTGAAGTCGAGCGCGCCCTTGGGGTCCAGGCTGCGCATCTCCTGGTAGCGCTCCTCCAGGTCGGACCAGTCCTTCATCACCTGTAGTGCCATGCAGAGCGCAGCGGGCGTCACGCAGGGGCGGCAGGCGGACCCGGGCGGACCGGCGCGAGAGTAGCATCAAAAGCGACGCGCAACGGCCGCGCCCCGGCGGAGGGCCACCAGCCAGGGGCCCGCCGGGGCGGGCAGCAGCGCAGTCTTAGTCGACGCGGCGAAGGCGGGGACCGGGGCGGCTCGAGGCTCGGAGGGGAGGAGGAGGGCAGGAGGGAGGCGACGCCGGACAAACAGCGTCGTCCCTCCGGACCAGTCCTTCCCTCCGCCCACAGAACAATTCACAGAAGACGCCCGGCGTCTGTATTGCTTTTGAAATCCGAAAGTCCCGGTTCCACCGCCTTCGACGGCGACGCCGTGGCCGGCCTGGCGGCGCCCTGCAGGAGGGCCGGCGGGGTCCCGGTGGCGGCCGGGGGCCCGCGCCTCGCCTCGCCAGGCGGCCACCTAGCCATGAGCAGACACAAACCTTAGTGACCTTCTCGCGGTGGGTCTCCTCCAGGCGGTGCTGGGCCTGCTTGTAGTCCTGGTGCTCGCGCCGCGGGTCGAAGTGCAGGAAGTAGGGGTCCGGGGTGGGCGAGGGCGTCGGGTAGGGCGACGGCGTGTTCCTGTTCTCGGCGGGGCTGGGCTGGGCCGCGGCCGCGACGGCTGCCGGCGACGGCTGCGGGGCCGCGCTGGAGCTGGGGGTGCGCGTCGTGGGTGGCGTCACCTTGTTGTTGATGTCGTCAGAGCCGTTACCTACAGGTGACAAGTCAAGCATGTCATGAGAATACACTCCGCGAGCCACACTAAGTTTTCGTTCCATTTCCAGCAGCTTGTACTTACCAGCACCGGTGTCCTCATCGTTGTACTCGTCGGAGTCGTCCGAGTCGTCGTCGCCGTCCCCTTGGTTGTCGTTGTTCTCCTGGTTGTCGGACAGGGGCGCGTCCGGAAGCGCCGCATCCTGCTCCTCCTCGTCCAGGTCCTCATCCTCGTCGTCGTCCTCGGAGGCGTCCAGGGCGGCGGACGAGGCGTCGTCGGACGCGTCGAAGGGCGTCTCGGCCGTGTCCTCCTTGTCCTGTTTGCTGGGCAGCGGCGCCATGTCCACGGGCACCTTGACGGCCTTGGTCGGGTCTGCGGGGCAAAGGGAAAACATCGTCATGCAAATGGATGACCGCCGCGAATGAGTTTGACAAACTCTGCACAACTTTGGCGCGCCCAACCCCCCGGCCGTTCTGGCGCAGTTCGCTTTTCCACTCGGCCGTCCCGTTTCGTCCCGCTCGGACTGAAAGAGCCGTTCTGCTTAAAGCAGGACGGGTCACTCCCGGAGTATTACACAGCTGATGAATGTGCAAGTGGGGCGCGGCACTCGCACTTTTACAACCGGCTCGGCGCCCCGCCTGACCAGCTCTCATTTTGATGTGCCGAGGGGCCGCTCTGCTGCTGCTGCGCGAGGCGGGCGCCAAAGCCCTGAGTGGATTAAGGACACTGCGAGGGCGGCGGGGCGGGGCGGGGCGCGGTCGCCACTGCTGACCTGCCGGCCTCTCACCGCACCGGCCAATCGCAACCAGAGATAGTCCGTGGCGCCGAGAGCAATCAGGACAACTTTGTGAAGGAGTTTCGGCTATCATTAATTTGCAATCGGCA
>NW_026267136.1:2918499-2926787 GCF_000697945.3 Frankliniella occidentalis
GCCGCCCCTAGGCTTATGGCACAATGGGAGATGGGAGGGGTTAGTTTGGCTACAACGCCAACACTGACCCCACCCGCGACCCCCTCAGTACTCGCCGCAAACACCGAGCAGAGCTCCCCGCAGCCGTTTCCCCACCACTCCAGCCCCCTTTCCCGCCTCCACACGCACGCACATGGACGCCCGCTGTCCCGCACGGGTGGGCCGACACTGTCCCTGGTCAGACCACCGCCGCCGCCGCCGCCGCCGCCGCCGCACAACTGTCCCGCCTGTCCCACACAGGGACCGATCCGTAAGCTTCCTCCGCAAATGGAACAGCCCAGGGCCTTGAAATAGCCAACCCGACCCGCGACAGCCTTCCCCAGATTAATGATGCCTATTCCCAACCAGCCCCACAGAAAATACACAGCGGAAGACTTGAAAAAACAAAGAACGACCACCCAATCACTGTGAAAAATATCGGCGTAAATTTGCAAATTTTTGTAAACTAGAATTATAATTTAAGTTGTAAATTTACGGGAGCAGAGCTTTTACTCGCCAATGGATTTTAAGTCGACACGCACTCCATGTATTTTTACGATTTCAAATTTTACAACTTGCGTCAAGGAAAATTTTCCAACAAACCTACCCACTATTTTTCACAGTGCAACCTATTTACTAGCTCCTACCGTTACTTTCGTGGTTTAGAGAAGCGCAGCGCATATCGAGGTCTCGGTTCTGCCCGAGGTTCTGCCAACTGCAACGCGACTACAAATGCTAAATGCTTTACTTTGGCGGCGGCCGAGCCAAGCTGCATCCGTCTCTGCGCGGCGCTCCACTTGGCCGCCACCCTGATTAAAACCTCGCCCCTCCCCCTCCCTTTGCACACCCTTCACTTCAGCCCGAGCGCGTAGCTCAGGCGATCCTAATTACTTTGCAGAGAAACCGAGGGGTCCGCAAGTACGGTCTGCCGGTGTACACATGTGGTGGGCTTCCTAGTTTTCCTAGGTTTTCCTAAGGTTTTTCCGGTCTTCCTAACTTTTTCTTGGTCTTCCCAATATCTTGGTTTTCTGAGATTTTCTAAAGACTTCCTCCAGTTTTCTGCGGTTTTCTCGCACTTTCATCGGTCTTCCCTTACATTTTCTGGTCTTCCTTGAAATTTCTAGGTCTTTCCTAAAAAATTTCCGGTCTTCCCTTATATTTTTCGGTCTTCCGTCACATTTGTGGCCTACGATTTTCTTGGTCTTCTTCGGTTTTCTTTAGTCCTCCTGGTGGTCTTCCCGGTCTTCCCAGTTTTCCGGGCGGCCAGTGTACGCGCTCGAACCTAGTTGCGGACCCCTCGAGAGAAACACCCCCCCACCTCAATCTAAGAGGGAGGAGGAGCGGAGATCTTCTTTCGTCAAAGAGTACGTTTCGTTCGGTTCCGTTTCCCGATTAGGACGCCTCTCAGCAGCAGGCAGCATCGGCACCGCACCTTTTCGCCCGGTTCCCTCCCGGTTCTGGTTCTCTCCACGAGCAGCAGCCCCGTTCTTTCCGCCCACTCCTCAGCCGCCGCCCCGCTCCGCCCCTCCTCTGCTGATGACATGTGAGCCATGTCGCCACATCCTCTCGACTTGTTCGCCGCCCCCAAACCCCTTCCACCCCAACTCCCACACGCCGCCCGATAAAACACAGTCCCCGGGTCAGCCATCACTCCTGCCCCTCCTCGCCTTCCACACTTCTCTCCAGTCGCTGCTCTCCCTCCCCTTCTTCGCCCCCTCTCTCTCTCTCTAGCCCCCCCGCTCCCCGGTCGAGTTGGCGCTGACGCGGTGGGTTCGCTCGCCCGGCCGACCCTTCGACTCCGTTATGGGTCCACCTAGTTAGGGACTTGTGAACTTCCGTCCCACCGCATCTCCCCCCTCCCCTGACCTCCTCCCCCCCCACCCCCGTCTTTCCGCAGGGCTTGACGGGCGGCCGATTTTGCTTCCTCGGCTGCCTTCGGTGGTAGTCGCAAGATAAACGACCTCAAGAGCAGCGCTTCCGAACGGAGCAGAGTGAAAGACGCCCGCAGACAGATATACGGACATTCCATACGACGTCGAGTTGGGCCAGTTCAATGAGTTTCCACGGTGAATATGTTGATGAAAATCGCTGAACGCGGCATATACCGGGTGATTCAGAGAAGAACCAGGCGCGGGCGGGTTTGCCTACCCGCTATGCCCGTAAGGCGCCACGGCCCCTAACTGTAAGCGGTAGGCAAACCCGCCTGCACCTGCGTCTTTCTCTGAATCACCCGGTATATTCGTTGCATCGAGCTGACAGTGCTGACGGAAATCCGTGGGCCAAGGCGGAAGCGCGACGAAGCCAAAGTGGCTGTCATGTCAGCGGTAGGGCAAGACAAGGCGGGGCGGGGTAAGGTAGGGTGGGGTGGGGCGGCCGGGCTGAGCCGCGCGCCTGCAGCGTAGGCAGACCCGCCGCGCTCCGGCGCGTCCGGGCTGCCTACCTCCAGGGCGCTCCCCGCCAGCCCCGCCGGCCCCGGGGGGACAAGGCTGTGCAAGCAGCGCGGCCAAAATTACCTTCCCCGTACCCTCTTGGAAATGAGACGCTTTTGGCGTGCTTGACTTTCTGTCCGCGCGACCTCCTGCTGCTCCGGCAAGGCCACCGCCAAAAAACGAGGTTCTTAGACCAAGTAAATATCCTTGGAACAAGTCAATTTCCGAGAGCTGCTCTAGGAAATTGATTTGTTTCAAGTTTCAAGAGAATATTTACTTGATTCAAGGACCTTGTTTTTTGGGTGCACCGCTGCCGTCTCGGCCTCGGCAGGCCTCTCGCTCGGCCTCTCGTGACGACACGACGACACGACAGTTTCCAGCAGTGTCGTCAGAGGCAAGGCAGATGCAAGCGGATTGCGGAGGGCTTCAGTCACGGCTCGTAGGAGGAGGGCGAGGGAGAGAAGCGAGAAAGAGAGATAGAGAGAGAGAAGCGGGAGGGAGGGGGGATAAGGCAGAGAAGCATCGAGCCACCACCACCACCACCACCACCACCACCACCACCACCGCCGCCGCCGCCGCCATGCCATCCGCGCCCCAAACAACTCAGTGAATGGGGGTGCGGTGGGGCCACTCCACTCCACAAGCTCCACACGGTGCCACGCCCCGCCCCGCAACGCAGCACAAACAAAATTAGAGGATTCGCGAGTGTGTAGTTAACTAAGAGAGAGGGCGCGGCATCAGAGAGCACAGCGGCGTCTAGGCGACATCACCTCGTAGCGACCTGGGCTGGGCGGAACTGGATTTGGTCGTCTTCCCCGCATATCCGACGGGTGTAAGTAAGAGGGGAGAAGGGTGCATTTCCACCTCACCATTGCGGTGTCGTGCTGAAGGGTCCCGCCAGCACAGAGGTGCGGTGGGCGACCCTGGCAGGCGCCACACCCGGGGCGGGGCTGGGCTCTATGCCCGCGGGGCCTGGGCCTACCAGCGCCGCATGTGACCTTGACCTCCAGTGGAGGTGGTGGTGGTGGTGGTGGTGGAAGTGGTCGGGGGTGGAGGTCGAGGTGGGAGAGCAGGGCAGGTGGGCACACATCCTGCGCGTTACGACTCCCCCCGGTGACTTACGCCCTCCCGCGGTGGATTAGCGACCAATAAGGACCTGGGGAGGGCCTCTCTCTCTCCGGGGGGCTCCGAGTCCGAGCGGCGCAACTGATACGGGTAATCCACCCCCCTTCTCCTCGCCCGCTCACCTGGAGAAGTGATACGGGGGGAGTCAAAGCCAAAGCCGCGCTTCCTATAAGCCCCACGCGCTCTACCATGCCCCCCCCCCAACTCTACTCTCCCCGAATAGAAATTGAAAGCCAGCGGGCGGTGGTAGAGAAAGAGTCGCGAGGTGAAGAGCGCAGGCCGACTCTCCCCGGCCAGCAGCGTCTACCTTTTAGACGCTGCTAGTCAGGGAACGAAGAGAATAGAGCGGCGCGGGTGGGATAGAACGCACAAAAACGTGGAATACCCCCCCCCCCAGCTTTTCCCCTCCCTCCTCTCTTCCTGCCTTATCCCTAAAAAGAAAACGGACCGAAAACACACAAAAAGAAGTAAAAATAATAGAGGTGACCGAGCCATAGCCAGCCGACCAGGCCAGCCAGCTAGCAGCTCGGGCCGGGGGTGCGAAAACAATGAGTGGGCTGTTCATTGTGAACCTTTCAGGCGGGGTGGAGGCCAGGCTATAGCAGAGCTGAGGCTGCAGAAGACCTGCCCGTGCCCAGCGCTTCTGTCAAATCTTACAAACGCGCGCGCAAAATAAAACGCAAAAAAGTATAGTAACAATCGCAAAAAAAGAAACGTTTTGTACAATTGCGTTTTAAGTAAAAATTAAATTGCAAACGAAAAGAATTTTTTCTTAAAGCGCGATGGGGGATCGTCTAGGTGGTATGTCCGTTTTTCTCAGATTCATTCGACAAAGTCCGCGATCTCGGCGCCTGCGAAACTCGGGGTAGGCCAGCCCGCAGAACACGCATGCGCTGCAGGCGAGATGTTGCCTACCTACCAGGCGCTATGCGAGAGCTCGCAGAGACTGAAAACTGAACTGAGAGGTTCGTACGTAACGGCAAAAATGACGGACGTCGGTACTTTCTGGACGAATCCCCTTCCGACCGCAACATTTTGTCGCCTAAAGTTTCAGCCATCGCGGGAAAGGGCCCTCGAGTTAGACGACGCGGTCGCAAGCGATCGAGCGAGTACCAAGTCACTCTAGCACCGCGCGCGCGGAGCCTCGCGAGCGGCTAGGGGTGGGGGGCACTTACGCGGCGACTATACGAGGAGCAATATAGATGGATAGATAGATGGATGAAAACCACCGCGCCATATTTCAGCGAACTGCACCCCCCCTCCCCCTCTCTTCCAATAAGACCACAAACACGGTACGCACGCGCGCCGTGCCTTCTCTCTCTCTCTCTCTCTCTCTCTCTCTCTCTCTCTCTCTCTCTCTCTCTCTCTCTCTCTCTCTCTCTCTCTCTCTCTCTCTCTCTCTCTCTCCCCTCCCTTCCTCCCTCTCCCCACTCTCTCACACACACACTCGACCCTACCTGATGAGTGGCTGGGCCGTGCGGGGCGCAAGAGTAATAAACCAACCGGAGCCCCGCCCCGCCCCACCTCGCCCCGTCCCACCACGCCCCGCGCCAACTTCCGAGGAGTTGCCAGCGCGCGGCCGAGCCCGGCCAGGCGAGACGCGGGCACACCAGCACAGCGGTGCGCATATTAAAATTCCTGCCGGCTGCATGCGCGCGAAACTTTGAACCGCACACTTGTTCGTCATGGTGGGAGGGGGGGGGGGTCATGCGCGCTTGGCCCCTCCTCGAATACCACACGCGCGACGACGGCATGAAAAAAAAACTATTCCCATAAAATGAAAAGTATACGAAAACGATACCCGCTAGGCGTAGAGCGACGTGGCATGTCCCTAGAAAACAACCATCAGCCTCAGCCTCGCTTCGGTCGCGTCGCCGACGTGGCCTATAACATTACGATGATAGAGACCGTATCTTACCGCTCGGCGCCAACACGGCCGAGGCGCCGCCCCACCAAATTGCATAACCTAATTCACACACAGCGAAAGGAAAATAGAGGGAGAGAGAAGGGGTAAGAAAACGTGAGGGAGGGAGAGAGACGGCACGCGAGAAAGCGAGAGAGGAGGGAGAAGGCGGATTGCTTATCATGGCCGCACGGCAATATCCGGAGCCGGCCCCGAGCGAGGTTCAAGGCCACCGCCGCTTCCCTAAGTGGAGCTGGAGGTGGAGAGTAGAGAGTGGAGGTGCGTCTCTCCACATCGATACGAGCCCACGGCCGCGGCGCGGGGCCTTGCAGACGGAGGTCGTGATCGCGCGCATTATGTTACCCAGCAAAACCAACGATAGAGTGAGGAGGACAGATTAAAGGACGAGGACGATTGCGCCCCTGTTCAAAGAAATGCGCAGAAAAAGAAAACGGAAAAGGAGAACAGCAATATAGTCCACTTTTGCAAACGTTGTGTATTTCGCTTTGATTGAGTTGTCCCATAAACCTCCGGGGAAAAGCAGCGGGCGCAATTTTATTGTTCATCCGCACTGACACGGTAAGTAGAGGTTGAACGACGGCGAACAACGGCATCATCATCATCATCAATGCGCCTTTTGTGCGCGCGGGGGCCCTCCACGCCACAACCAGGCAGGCACACCGCGCACAACACGACGAGGCGCTCGGCAGGTAAATTGCTTTACCACCCCGCCCCGCCCCGCCACGCCGCCGCGCAGGTCCGCGGGACCACGGGAGGCAGGCAGCCAGCCCTGCTGTAACGGCTCCACGCAATCAGTGCACGCTGCAGGGAACTCCAAAAACCCTCCTCCTCCCCGCAACGCCGCCGCTAAAGCTTCTCTCTCTGCCCGGCGCTACTGCTACGGCACGGGGACGGAGGACGGGTTGGGAACCCTAATGAGCTACTGCTGTAGAGATCTCTCGTTACTCCGAGAGGCTGCCGCCACAGCCGCAACTGCCCCCCCCCCCATCCACCCACCTTCCCTCCCACAACTACCCTTCGTCAACACAGAGAAACGGAAACCGGGTCAAAGTGCACGGTCACCGCCGCCATCCATCCGCCCCCGTCTCGTCTGCCGCTGGGGCCGCTGGCTCTGGCGTCACGTCGTCGCGTTGAGCTCGTTAGACAGGCCATCGAGTGCGGCTAAGCGTAAGGAAATGTTACTCTTATATATTTTATATTTTAAGTGTATTTTTTTTGTTTCAAGAGTTAGCAGGCGGCAGGTCTGGGGGGAGGAGTAGACTAGAGACAAGACGGTTGGCGCCGTCGGCGGCAGAAGGGTCCAGCACAGCATCCCCGGGGTGGGGCGGGCCGGCCGGGGGGAGCCGGCCTGGGCCCCTCCATCCCCGCCGCCCGGGAGTAGATACCCCTGTCCGCCCGGGGCGTCCAATTGCATTAGAGGAAAGGATAGAATAAACACCCCCGCCTGGCCTGGGCGTCCGGTCCAGCTCCAGCCTCCAGCAGACACTCTGGCCTCTGCTGCCCTGGGCGTCCGCCCGGTTCAACTAGCCTCCAGAACCACCTCTGGTCCTCCTGTGCTGCACTGACCGTCCGGTCCAGCTCCAGCTTCCAGAGCAGCCCCTAACCGTCCAGTTCAGTTCCAGCCTCCAGAGCAGCCCCTAACCGTCCGGTTAAGCACCAGCCTCCAGAGCAGCCCCTGACCGTCCGGACCAGCTCTAGCCTCCAGAGCTGCCCCTGGTGTCCTGTGCTGCGCTGACTGCCCGGTTCAGCTCCGGTCCAGCTCCTGTTCCAGCCTCCAGAGCAGCCCCTGACCGTCCGGTACAGCCGGGTCCAGCTCTAGCCTCCAGAGCCGCCCCTGGTCTCCTGTGCTGCCCTGGCCGTCCCCTCCAGAGCACCTCTGGCCTCCTCAGCTTGGCTGCCAAAGGCTGCCGTCTGTCCCAGGCGTCTCAGGGCATGCCATGTCCGTCAAGGCGTCAAGGGCGTCCGGGCCTACCAGCGGTCAACAGGTACACGTACCCTGGCCGAGCGGGCCACTCCACCCCATCTTGCGAAATAATTCAGCAAACGCACGACAGCAGAGACAGCGTTACAAGTGACATGGGGACCGCGCCGCCAATAACATGACAGTCATCATGCCAAACGCCAACCCGACCTGCCACAAATACACGCAAGTACACCTGCTGCTCGAACCGAAAGGGGTCCGCGGGTCGCGGTCACGTGGACCGCCCTGCCCCACCCCTCCCGCACACGTGCCTTTGACAAGGTCGCCCAAAAGGGTCCCCCTGTCACCCGGACAATGGCCTCGCCTTCCTTGTATCCGTTACAAACGCCGTTGCTCGCCGCCCCGCAAAGAACAATGGGCGATGCTCGCACTATATGAACAAGAACGGCGCGCGTGGCTTGAGCAGGTCTCTTTCTCTTCTCTTCTCTTCTCTCTCTCTCTCTCTCTCTCTCTCTCTCTCTCTCTCTCTCTCTCTTCCTCCTTTCTACTGCGAATATGCGATGATGGGGTTCATTTTCAGAAAGGCCTTCTCTCCTGCGCGCAAGGACCCGCCCGGCCGCGGCCCCCAAAACTTTCTGGACGACAAGCAGCGCGCGTGCGGTGTACCGCGTGGCAAGTACTTGTAAGTAGTACAGGCCCGACCCGACGGGCCCTATACAGCAGCACCGGGGGGCGTGGAAAACGCAGGCTTGTGCCCTGTGCCGCCGCCATGCTACTGCCGCTGTTGATTTGAAAGGACTCGCCTATGGCGGCGGAAGGGAGGAGGGGGCTGGCGCCAAAAGCCTCGACGGGAAGCCACAATGTTCAAGCA
>NW_026267136.1:2928499-2930171 GCF_000697945.3 Frankliniella occidentalis
GTGGCGGAAGCAACGGCGGCAGCAGCAACGGGGGGGGGCGTGGGGAGAGAAGGGGAGGGCGTTAAGGGGTAGGAGGTAGGGAAAGAAGGTCACAGAGGGGGACGGGGGAAGAGGGAGGTGGGGAGCACGAAGCGCCAAAGAATTAAGAGGGAGAGGAAGAGAAGCGCGGATGGGGGAGAAAGAGTAAGTGCGCGCGCGCATGTGTGTGTGAGAGAGAGGAGAGGAGGGAGAGAGAAAGACCGAGGGAGCGGGGGTGCGAGAGAAAGAAAAGAGCAAAAGCGCCAAACGGCGGTGCATTTTCATTATTCCCGTCAGGCGGCCAGGCAAACAGGCAGCAGCAGCAGCGCCAGGCGCAGGCAGGCAGGCTGGAGGCGGGCCGCCCCCGCCCGCCTCCATTGTCTCGCTGGCAGTCGCCTACCGTATCACTGACAACTTTTCTTGCCTTATCTCTCCCTCCGCAGCCACTCGCACGTCTGCTTATTCTGCCGCCCCCCTCCTCCTACTCCTTTCAACATAAATAAAACTCTCCCCGTTGTTTCGCTCAGCGCCGCCGCCGCTACTCCCGCCTCCTCCGTCACGGGGGCCACGGCCGCGGCCGGCTCGCGGACCAAGAGCACAATGGGGCCGAAGCGGACCGCGGCGCCGAGCGCGGAATCGAAAGTAAGCGGCGGGTGGTGTGCATTCAAACGACCCGCGTCCCAGCCCCGGCCCCGGCCGTGACCAGCCGCCGGCCGCCGGCCCCCTCCAAACGGCATCATTTTGTTTTCCCCGACAGAACTTTTTATATGAGAAAATTTATCGTTTTATTTCTATCCCTGTTGAAAAACGTTCGAGATACTGTGTAATTCAGGTCACGTCTCTGTCCACAAACTGGAGCCGTTTGTAATGATACGAAGAAAATCTGTTAGAAAAAGGATCAAAAGCCGCGGTATTACTAAGTCGCAAACCCAATTCTTCGTATGACGAAAGGCTACGTACTTCCCTAGTCAGTACATGAACTTGAGAGTGTCGTGACCTTCGCGACGCGACGGTGCGTTTGTGTTTGCGGTTTTAAAATCCTATGTGAAAGTTGACAAAATGTACAGTATCGTAACAATAAGCATTAATAATACAACCGGGGAGAATACAAGGGCGGGGCATGGGTCGATGTCGACTAAGACAGCTTGACAGGAGCGATCTTTAAATATTAACAGGGTACACACACACACACACACACACACACACTAAAATTTTCCGGAATATTGCCAAAAAATTCCCGAAAATAACGGAAAACTTCCAAAGTCTGGGGAATTTTCCATTTTCCCCCGGAAATTTTCCGTTTCACCCCGAAATTGTCCTGAAATTTTTCGTAAACTTCCCAGACCTTCCAACCCTAACACACAAACAGAGACAGAGCCACCGCCGCCCCGACGCCAATAAGACCACGGCAAACGGGAGTATACATGTCGGACGCTCGATTTATCAGCGTCAAACGCATAGCGAAGAGCTGCTGCTGTGAGCGGGGGGGCTTCTAATTAGAGGCGCGCGGCCCCCTGGAATGTAGAGGCAGCCAGCGCGGCCGGGCTGACAAGAGCCTTCCATCTCCCTCGCTCGCGCCGGTTGACACATATGGGGCGGCAACGGCTGGGGCTGTAATTAAAGGGAGCCATCACAGCGACGGCGGCGGGGGTGG
>NW_026267136.1:2930611-2931872 GCF_000697945.3 Frankliniella occidentalis
CCCCGACCTCCACCTCTCTCTCTCCTCATTTACACTTTGCAGTTCGTTGTCTCTGGTGCCGCCCCTCCCCTCGACTCGCCCCGGGGAGCTGTGCGGCGATTCTGCTGAGGGCATGACCCTGTGCTGTGTCGTGCCGCTATGGCCCCCATGGTCCCTCCCGCCCTTGCAGGCTCGGCTCACCCCCACCCCACACCGAGCCGAAATGCACCTCTTTCTCCCTCTCTCTTTCCCTTCCCCTTCACCCATCTCCCTCTTTCTCTCTTGCCACGAACTGGTCACGTCATGTCCTGCTGCAGCAGAAGGACTACTTTACCGTCACGAGGAGGGTGTTCTCCACCTCCTCAACCCCTTCCACTCCGCCCTCCCCGCTCCTCGCCCGGTGCTGCTGCTGCTGCTGCACGTGATAAAGATGTGCCATCTCAGCGGCTGATTTACTCGACCCAGCAGGACACGCCGGCACGACCTGGAGCAGGACGGGTGAATCATCTCCCCTTGCGGTGCCGACGCGGGCTGCTCGCCTCGACAAAAGCGTTGGAGTAGAGGTGAGGAGGTACTACTGAAGTGCCGCTTCTCCGTCTGTCCACCCGCCTAGCGGCAGCAGCAGCAGGAAACGACGACGACGACAACAACGACTTGCAGGACGACGCCCGCGCGTCTCTATCTCACCCCCTCCCCCTCCGTCGCCGTCCGCAGCAGAGACCCCAACGCGAAATAATTGCTTTCTCGACGGCGGCTGACAGAGTTAAGACCGTGGCGGAAGCAACGGCGGCAGCAGCAACGGGGGGCAGCAGCAGCAGCAGCAGCAGCAGCAGCAGCAGCAGCAGCAGCAACATCTCCGGGGGGAGGCGGCCTGCATCACTTCCCCATCCCCCATCCTCCGGCAGCCAATAACCTCCTCCCCCCACCCATCCCCCTCAAACAGGCACACACGTTCTCTGGCAGCACCACCAGCCGCCCTCAAACGGACAATGACGTACGGGTGCGGCAGCCACGTGGAATACATAAAGGGTTGCTGGCCGGACGGGGGCCGGGCCGCCACCACCACCACCAACCACCACCACGGGGTAGGGGGCCCTCAATGAAGTATCGCGGCCGATTGGACAGCCGACATGTTATCTTTCACTGGCAGCGGGAGCCGCAAACCCGCGCCCCGGAGCCGACCCCCTCCCCGGAGCCGGACCGGACCGGAGCAGAGCAGACAGTCGCCCCCCTAGCTGCCGTTGGACGTGCCATTAGTACGGCAGATACGCCCTGGACGTAA
>NW_026267136.1:2932417-2933002 GCF_000697945.3 Frankliniella occidentalis
GGGGTCCGCAACTAGGTTCGAGCGCGTACACTGGCCGCCCGGAAAACTGGGAAGACCGGGAAGACCACCAGGAAGACTAGAGAAAACCGAAGAAGACCACTTAAGTCGTAGGCCACAAATGTGACGGAGAGCCGAAAAATATAAGGGAAGACCGGAAAAACTTTAGGAAAGACCTAGAAATTGCAAGGAAGATCAGAAAATGTTAGAGACCGATGAAAATGCGAGAAAACCGCAGAAAACTGGAGGAAGTCTTAAGAAAATCTCAGAAAACTAAGATATTGGGAAAACCAAGAAAAAGTTGTTAAGACCGGGAAAACCGTAGGAAAACCAAGGAAAACTAGGAAGCCCACCACATTTGTACACCAGCAGACCGTACTTGCGGACCCCTCGTTTCCAATAACTCACGCTAACGCTCCACCTATATGTTGTCTTGTCGTTGTAACCGGACGTTCAACTGAAAGTTTTGCGCGTTCGTTCAGAAAGACGGATACGAAACTCGTCGCTCTTGAGATTCAATATATCTTTTGCATCTTGCAAAAGGATGCCGCGCTGACGGTTGCATTTGTAAGCCGCGCGGGAAAAAAG
>NW_026267136.1:2937347-2938994 GCF_000697945.3 Frankliniella occidentalis
GATCGCTCTCGCGCACGCGAAACTAGGACAGGTCAGAGAGGCAGACAAACAATACAAAAAACAAAACCGGCCGCGTCACTGTTTGTTAGCCGTTGTTGTTTGCGGCACAGAGAAGAGAATATCTCTCGAAATGATTAGGCGCACGGCACGTAGAACAAAACGAAAAGCCACAGTGTGTATAGTATCTGGACTAGGAAAGCAACAACACCAAACACAAAACAAAACGGGGGCACAAAATAAACCCACTGAAGTTTGCGGTTGTTGCGGAGTAAAACAGAATATAGCACACTCACCGTTCTTGGGGCAGCAGACAAACTCGACGCCGGCGAAGACGGAGATGCCGCAGGGCAGCAGCATGGCGAACGAGCGCAGCTGCATGTCGCGGTCGGCGCACGACTGGGCGGCCGTCTCGTTCCAGCGGCCGAACTCCCAGCAGCGCGTCTGGTTGTGCACGTGGTCGAACAGGCACGACTCGGGCACGAGCAGCGCGTCGCTCTGGAACGGGCCCTCTGCGGAAAAAAGGAAAGAACAGAAAAAATGAGATGCGGGGGAAAAAAAAGTAATATTATTGGGCGAGTGATGTTACAGAGTGGAAGGGGCTGGAGGGTGGGGGGCGCCTGCCAGCGCGCTGGAAGCACTCCCGCCGCGCGCGCACGGCCAGCGGGTCTGCCTACCGAGCAGGGCGCCCTGCCGCTGGAGCGGGGCCGCACAGATTAGTCCGCAACCCCACCTTCACTTCTCCATCTGTCTCCATCTATCTCTCTCCATCTCTCTCCCTCACACACACACACACAGCCACGCGCACAGTCCGAGCGGATAACGATAAAAATAATTAAACGCCGCAAAGGCTATCCACGTAATAAAATAAAAAGGAGGGGGGGGGGAGAAAAGATGGGGGCCTGTTATATGAGTCACAATTTTCATACAAACCAGAGGCAAGGCACAGCGCGGTCTCCGATTAAATGCATAAGCAGTGAAAGGACGGGGGAGAGGGGGAAAGGGGAGGAGAGGAAAGGAGAGAAAGGGCGAGGGTTGCGCGAGAGGGTGCTCCCCAGCCACACGGGCTCGCCGCCGCGCTCGCCCTGGCCTCCCACCCATCCCAGCTGTCAGTCGGTGGGCTGCGCAGTTTGGGAAACTCGCACACATCGCATAGCGCCTCGGGCCGCGCACAAGAGTCGGCAAAGTTATTCTGCACTCGTGACGACGCGCCGCCGCCACGCCCCGCCGGTTAGTTTTGCATATGAGCACAACATGCAATGCCCCCCCGCCTTGCATTTCTTCTTCCCCTAGCGAAGCAGTCGCTCGTAAACATCGCGGAGTTAGTGGCGTTATTCGCAATGCGGGACACACCCTCTCACGGCGGCGTGGCCGTTGGCGGCGGGGTGGGACTGCGCCGTCCCTTATATGCACCTGCCGGCCAAGATCCCGCTCTTTGTAAATTCAATCCAAGAAGAAACATTAATACACACAAAAAAAAGAAAACAAAGAAAGAAACGGTGGTCGAAAAAAAAAAATAACAATCCCACTGGTATGAATGCACGCGCACGTCCCCGCGCTAGCACAACAGGTCGACACTGTTCCATTTTTTTTTTCAAACGGTAGACTTTTGCGTGGGGAATGAGAGGCGGGGTCGCTCGGGGAAGGGGA
>NW_026267136.1:2939379-2951135 GCF_000697945.3 Frankliniella occidentalis
GGCAATAATGAAAAGAAACAACTCGCGCGAAGCTGGACAATGAAGACGAATTGGACGCGGAAGTCAGTCGAAGTCAGTCATGGAGGCTGCGCAGAAGGTGATGCGGTGGTGGTGATGGGGCGGCTGAGCGGCTGATGGGGCGACACGGCACCATCACCGCGCTCCCCACCAACATCCCGCCCTTCCACCTCCCTCCAAGCGATCAGCACTGATTTGTCTTCCATAGTCATGAGGCTTTGCGTCCTCGAGATTCGTCCACGGGAAACGACTTCCCTTCTTCGATTTCTCGCTTTCTCCGGTCGAATCCTCCTCTCTCCCCTCCCCTTCCTCTTTTCCTACCCTGAGGCGTCATGGGGGATTTGCATCAGAGTCGTCTGGAGCGGGCTTCACGCTCTTTTGTCCGAAAATGCAAACGAGGTCGCATAACGGCCATGATATTGGAATTTGAAGAAGTTGACCAGCGTCAACCGACTTTGACTCCAGAGAGCTCAAAATAAAAGCAGGAGAAAAAGGGGGAAGCAGGAGAGTGGCCCATGCATTCTTTTCCCGTGTTTTTTTGTTTTTGTTTTTAATAAGTCATCCCAGAGAGGCACACATTTAGCCAGCAGCAGAGCGCGCGTGAGACAGCTCCGGAGCTCGCTCCGGAGCCTCTCCAGAGCCCTGCTCCAGAGCCAGGCCCCAGCGGGCCAAGGTCTCGACCTGCTATGTTTTACACTTCATTAGCCGGCCCTGCCCCAGCCGAGCTCTTACCCAAATCCAGCGCCCCGACTGCCGCATAGCTCCGTGCTCACACGTGTGCGAGAGGGAGAGTGGGAAGGAGACAGAGGGAGGAAGAAAGAGAGACTCTCTCTTTTCTGGAGTTTCGAGGGGCACGCATGTTTCCCACCCAGTTTCTTCCCGTTGTGTGTTTTGGTCTGCTCCCGCGCCACGCCCCTGCCTTGAGCCTCGGGTCGCGCTTGTTATGCAACCTGTCTCCCTCTTGGAGCCAACATTTTCCAGCGCGGTGCTGCGTTTGCTGCCGCCGCTGCTGCACGGCGCGATGGAGCGCGGACTGCCCCAAGGATGACAATTAAATAATGAGATTCCTTGCTCCAAAGCGCTTGCGCGTCAAGTTTCGCGCAAAGCAGCAGCAGCAGCGCGTCACACCTGAGGAGGAGGGCGGAGGATGACAAACGTCTGCCAGCCCCGTACCGTGGCCATTGTCAGGGAGGCATGGGTCCCGGCTCGGCGTTCCCCAGCGGCCAAATTAAATTATGCGCCTCAAGAGGACGGCGGCAAAGATTTCCTCAAGATACAACACGACGGTCCATCTTATCATTGCTATTCGACTTTTCCCGTGTTATTTCCACCCCGCAGCTAAGCTAGAGCTCCTCCGACCCCCTCCTTTCTAGGGGGTAGAGCTCGTTGGGACCACCTCGGGCGTTCGCGGGGCCTGGCCGTAGGCTGACGGCAGCTGCGGCTCGCAAAGCCCCCGCAGCTCCCTGGCCGAAGCCCCGGCGCGGCGGGCGGGGCTGCGAGCAGGAGCTGCTGCTAGGCCAAGCGGCGGCGGAACTCAACTTTCCCTGCACTTCGACCCTCGTTTCCGCTCTAGGAATCCTCGTCTCGTTCAACCCCGTTCTCTCTGCGCTCCCCTCCCCCCTCCAGCCGCCTGCCTCTCCCTTTCTAATTATCTCTTCCGCGCAGGGAAAGCTGCCAGACGCAGCAAAAGCGCGGGAACATTCAAGTTTAACTCGAAAAATGCTTCTCCCGCGCAGACATATTTTCATTAATTTTTCTTTTGGTTTGAAGTTTTCATTAGTAACAAGCATAAAAATGCAGTGCACCACGATCTTCACCACACGGGCTGCTGCTACGAAGGCGGCAGTTCTGTTGTTACTGAAAAGCCCCCGGCCGCGCATACGCACCACGGGCACGGCTAGGCCCCCGCATCGCCCAGCCTCACCACGCCAAATAAGCCCAGGGCTTATCCAGACTTAGACAAACTCGGCACTGGAACTGCAAACCAAACGTGGGAGAGCAAGGGGGGGGGGGGACAGGGGAAAAGGGGGGAGGAGGTGGTGGGGTGGAACCGTTGCGTTGGTAAGAGCAGGCACAGGGGGTGGTGTTACAGAGCAGAACACAAGGGGGAGATTGGCTCGGCAGGGCGGGCGTTGTGGGGCAATAGTCTCTACGTTTTGGTTGATAGGCCAGGGTGGGATGGTGGAGGGGGTGTGGGGGGTACCTCCTCCTGCCACTGAGGCTCAGATTCCCGGGGTGTATCACGTTTCGTCCCGCAAGCGTTATAGGTAAAGGGGGGGGGGCGAAGCCAACGCGGGATTATTACAATATTAGGTAACACTAGAGCTTCCTTTTCGAACAAGCACAATGAAACCAGAATGAATTCGGCACACCAAAATAGTTCGTCTCGTCTTTTATAAATCGCCTGGCCTCCCACGATTGGACGGACAGTACGGTTGCCGCAGGCGTAACCAATAAAGGCAAGCTAGGACGGGGGCGTCGCTCGTCATCCCGAGAGCGGTGCAATGGAAACGGAAATAAATTTTATAATATACCGTCGGAGTGGTCGGAGTTATCGAAGGTGTTTCTTTGACTGATTGAGTGAGTGATGAGTGAGAAAGTGAGTGATGAGTGAGAGAGTGAGTGATGAGTGAGAGAGTAATGAGACAGAGAGAGGAAGAAAGATCTCTCACATTACAAGCACGTGTGCACCAATCCTTTTCCCTGGCACGCTAATGTGTTCCAAAGCGTCAGCTTTACAGACTGAGGTTGGATAAAGTAATCATCTGCATCTGTGCCACATGAGAGGGAAGCCTGCAACAGACGTTGTTCAGCTGGACGCGAGAGACAGGGAAAGCGAGAAAGAGAGAGAGAGAGATAAATAAGAGAAAGGAAGAGGGGAGTATTATGTAACGTCATGATGCTGAGCGGTCTCACGCTAAGCGTCAGCCACTTCCCTCCCCCCAGCCCCTCTCTCTCTCAATGCCGTGCGATATTTTAAACTCGCGGACGACAGATTTTACGAGGAAAAGGGGAGAGTGGGGCTGGCAGTTGACCCATGCCATCAGTCTCGCTCTATACCCCCTGCTTTGATGAAGAGTGGCACATCGTGGAACGGGTAAGGGGCACGCTCCAGCCCCCTCCCTGCGGTCCCCGCCGGTCCCCGCCGGTCCCCGCCGGTCCCCGCCCACTGCACCGTGCCCCCCCGCTCATAGATGACACGCCTGGCCGCGCGCCAGCCGCGCCAGCACCCGCGACAAATGCCTCCGGCAATCGGGCCCGCTGTGTGCAGACCGCCGCCCTTCCGACGCGATCGACGAATGAGGGGCAAACGCATTTTAAGCTACTTACGCCGCCCGCCCACCCTACCCGCATGTACTGCAAGAAAGTTATTACGGAGTTTGTTCATCATGCGGGTAAGTGATAAAAAGTAAAAAAAACAAACAAATCAAACAAAATAACCAAGATTGGCAGAAGTGGCAAATTCTAGCCTTCCGCAATGCTAAAAAGTCATTCGCAATGTTTTGACACAATGGTAACAGTCTAATTTTGGAGAGCAATCTCCGCGAGACTGTTATAGGAGTACGACAAGGCGTCCGCTGCGCTGCCCTGTCGTAAACGGTACATTACGTGACTTTTAAATGCGATTGGCCAGCAGGAAGCACGAGAGAGGGAGAGTGAGAAAGGGAGCAGGAAGAGAGATCAGGGCAACGCACGGTGTGCCAAACTGCTCCGGCAACAACTTTTTTCATGGCGGCCTCCACCGCCCTGGACGGCGGCTCGTCACGGCAGACAATAGGGGGTCGTTATTTAGTCACCGCCGCGCCACCCGTCTTCTCCTTCCCGTCTCTGCGTTCCCTTTCCAACTGCGGCTCCAATGGCAGAGCGCCGTCGCGACTCTTTTGTATCTGCAAATCGGCGCCAACGACGCCGCCGCCGCAGCCAGATACGAGGAGGAAGCATAACATTTCACGACGAAGGAAGCGAAACAGAGGGGGAGGAGGGGAGAGGGGGGTAGGAGCGGGTAAAGAAGAGACCGAGAATGTATAGAAGGCGGTGGTGGTGGAGAGGATTACGCCGAGATCGTTAGAAAGGGGCGGCCAGTTAGACGGCGGCGTCCCCCCCGGAGCCCCAACGGCCGGCCGGGGCCGTGTCGACCTACCCGCCTCGTCAAAGGTGGTGAGCTCACGGCGAGGACGTCAACGACCCCTCGCCTCGCACGCACACACACACGCACGCTCACACACACACACACTGCCATTTATATTTCATCCCGCGACAACCGGGTCGATGCTCCAAGGGCGTCGCTACCAGCTCAGGCCCAGAAGAAAAATAAATAAAAAAAAAAGGGGGTTGGGACGAGAACGGACGGGTGACGTGTTGGATCAAACCTTTGAGACCGGCCGGCCGAGCGGCAGGCGGCGAGGGTAGGGCGGCTAACGGTCTATTTCGACTCGACTCACCTGCAACAAGAAAAGAGAGAAAAAAAAGTGGGGTCAGCTGAAGGGCGAAATGAAAAGGGCCGCATTGCTGCTACTGCTGCTGGGCGTTGGCTCGCCGGCAGCGCGTCGAGCATCACAACGTCACAAGGGCTGCCGAGTCATCGGCGCGCGCTCCGCTCGGCCGTTCAGCCCGACGAGTCGAGGGTAGGCGACCCGCCGGGCGCGCGTCAGCAGGCGCGGCCCACCTCGCAGGCGCTCCGCACCACCCCACGACAAACTCGGCGAAAAAGAGAGGAGGAGGGGGGAAAGAAAAAACGCTCAGAAAAGAAAATAAAGCGACAGATTTGCCGTCAACGCTCGGTCATTCAGCTCCATTGGGTGCGTAGTGGCGTGGCGTTGCGCCAGGTGAGGGGAGCAAGAGAGAGTCGCACAAAGCCGATGTAATGACGCCAGGGGAGGGAGAGAGGCGCGGGGAGGTAAAAGAAAACTGGCGACGCTCTAACTAATTGTGGAGGGAAAGAGAGAGGGAGGGAGGCAGGGAGAGAGAGAGAGAGACAGAGAGAGAGAGAGAGAGAGGGGGGGTATCGTTTTGCAGACAAAAGGAACTCTGAGTCGAGCGCGACCGGTGTCCATCAGACGCTCCGCCGGAAATGCTCTGCAAAGTGTGTGACGCATTTCGTTTAGCCGCATTTACTCACAAGCGTGTGGACCAGCAAACGAGCTTACACACCTCATGAGTGCGCGAGTCTGTAGTCGTACGTGTATGCGTGTGTGTTGGTGCGAGCGCGGGGTTGCCTCGCGCTCAGGCTGGCACGGCTAGGGGTGCTGGCCACAACTGCTAATGTAGTTTGCCCTCTTTTTAGCAAGCTATTAGCACACCCCAGGTAGCTGAGGTAGAAGAGTGAGGGCGCAGGAAGAAGGGTGTAAGGTGGAGTGCAAGGGGGGGAGGGGCGGTAGGCAGGGGACCCATCAGAGTGACCCAATTCCAGAGGGGAGAAGCGGAGGAGGCGAAAAGAGCGAGGGTCGCCCTATGGTCGGCGAACAGCACAAGCAAGAGCGCCTTACAGACAAGGCGGAGCAAGGGACGGCGACCACGACGCTTTTCGATTCCGGCGGCCCAGTATTGCCGCCTCAATAGCTACGCAGCGGCGGGGACCTTCCGTTGTCCTGCTCCCGTCCGCCCGGCGCGGGCGAAATACTAGTGGCACTGTGTGTGTGTGTCTGTGTGTAGGAGAGGGGTTTTGGGGGAGGGTCCCGCGGGGCCGGCGACGCAAGGAAGCAGAAGGGCGTAAGTCTTGTCCACCCCGGCCAGCCCCGGCCCACCCCTGTGTCCACTTTGACCAGCCCGGGCGACCAGCCCTGCGCAGGCCGGCCCCAGCCCCGTTGAGGACGGCTAATGGCCCGGCAAACTGGACGCACCTGGGGGAGGGGGTGGGTGAGGGAGGGGTGGGTGAGGGAGGGCGAGGGGAGCCCGGTGTGCTGACCTACCAGCCCACCCCCGTGCTTTTTCTCGTGTTCCGCCCGCGGTTCCGCCTCGCCTCACACCCTCCACTGCCCTCCACGGCCCCCCTCCTCTCGTGCCGCCCGCTCCAGTCGAGTTTAGCACTGAATTAGCTAACGCGGCCATTTTAATTACGGCGCGAAATGGTCCCGCAAAACGGGCGGCGCGTTTTGCTTTCGCTGTTCATCAAAGCAAACGAAGGTGAGAGTGTAGCCGAGTGTGTGAGCCACGGGGAAGAGAGAGAAAGAGAGAGAGAGGATGATGGTGAAAGAAAGAAAGGGAGTGCGCGGGAGGGAAAGAGGGAGGGAAAGAGGAGAGGATACAGAGGAAGATGCAGAAGCACGAGAGAAGCCGGAAGTGAAAAGCTCATTTGCGGAGAGGTAACGCCGTTGCCTCTCTGTTCTCCCCCAGCACAGCCTCCCCGTTGGGACCGAACCCACCCCAACACTGCCTTCCCCCTCCCTCCCGCAAACCCCCAACCAGCGGCGACGCCATGTCGAACCACCGAGGGAATATAATAATATCGCCTCGAACGAAGCCATTTCGATGATGCAGCCGCATTAAATTGGACGAAATACTAATGAATTGGTAGAGAGACGTGGGATGGTGTATGAGGGGCGCAGATTGCACCAACCTAGAGTGTGTATGTCACACACTTGTAGGAGTGAACGTCGTTTGTACACGTAGATGTAAAAGTGTGTGAATTTACAAGGAAAATGGAATTTCTATCTGCTTATAAGAGTACAAATGGGCATGCGCGCACCCGCACCCGAGGTCGGGAGCCGCAAAACCGCACAGGCACAACCTATGCGCAGCCGAGTGTTGAGCGGCGACACGATGGCCTCCGCGACCCTGGTGTCCTCGACCTGCCCCGGCGCCCGCGGCCCCGGCGCCGCCGCCAGCCGGACGGGCGCGGACGAGAGCCGGCCGGACAGCCCGAGCTGGCACCGCAGCACCCCGGGGGGAACAACGTTGCACCGCGGAAAGCAGTTTTTCACCAGAACGTCACCCTCGACGACTATGCAAAGGGCGAGATAGTGGAAATGGGAGCGGTGCCGGCGTCGAGGGTGAGTGGGGGTTGGGGGAGCAGAACACTCCCTTCCCCACTCCTCGCCTCCCCCTCTCCACCATGCGACGCGACCCGGTCGCGGGGAAAGTTAGAGAGAGCGACGGTGGTATGGCGCGACGACTCCCCAGCCGAGTTCCACAACCCGGCCACCAGCTCCTCTCCCGGCCAAGAAGGCTGCTAGACCAGAGGAGCTGACGGCAGACGCAGGCGGTGAGAGCGAGAGTGCGAGGGAGCGCGACACAGACCGAGTGGGGCCTCCCACACCACCACTCCCCCTTCGCTCCCACTTCTAACCCTTTTACAGATTGGCGCCCAACTCTCATTAGCATTTTAGCAACGCCCTAGGCGGCCGGCACCGGCGCCACCACGCCGACAAGGCCGAGGCCGAGCTCGTGTGGACGCACACCACACACACGCCCGGCCATCGCATGAGGCCGCCCGCCACGTCACGTGAGAAAGGAGGAAACAAACCGGAAAGAAAGAAGGAGAAAAAGAAAGGGAAAACATTAGGCCTGCATTCTGTATGCTGCCGATGGGGGCGGAGCGTAAATATTTGAGCCGGGTCCGGAAGTCCCGCCATAGAGCGGGCCCTAATACATGCTCCCCCGCAATCGAAGGACCGGCATAAATCGCAGAACCCCGTGGATGTGCGGGCGGCCGCTGTCCTCGCGGCCTGCGCCCAACTGTGACATCCCTTACACCTGTCCGAACCACCCTCTTAGAGGTAGCAGCGGGCAGATGGAGGGAGGGTATATGAATAACGACAAGTTCCTCTCTTTGCTTCCCGTTGCCTTTAATCCCCCCCCCCCCGTTCCATTCCATCCCCCAGAGACACACTCCATCCACCTGGCGTGCCCCTCCTTTTCAACCCTCCCCCCGTCCTCCTCACTCCCCCCGTCCTCGTCTGGCGACCCTACGATATTTCGGACGTGTAATAACATTGCAATGAACCCCGGCAGTGACCCCAGGCCCCCCTCTGCTCTCTCTCTCTCTCTCTCTCTCTCTCTCTCTCTCCAGTCCGCCCCACCCTCTCGTCCGCCCTTCTGTCCGTCCGCTGTCTGTGCGCCCCTCCGTTTGCCGGTCTGTCCGTCCTTCTCCCACGCGAGGCACGGCAGCGGCAGCCCGGGCGCGCGGCGCAGCGCGGCACCACTTAGCATGGCCTTAATAGAGGGCCGCAAGATTTACTCGGATAGCGTGGCTTTAGCAGATAGACCATACATTAGAGCGGGGCCGCTAGCCGCAGAGAGGGAGGAGGGGGGGGGGGGTGCAACGTTAAGGCGAGGAATGCAGCGGAGGAGGAGATGGCCTGTGCGAAGGGCCACCTCATGTGTAGGGGCGCGCCGACGAGACGGGGTGGCTCTCAAAGGGAGAGGGGACGGAGAAAGAGAGAGAAGAGCGAAATAAAGAGAGTGGAAGAAAGAGAGCTAAGATGAAGAAGAAGAAGAAAAGAGAGACGGAGATACTTAATGAAAGGAAGGACGGGACAAAAGAAGGCCAACCGGGAAGGAAAAAGCTCGTTAAAATTATTGAGCTTCCTCCCTTCCCTACCCCCCCCCCCCCCTTCTTCCTTCTTCCCCTCCCTGTGTGCTGTTCTCGTAATTTATTTTCCACCGAAGGTTTTCGGACGCAGAATACCAAAATAAAAACAAATATTTGTCGTCCGTCAGCCGCTCTCACGTTTTCTCCCCCCGTCTCGGCCGGCAGAGCCTTTTTGTGTGTTTTGTTTGTAGGTCTGAGTTCGTTATCGTACATTATCGATTTATTTTCGCTCCCAAAAGCGGTCGAGTACGGAGCAGTCCAGTTTGCACGGTCGGGGCGGGCCGCGTATTACCAATAGCATAGATAGATAGACAGATAGATAGATAGATAGATAGATAGATAGATAGATAGATAGATAGATAGACGCGTGCGTGATTGTTGGGTTGGGGCCGTATGAACGGAACATGGTTCCGCACCCACTGTTCGGGACCCAGCTGCTCCAAGTACTACAACAGCGCGCGCGGCACTTGTAGTGGTGTAGGAATGGGGTGGTCAAGCCACCCCCTCTTGCTGCATCCGCCATTTTCAAACACGCACACACACACATCCGCTAGACGCAGACAGACGGGCGGGCGCACGGTGGTCGGAACACAGTCGAGCGTGTCAGACAATATTTGCACTAGCCCGTTGCGGTTCCGGACAGTGCAGCACGGCTTGCTGGCCTCGCGACAGGGGTTCGAACTCGAGCGTGTACGTACGCGCGTGTGTGTGCGTGTGTGTGCCGTAAGAGGAAGATAGCGTCCGTGCGTCAGATAGACAGATCGAAACATTTTATTAGGGCTCTTTTCTCACTATCCTAGAAAACGGTCCGTTGATTTAATAGAGTGCAATTATCATGGAACTTTTTCTCTTGGCTCGATGGAATTTCATCGATTTTAAATTTCCTATTTAATTCCTGTTGTGGTATGGGTGGCAGCACTGCTGTTGTCTGCATCGTCTACCATGCAGCTTCCTTAACCCGCCGACTGATGGCGCCACTGTCGCCTACCCAACCTTACGTGTTACCTTGGACTCTCTTGCTACACTGACCACCACTGCGTTCGGACCTTGTTATTTCATCGCTTCGCATACCAACCTGGACCGCTCAGCCACGACTACCACAATCCCTATAAAGCATCCCTTTGAATTGTGTAAAATTTTACCATATTTTCATTTGATTAATTTTTCAATCATCAGGAATTCACCATTAGTTAAATGGACGTATGCCGTGCCGTATGACGTCTTACGTGGACGTATGCATAGCTCATGTATGGCGTGATGTGTTTGGTGGTGGTATAAAATTAAAATTATCAAACAAAAATAAAATAAAAAGTATGAAAATTTTAAGTGGTTGAGCGTTTGATTCAAAAAGAGGCGCCCATTTGTGATATCGCCCCCATAAAACGGTGTGGATCAACGACCCAGGGCGTCCGAGTGAGCAGTCCTCTTTGAGGCACCTCCCTGACGGTTGGCAGCAAGTGCGCGCTGCCACAAGCCACACACACACGCACGGCTGAGTCGGAGGGGTCAGGTCGGGTCGGGTTCGCAGCACAGCCCCCCGCACTGCCCCCTTTCCGCGAACCCCCCGTCACTTGTACCATTCGCACACCACCACTGCAGCAGCGCTTTCCAGGCCCCGCGAGCCATACACGCCCCACCTCCCCACCACCCTGTCTCCGACCCACCACCCTTCCCATGCGCCATCCACTCGACCTCTAACGGCGATTAGCAAAAGGAATTCGCAAACTGTGCGCGCCAGGCGCGCGGTGCCGCGGCGGCGTGCGGGCGAGTCGTGTAGAGTGGAGCTGGGTCTCACGGCCAACAAATCAGCAAAGCGATGAGGGCCCGCTCCGCCCCGCCTCGCCAACCAACTTTGCCGCGCGACCACATGTGTCTTCGGAACGACCGCCCCCGTCAACGCGTCACACCCAGAGGGGCGGCCTGGCGGCCACAGCCGCGAGCACGCGCCAAAATAAAGAGCAGTCGTGAAAAATTACCAAACAAAAAAAAAAAGAGAGGCGGGGAGGTTAAAAACAACAAAAATGCCTGCTTTTCTCGCGTGTTCAGCCGTTCAGCATAACCGACCGCGGTCGCATGCAGACGCCTCGCACACCAAATCGATATTTTTAAATGTATGTAAATAATAACAAGTTTTCTGCAGACTTTTTTTTCCCCCCACGTTTTGGTGAGGTTTGGAGGTATACCTTTCGTGCACCCAGGCATGAGGTGGAAGTAATATTACTGTTTGTTTCCCTCCGTTGTGAGGGATGCCGGGCCACTGCTGGAATGTCCAGGAGGCTCCAGCCAGACAGGCGGGAGGAGTCTTCGCGGACCTTATAAACGCCTCTAATTAAAGCACTCGCAGCTCGGCGTTATAATTATGACGATGACCGTCGGCCGTGAGCCAACGACGCCATCCACAGAACGCCCCGCCCCGCCCACCGCCCGAGCTGCTGCCCTCTGCTGGGACGCAAAACGATGCCAACACATCTATTCCTTCTAATTAAACATCGCCACGAGCGAGGTGCGCAAGGGGCGGGCAGGCGAGAGCGCGAACAATACGGGGCGGGCCGAAGCGCGGTCAAAAAATGAGCCAGAGAGAGAGTGTGTGTGAGGGGGAGGGGGAGATAGCAAGCAAGAGAGAGAGAGAATTGCGGGTAGAGACAATTAGTCGAGACGGGAAAAATAATGCAAAATAACACATCGAGCGTCAGTCTTCGATGAGACATAGAAAATGAAATAATAAAATAGGCGGGAAAATAGCGAGACACGCGGGACGGAAACAAGAGGGGATGGAGAGGGGGAGCAGGGAGGGATGGAAAAGGGGGGCGGGGGGTTGAAGGAGGGGAAGGGAAGGCCGGCCGCCGCCACACTGGGACGACCCGGAGCCGATAACGCACTCAGGGGCCTCCGCCGCCGCTGCGGAGCCTTATCAGAGGGACGAACGTTTTCATTCCGTTTGACGGCCCCGGTGGCCCCCGGCGGCAGAGCCAGCAGAGCCGGCAGAGCGGCGCCTCCGCTCCGCCACACGGACGGCCTCGACCGCCGAAAGGGATGGGATGGAGTGGGTCAAGTTGGTCCGCTTGACACTCTAAATTGCCATACCGCCGGGGGAGGCGAAGCCGAAAGGGGAATGGTGGCAAAAATTATTGATGACAGGCGACGGCTATCGGGACGTCCGCGCGCGTCCTGCTTTTTCGCGCCCTTGCGGGACAAAGGAGAGCGAGAG
>NW_026267136.1:2952726-2954436 GCF_000697945.3 Frankliniella occidentalis
CCTCCTCATCCCCCTTCAAGACCCGTTCCTCCTCCCTCCGGCCCCCGAACCCCAGCAGGGCCGTTCTTTCGCATCGCTATACGCCACACCTCTCCACACCTCAGCGTTTTCTCTATGTTTCTCCCAGAAAGTCTCATCTATCTTCACCTGCTCCAGCGATTTTCCAGCAGACGGCTTCTCCTGGAGGCTTTGCGGCCCCCTTCACATCCCCCCCCTCCCCTACCCCTCTCCACGTCTACCCACTCCACTCCACAGCCCACTACAGGAGAACTTTCCGACCTCTCCAGACTGCTCCGCGAGGCCGCATCTCCATGCCCTCAAAGAGTCATCTTCATCTCCAACCCTATCCGAGCCACTTGGGCGCCTCCGCACCACCGTCTCCAGAGAGCGTCCACCTCTCCTGCTTGGAGCAACTTGCTTCTCCAGCCCCGTCCGATAGGGCGATCTCTGGGAAGGCGGACATCTGCGCCAACAGCTCCCATCAGCTGCACCCCACGCGGCGCACCGACCTACGCCGTCCCGTCGGCCGTCCCGCCAGGGAGGGACAAGAAATGCCCTCGACAACCACCACACCCCCGCTACAAGTAAAGGTACTGGTGTCTTCTTCCGCCCTTACCCTTGCGTTTCCCTCTTGACAGAAAGTAAACAGTCAATTCCCTACGCAAAGCCTTTGAGGACTACAAAGCATTCACTTTGCAACCGTAAAGTATTCTTTGCAGCGTGCAAAGCGTTGCTTCAGAATTGCTTCGCAAATTGAAAAGAATTTTTAGACAGTCGCCTAAAAAACTGGGCAAAATCCCCTCGTTTTTAAAGACAACAAGTTCTTGGCCTTTTTGAAAGGCGTTTCCCAAGAAGTTCTTAGCAAGAGTTTAGCAGTGTACAGTAAAAGGACGACGGGTAGCAAACGCACTACTTAGATTTATACTTGCTGCCCTCTAGCTGCGCCATTGCAACGCCCACCGGAGGCAAAAACGATAAGCACGTAGTCCGACAGGAGGAGGAGGAAGTGGAGGAGGAGGAGGAGGACAGGAGGAGAAAAAGTGAGCAGCAGACTGTCAGGGAGAAGGGCGAGCGGCAAATTATTTGTCGGGTCATGCGGCCGATGGCACCGGCTGTAGCGCACTAGCTGAGGACCCTTCACCTCCGGCGACACGACAAAAATTCCTTTGAGAGCGATACGAATTGTGTTTACCGTTATATTAATAAATCGACGTTAAAAATATTCATAGTTTCAACGGAGGAGTTCCCCATGAAAAGTGTTGTAAAGTTACAAATCTAAATTGTAAAAAGAAAAAAATACTTGCATTGGACACTATATATTGACTTTGTTTTCTTCGACGAGTAAGAATAAGCTGTCGTACATTCACAACATCGTTAAAAATATTGAAAATGTACAAAACGATGTTGTAGGTACATTTACTTTACTGAGATACTTTTTAGTATATTCTTCCTGTGTGAAGAACGCCAAAGTTAAAATCCTGCGAAGGAGCGAGCATCTGCATCGCAAGAGATGCCACAACAACCCCACGCGGAAGTGGTACGGTTGTTAATGGCTTGGTGCTGTCAAGCGAAGAGCCGCCAAACAAGAATAATTTTTTGAAAGCGATATCTTCCGCGTCCGTCTTGCCGCCTGCCTTCGTTGATGGGCGCAGAATCACTCAACTCCTCCCACTCATTCACTCACTTGCTCTCTCTCTCACTCCCCCCCCC
>NW_026267136.1:2954486-2956305 GCF_000697945.3 Frankliniella occidentalis
TTAGGAGACCATCTAATATTTTTTAAAATTAATATGTTTATTTTTGGGCCACTTTCGTGATAGAAACTCCCTCTAGCTTCTAAACGGTGAAAGATAGAGAAAAACGGACAAAATTTTCGCCCATAGGGCTCTACTTTGACGAGTTGCCCCTTAGGAGCTCATAAAAAAAAAAAAAATTCTGATTTTTTTGACCTACCCCCTTTTCTTTGATACCCCCTTTCAGCCCCTTAGGGTTGGTTGCCAGGATTTGCCGTAGGCGTTTCGTTTTCTAGGAGTGAACCTTAAGATACTCTGAAAATTTGAAGTCTCTAGCACATCTCCTTCTAGTGGAACAGACAGGCAGACAGACAGACAGACAGACACACACACAGACACGAGGTCGTTTGCATAAGCCCGCTGGATAGCTTTTTCAAAGCAAAAGGGCGGGCTAAAAACAGCTTGGCCTTAGAGGAATAGTAAATCTGGGAAACACCTGCTACATGATTGCAGTACCACAATGTCTGCTTTGTGTGCCGTCTTTCGTAAAACTCCTGCAAGAAACATATCTGGGTGTTCCGGTTCATCGAGTTATACTAGAGACAAAACGACTTGCTGCTGAGATTTTAAAAGGTGGCAGTGATGCATCTGACAGCCGCAGTTTGTTTGTAAGTTGTGGCTAGCCCTGTTTAATTTATTTCTATCAAGGTAATTATAATTCATCTAGACAAAAACATTGTGTGTTTGCTTTTATAGGATGTTCTAGCAGCAGAATGGACAAAATCAAACCCTAATTTCAATAAAAAAGAGCAGCAAGACGCCCAAGAGTTTCTCTCTTTTTTTGTTGGTTTGCTGCACAGTCAAACTTTGGTAAGATCTTTGTATTATATTTTAAAATAATTATATTTGGTTTATTATTGACTTGATATTTTCTACATCATGTTTTCCAGTATAAAGCAGCTACCAACAGCAACATTATCTCTGTAGCAGAGCTGTCTGTCAGTCAGAAACTTTACAATATGTGGCATGCTTTAGAGTCCTCAAAATTTTCTGACTTGTTTTACCACCAGCTGGTTCGATTTTCAAAGTGTGATGGGTGCAGCATGAAAAATTTAACAGCTGAGTGTTCGTTCCCCTTAACTCTCACACTTTGTGGTTCTTCTTGCACAGTAGAAGTAAGATTCTTTTTAAAAGACACAAAAAATATTTTCAACTATTTAACATATTTAAATAGAATACTATAAGTTTTTAATCGTATTTTTTGCCGTTGCACAGGACTGTTTGAAATACTTCTGTGAAAATGTTAGAGGCATCGTCTGTGATGTCTGCAAAAAAACCACAAAGCAGACAAAATTGCTCATTGGCAGGCTTCCACCGGCATTTATTTGCACGAGAGCCAGCAAGGCAACCAACGTCACGCACATTTTTCCTCCGTAACCGCCCGCCGGGCCAACCAACCAACGCTGACAAAAAAAAAAAAAAGATATGTAGGGGGAGGTAAAAAAAATACAAAAACATAAGGGACATGGTGTTGTGCAGCAACGGCGATGAACAGCGTGGAACACACACACACAACACTAGCTTTTAGCTGGAGCGGGCGAGGATGGAAAATATTCCCGGTTCCCGGCAAATTGTTGAGCGGCAGCCTCGGCGGCAGGGCAGCCCTCACCCTCGCTTGGCCGGGTGCATTCCCACGGACCGGCCCCGGGCCCCAGGACGCCGACGGCCTGTTCATGAAGGAACCCCCGATACGCACGCCGCAGGTATAAGAAGAAGACCGTCGTAAAATTCTAAACGACGGTCGCACCGCGTTCCTGAGCGTCACCAACCCCCCCAGCGGCTC
>NW_026267136.1:2956355-2958041 GCF_000697945.3 Frankliniella occidentalis
ACAGGGGGAGGGGCAGAGGAGCGCGCACAACTTGGGGCGTGCTTCATTCTGCTAAAATAAATTGTTTTGAGCGTCGGCACGGCGGGCGGGCCGCCTAGCTTTGTGAGGAGAGGGGATGAGAGAGAGGTATAGCACAGAGACTCGTCTTGTAGTGCAAGAAGGAGACCGCCGAGGGCGCTACGTAGAGCAAAGCACAAAAAAGTAAAAATATAGACGAAGATAAAAAAAAGGACCTCCCGAGTGAACAGTAGTGTTCCAATCGAGTGTGGGAGCCAGATAGACCCCCCTCCGCCTGCCTGCTCGTTCAGCGCTTCCGGTTCCGTTCGGATCGGCAGCGCGGGGAGAGCGGGCCGCGGGGCCTTCACGCACTCTCTCCTGGCTCTCCTGGCTCCCCCACCCCCGAGATTAGCGCACGGTCCGCTGGACCCGACGCCCGACGGGTAGAGGGAGAGCGCCCGGGGGAGCGTCGGGGGAGCGCCCGCGGCAGGGACCCTGTGACCCATATTTAACGACAGTTTAATACGTTATTATCATAATTCCTCGACAGCTACTATCTCTAATTAAATCTTGAACAGATATCCCGCCCCCTCTTCTCTTCCCCTCCCTCATCTCAAATGATCGCCGGCTGGTATTCTGCTCAACTCTCGTGTCAGGGGTTATCATTCTCTCCACCATCCACTCGGATACCTTCACCCCTCGAAAGCCATAACAACGATGAAGACAAAAGATGTGTACCCTCTCTAGAGAAAAAGTCATAACGGTAATAAT
Source organism: Frankliniella occidentalis (assembly GCF_000697945.3). NCBI lineage: Eukaryota > Metazoa > Arthropoda > Insecta > Thysanoptera > Thripidae > Frankliniella > Frankliniella occidentalis. The sequence goes on from NW_026267136.1 coordinate 2,957,124, forward strand.
CAGACCGCACTGAAAAAAGCAATTTGTCCTAATAACCAGGAAATGGTTAAATCAACGATATTTTACAAATTGAAACCGACTTAAATATTACATCAAGAATTTTAAACAAAATATGATTAGGCGATCAAAAATCTGATCAAGCCGACCAGAATTTATCAACATGCCTGCCAACATCATGTGGACTAGGGCGATCGAAATTTGTTTTACGGAATAAATAACATTTTCTTCGCTTTCGTTTTTGTTCCGCGGATCAAACGGTTTTCTGAGTGCAGGAAGGGGCGAGCGGATCACGCGGATGGCGTTTTAACTTCCAATTAAACTCTGGCGGAGAGGAGGGGGGTAGGGGGGTAAGGGGGTGGGGTGGTGGCTCGAGGGTAGGGGGCTCGTGCAAGGACCGCGCCGCCGCGGAGCCGGGGGGCCGCGTTGTCGGCGTGGCCGGAGACAGCGCCACGCCACCCCGCCCCGCGTCACACGCAGTGTACAGCACCTGCCAAAATTATAATTCATGAGGCCCCGGGTGGAGCGGGGCGCGGGGGATAGGACGGGGAGGAGCATGGCGCCCGGCCGTTGTTGGGCGCGCTGCGCGGGTTGTTTGATTGTGGTGGCGGTCCTCTCTGCTCCATCGGCATCCCCCCACCTTCCCATACCCGAGCTACAAATCCACGCCACACACCGCACAGTAATAAAATGACAAATGAGCAAACGCGACATAATTGGGGACACCGCACTACGCGGACAGCTCCGACCGAACACACACATACACATATCCGTCGCTGCGGAGCGCGGGCGATAGAGAGAGAAGAGACAGCAAACAAAAAAAAAGAAGCGAAAAGAAATAATACGAGCCGGACGACACGCGTATCGGGATTGGGATCCGGATTCGAATCGCCCCCGGGGAGGTGTTGTGATCCTCTGGAG
>NW_026267136.1:2958091-2962062 GCF_000697945.3 Frankliniella occidentalis
CCATTTGATTCTGCTCCAGAAATATACAGCACTAGCCGTTGTCCAACTCCACCACCTCCTTTACATCCTTCACAACCAATAACTCCTTCACATTCCCATCCCCTTAGCCCCCAATCATCTTCACCTGTGCCTGCTCTACAACCTGTTCCTCATATTAGACCTCCATTGCCTCCATCATTCAAACCTCTATCACCTCTGAAACCTTTATTTAAGGCTCCCCCTCCACCAACATCTCTACAATCCTCACCTGTTCTTCCCTTACAATTTTCGCCACCTATACCTGCCCCCAGCATCACTCCTGTTTCTCCCTCTCTTTCCCCACCTACAGTTCCTTTATTTCTCAAAGAGAAGCAATTTAGAGGTATTCTCAGTGATGCAGAAAAATCTGAGGTCATTAAAACTAGTACCTATCAATAATATAACAATTCTTTAGAAGCTAAAATGTACAATGACACACAGTTTTGCAATTACTTTACTTTTTCAGGTGGAACACGTAAGGGGCTGTAAGCATAGCAAGCGAAGCTTGGATATTGACGATCCAATCTTATCAAGCTCTGACCTTCCTCGCCTGGGACTCTTTGACTACGAAAAGTTGAATGGTTACCATATAAGCTCTCTAGAAAAGTGGTTGAGGAGCAGAAGACTTCCTATACAAGGAAAGAAAAACGAGCTGATAGCAAGGTTTAACAAAAATGCTTCAAGATATTTTGAAGTGCAAAGCCAACTTCCAGGATATGAACTGAAAAATAAATTTTGCTCTTTACATTTTAGGATTCTACAACATGTTAAAATGGGAAAAGCAGAAAAAATAGATCCTGCTTTTGACTGTGGAAAATGGCATGACATTAAAAGGAGAAAGTTAGTGGTAAGTGCAATAACTTAGATAAAGTTATCTGTCCATCTTCAGCCATTTCTGACAATGACCCTCATTTTTTTAAAGAACGAATTATATGAGGAGAATCCACTGCCCATAGTACCTGTGGACCTTCCAGGGAGAAAAAGTATGTGGGCCCCATTTCCAAGTAGCAGGGTGCCAGAGGGCTTTGACTTATCTATTGTTATGAAATATTACGAGGACATACCTGACATCAAATATTGCTACAAAATGGGAGTGACTGTCCAGGAAAATATAGTGCTACATGAAGACAGCGACACTGATTCAGATAACAGTGATTCTGAGAGCACCTGTTCTCCAGCATCCTTCTCAGATTTGTGTCGTAGAGCAATAAGAAAATGCCTTCAAAAGGGAGAACAGTTCTTTTCAGCAGGCAGAGTCCTTACTGTTTTAAGTTGTGTTAAAAATATTCATTACTTCATACGAGCCCAAGTGCAAGCATCCATGTCTAATGTAATTTATGGAGTTTTAATTATATTAGAGGTGGAGAGTGGAAAAATTTGCTCTGCTTCTTGCTGTTGCAAAACTCAAGCATTGCGGCGCTGTGGACACATAGCAGCAGTACTTCTGCTGATTTGGAGACACGTCAGTATTCAAGGATATGAAGGTAAGTGTGTTCATAAAAATCACCACAGATTAAAATCAATTTTTAAAAATTTACTTCCTATGCTTTTTGGTATATTAGGGTCAATATTCATAATAATATAGTTTAACCCATGGCCAATGGCCTATCAAAGAGTACATTACTTTTTTCTCCTTTTCTTTTTTTTTTCTGTATTCCATACAATGAAAGGATCTGAAAAATTTACAAGATTGGCACATACACGTACAATATCAGAAGATACATCTATTAAATTATTTGGCAACACTTGTCTTATAAGCTTAAAGAATTTCATGCGACCAATGAAAGTCTCAACATGGATACGGGATGTGGCTATTGCTTTGGCTAGCAGTATTTCCCTTTCAGTGAAAGATTTCCTATCACCTAAAAACGGAGGAATAAGCAAGTCAACCTCAATCTCATTAAGATCAGCCTCTATATCATAACCCCTATCACACATAAGAGCCTCTCCAGGATTTAAATATTCCAGAATACCAGACTTCAAAATAGATTTTCTATCCGAGATGCTTCCTTCCATGCCTTCACTAATATAAGACAAACCTCCATATTTTGAAATGGCTATTTGGAATTTTATCACATTAGATGCCTTATAAGTGGACCAAGTATTGCTTTGTTGGGCCATATCAGAAGGTTTCTGGATACAAATGGTGGTGGAATCTACAACACACCGTAAATTAGGGAATGGCTTAAAGCAATCAGGTTGATTTTCTTCTTGGCTCTCTACTGAAACAAATATAAAATCCTCTAGTGACTTAAATTTAATTGACATCAATCTAATCCATGTAGTAAAAATGTTGCTAATACTGGCAATACACATTTTAAACATAATGCTCAAATCCATTACTGAAAACCCTCTTCTCAGCCTCAACAGAGTTAAAAACAACTCTCCTCTATTAGAATGAATCTTATCGTCGGACTCTCTCTCAGGACTTGGAGCGCCTACTCTGTACTTCATAAGTTTTGTTCCCTCATCCCCACCCAATAATTCAAATAGGACAAAGAAGGAATTTCTAGAAATACCAGTGAGGTACTGAAATTGAGCATCAGTCCATGAATAACTATCTTCAAATGAGAATGGAGATAATTTGCACTCCAAAGCCTGATCTCTAACCAGTGGACACATATCTCTGCTCCTCTCTTCTGATTCTTCCATTTCATTCTGTAACAAATTTTTAAAAAAAAGATATTAATATTTTTCATTTACATTGCAGCTTTGACAACTACAGGCAAAGAAAATTATTGGAGGAAAGCTGCCCCAGGGAAAGATCCAGATTTCACATCATTGAAGCAATACCCTCAAAGGAGAAATGTCCAAAGAAGGAACACATTCAATCCTTTGCCAACAAAGCGGCAGTTGCATGGTCCTATGCCTTATGAAGACCTTCAAAATTTCAGGAGTATGTTACTAGCCCATACTCCCAATGCTCTATTTCTCTACCATATTGAAGCCCATGAAAATTGCAGTACTCAAGAGGAAGAATTAAAAAAAGCCACTCTTTATAGTTGTTACCAATTGTGGAATTTAAATAGGACATGTCTTGGGAAGACTGAACCTTTTCAACTGGAAGATACTGAAGAGCAGTTCAAAAGCCTTTCCTGGCAAATAGCCCGGAGATGCAGAACAACAGCATCTGAATCTAAAACGTTTTTGGGCCTCACTTCTCCTCGGGCAAAAACAAACTATATGAGGAAAAAGGTGCACGGACTAAATAAATTTCAGTCCCTAGCTATGAAGCGTGGGATTGAGTTGGAGGATTTTGCCAGAGATTTTTATTGCGAAGAGCTTCAAGATAAATACGGCCCTCATTTCAAAATCTTTCAAACAGGCTTTTGGGTAAACCCCAATTTTCCCCAGCTAGGTTGTAGCCCTGATGGCTTGATTAAGGAAGTCAAGAACTCCAAATCCAAATATTTTGAAGGAAATCTGACACCTGAAGTCATTTTATTTGAAGCAAAATATTTGGACAAGCCGCATGTATCGCCAGATGTCTTTGAAAAATCCATGACAGAAACAGAAATCAACAGATTTTGGTTAAAAAGGAAACTTGATGGTAGCATTCAGCTAGATCCACACAAGTCCTATTACAACCAGATTCAAATGTCACTTGATATACTGGAATTATCTCTGTGCCATCTCATGGTGTACACAGAATGTGGGTATGCAATAGTTTCGGTGCCTTATGATCCATCCTTCTGGTTTGAGAAAAGATTAAGGCTTATTGCTAGGCACCGCGAACTGTTGCTGCCTGAACTCTATTTCAAGAGATGTCTTCGCCATCTTCCCCCGGAAGAGCTTGAATATAGTGAATTTCATGAAGATGGCAATGATGACTATTTTGAAGAAGATTATGGCTTTTTGCAAAATGAAACTGAATCCCGCATGAGATCTGAAAAGACTGATCTAAATTCTGAGGATGACGAAGGTTTTATTTTCTACTTTTAAAGACTGTTGAA
>NW_026267136.1:2965908-2969230 GCF_000697945.3 Frankliniella occidentalis
GGGGGGGGGGGGGATGAGGCCGACGTCGTGGTGTCGTATGCAGCGGAGCAAAACGGCCGTAAAAAGGGAAAAATTGAGCGAAAAAACACGGAGAGAAACAAGCGCGAGGAACACGGAGCGGAGCAGCGGAGCGGAGGCAGGCAGGCAGGCGGCAGGCGATACCAGCCCCAACGCAGCCACCGCCCGGCAGTCGGGGGATAGGCCACCAGCTCCGCACGCCAGCGCGGCGGCACGGCCTACCCGGGGATCGCAGGGGCACTGCCCCGGTCCCGGCCTCCCAGAAAAGAAAAAGAAAAAAAAAACACCGCTACTCACCTAAGCACCGGAAGGGCTTGACCATGGCGGAGTGCTTGCACTTCTTGTGGCCGACGCGGCACCAGCCGGTCACCTTCACGGAGTGGGACGCCTCCACGATGTTGGTGATGTCCCGCTTGGGGTACATCTGCAAAAGAGAAACAAGAGTGCGCCTCGTTAGAACGCGAAGATGGAAGGGAAGAAAAATGAGAAGAAAAGGCAGCATAGAGTTACAAAGGGTCTTGAAGAAGGTGTGTTTTTTTTAACGATGGTGTAAGAACAATTACCCAGTCTTTAAAACGGGTTCCGAGGACAGTTTCGGAACTTTTAAAGTATGTGCCCCTTTTTTTTCTCTCCGACTTGCAGGCGATGGGTTTTTCCCCTGCCGGGAGAGTGGCCGTGGACGGGTCACTTGTCTCGCGCCAAAGGGGCCCAGGGCCCGAGGGGTCCCCGGCCGCGACGGGATAGCAGGGCGCTCTGTTGCAAACGGCCACCAGAATGCCACGGCCTTCACCCAATCTCGCCCAAAAGGTCGGGACGCGTCATTCGCCAAAGGTCGACGGTTTGTTTGCCGGGCGGAGGGCCGCTGTGAAGGGGGGCCGGGCGAGCGGCCCAGGTAATCTCAGAGGCCCGATTACCCACATCGTTCTAAAGGGCCGGCCTATAGCCCGGTTAATCGCAATCATTTTGGCAACCCTCCACGCGCATGAGCGAAAAGCAAGAGAAACAGTATTGAAAAGAAACCTAAGTCGTGCGGGGCAATTTAATTTGCAAAATGGTTTGCGCGCGAGTTTCAGGGCCAGCGCGAAGGGCATTGGGGCAATAACAGGCCGTCTGTGGGGAGTTGTGGGCGAGGGAGGGGGTGGGGCGATGGGGATATAGGGGTCGGAGATGGGAGGCCGCCCGCGCCCACACCCACGGGCAAAGAGTCGACGGCAGTGCCTTCTTCAAAAAAGTCAAAAGCTCCCTGTGTCGAGCTGGGCGGCGCGGTTCGGTCAGAGGGGCAGGGGCGAGTGAGATCGCGGGGGAGAGAGATAGTACTTTAGAGAAAACTAATTAAATTTGACGGGACCCAGCGGGGGAAGGAGGCTAGGGGGCAGGGGCAGGACGGTGTGAGGGTTTCGGACAGATTAGCCCTGCCAAAGCCAATGCTACAGCGCCGACGACGCGGCGCCGCTGCTGCTGCGAGCTGCGGAGATACCCCCGGCGTGCGCAGCTCAGGCCGTAAGACCCCATAAAGGCGGTGGTTTACAGGATTGCAGCGGCAACGACAACAACGCCCCGCCACGACTAACGAGGTCCCGGACACACAGAGCGGCCCCCCGCAGGCTGCACGGCATGGCCGCGATTGACCGATAACGCGCTCAGCGGGGAGTCCATCGCAGGACAGTCGCTACTGCAGGACGGACGCCCCAGCTCGGCTCCGTTGGCCGCGTCGTGAGCCCCTCATGTCGTAAGTTTCGGTTAGCTCATAGAGAACGCACCATCGTTTATTTTAGCTGCCGGAAAAAAATATATGCACGGGAAACACACGCAGTCAATTTGTCTATCGTCATGCGCACTTTCGATTCTGTTCCTCACTAATTTTCTAGAGGTGCAATCAGATATAATCTTGATGCGGATTTCTTTCCTAAAGTTACACACGCAAGGAGAAATTTAGCATGGCTTTTCCAAAAGCTCTCGCCACCGCTCGCCACGGTATTTCCGCAATTTTGCGAGTGGGTGACCGCTTACATTTAGTGGTGGAAGTACACGGTTTCAGTTTACCCAGCAGGGCTCAGTAGGACGGCACTGCCGGACCGAAAACCTGTGCGTCAACACTGACGTGGGTATTACTGTTACTGTTACTGCCACCCAGCTCGTCTCCTGCTCGGACGCAATAAATGAAGAGCGGCCTCGCCCGCTGCTGCTCCCTGAGCCCGATTCCGATGGCAGAGCCCGCCGCCGCCATACAGTATCGGAAATCCATGGCGGCCATCGGGAGCTTCCCTATCGGGTCCACTGGTCCGCGCCAGAGCGGGGCGGGGCGGGCACAGGGCGGAGCAGGGAAACGAAAACAAAAAGCGCCCGCACTGAACGGACGGAACTAAAGACCTTACGGGCGGTGGGGACCTCCCTGTACAGTGACACTGTTAAACGGAAAAGTTGTCTTAAAATTTAACATCAGATGAAACGGAATATTTATTTTAACTTTGTAACATATCGAGTGTGGCGTACAGCTTCCGACAAAATTTGCCGCACTAAAAACTTTAAGAGTTCGCGTAGAGTGGAGAGATGAGGGGTGGGGGGTGGGGACGAAGAGGGGGTGGCGCTCCTGGAGAATGGCGATGGTGATAGGATAGGACCCTCCTGGTAATAGGTTTGCTAAAAAGAAAGGGGGGGGGGAGGAGTCAAGGTTGCCGCGCTGCGCCCCACGCTCTGCCCGCTAATATCCGCTTGGAAGGGTCCCGCTGCCCGCTTGAAGTTTGGACGACGAGGTGAGAGGGAGAGCAGCGTGACGGGGAGGGACAAGAGACAGAGAGGGAGCGCAAGAGAAAACGGACGGCGAGCCGGAGGAATGCTGGGCGACCTTGGCTGCGCCCTGCAGAGGAGAGCACCTCATTATCTACATTCAAACAACGGTTGGAACAAAAGGGGTGAATGAGTTGAGCAGGTATTGCAAAGTGATTGGATTGCGTCACTTAACCCAGCTGGCTTCTACAGAAATAAAGAGTAGCGGTCATTGGCAAAAGCCCACCAGTAGACTCCACTGCAGGCCAGCGGAGTCCGTTGGAGTCCATCGGAGTCCATTGCAGACCGTGTCCATTGCAGTCCATTGAAGTCTATTGGAGTCCGTTGGAGTCCGTTGGAGTCCATTGGAGTTCATTGGAGTCCGTTGGAGTCCGTTGGAGTCCGTTGGAGTCCGTTGGGGTCCGTTGGAGTCCGTTGGAGTCCGTTGCAGTCCATTGCAGACCGTTGGAGTCCGTTGCAGTCCGTCGGAGTCCGTTGGAGTCCGTTGCAGTCCATTGGAGTCCATTGGAGTCCATTG
>NW_026267136.1:2969280-2969969 GCF_000697945.3 Frankliniella occidentalis
TAGACAAAAGTAAAATATTTCAAATATAATTTTTTCTACAGTGTTTCAGGAGCAACAGGGATTTGTAGATGTACGTACTACATATGGTGTTGGTAGAGGATGCGCAGCTGTTGGGCCACTACGGCCTGGCCAGTGGCAGCTACAAATGAAAACTGACCCTGAAATTTTGCGCGGTGTGCCATCAAGCCCACAATTCTTTAGCCATCTTCTGCACAGACTGTGGTTTGATGGCAATTTGTGAAGCTGGCAAGAAGCCTTCGCTGTGTGTTTACATTGAGGATAAAAACAACGCCTCGCCATTGCAACACATTTACCTGTAACAGTAAACAAAATAATTGTAAACATGCAATGAACAGTGGACACATTAAGGTAGCAGTATATTTTACAAGTAAATGAAACTAAACACACTAGCATCGAACTTCTTTTAATCATTGAGTATCAGAATCAAAAGGGCTAAACGAAACACGACTTAACCTCTATGAAAACTCATATTTCAGACGTGATTTACGCATGTCCCGCATAAATATTAAGTACTCACCGTTTCTCAAGTCACTGGACTTGACTTATATTGATGAAAACGCAGGAATCACTGTCCAGTTTGTTTAAAAAGCACGAGAAAAGGCCTACGACGGCATTTGACACGATTTCACCCGATTCAAACAAAACATAGCGGCGGGAACGGCGCGAGG
>NW_026267136.1:2970442-2970754 GCF_000697945.3 Frankliniella occidentalis
GCGCGCCATACCTAGTGACTCGCAATTACCCCAAAACACGCGTTACGTTTACGTCGCTGGTATGTTTTCTCCCCCCTCTCCGTCATCTCCCTCCCTCCCTCCCTCTCTGTCTCTCTCTCAGCCTCTGCCTCTCTGTCTCTCTCTCTCTGCCTCTCTGTCTCTCTGTCTCTCTGTCTCTCTATCCCCCCCCTCTTTTCTGTCTGTCTGTGTGTCTAGTTGTCTGTCTCTTTCTCCACTCAGACGCATAACAAATAGCAGAGAGCTGCCCTCGTCATATGATACGTGCGCGTCACAAGTGCGCAGCAACGAGCA
>NW_026267136.1:2971220-2979413 GCF_000697945.3 Frankliniella occidentalis
GCGCGGCTCCGCTCAGCACCAGCAGTAGCGTCATGGCCCATACCTGCCCTTTGCACCGCGCCATAGAGAGGGGGCCGCTGGGACGGGCTGCTCGTCCAGGAGCGGCCCTTGCGCCCCCTGGGGCACCGCAGGCAGAGATTAACCCCTTTATTGAAGAACGCAGAACAGGGAAACCCTTTCAGTCGCGCGGTCCCCGGTCGGCAACTCCAGGACCACCTCCACCTCCAGGACACCCCCCCCCCTCCCCCGGCGTTCGGCGGGGATGGGCCCCTAAGCTGCCGCTCCAGCCGGGCTCCGCACCCGTGACCTTGAGACATTCCCCTCTGCCAACCGTCAACCCCGCGTCAACTCAACAACCCTTCAAACCTCATCGCCCCCCCCCCCCTTTACCAGCAAAGGGCGTACGGCATGCGAGTCAGCAGAAAGCGGCAGGCATTCAGAGTATATGCGGGGTGTGCGACTGTGAGGGTGTGTGTGTGTGTGTGTGTGTGTACTTGTTGCGGTCCAGGGCCGTATGCATATTGGACGGCAATGAGCAAGTCAAAGTAGGACACCCAATGCGGCCGACATTAAAACAAAATATGTACGTACAAAAAAAAGGAAACATATATACCACCACCGGTAGCGCGCAAATAATGCATACGAGCTAAAATGTTTACAGCGAGGCAAATGCCAAGCAGGGCTCGTTGGAAATGCCATTAAGAAAAAGTAATTCCGGGCGAAGGGCGCCTCGCCTTCAGGTCGGGGGTGACTCCTGGCTTCTAAAGTTCCTCAGGAGTCAGCGATATTCCAGGGCGTTCCAGGACGCTCCAGGCCCCGCTGGCGCGACGAAGCGCGCGCGCGTCCTGGAGGGGAAGGGCTGGAGCTAGCTGCCTCCAAGGGCGCGGGCCCCGCGGGCTGCTTGAGGGGAAGGAGGGAGGGGAGGAAGAGGGAGGGGAGGAAGAGGGAGGGAGGGAGAGAGTGAGGGTGGGAGGGAGAAGGAAGGAATAGGGGAAGAGTGAGGGAGGGGGGCGTAGTACGGCGGGCGCGGCTCGGCACGGCCCGGCGGTGACCATTGTATTGATCAGGCGGCCGGGGCCCGCGCGGGGGAGGAGGCTCGGGGAAGGAGGGGAAGGCCCGGCTGGGGGTGGCGAGTCTGGGGCCGCGTATGGTAGGGCCCACGCCACCCCCCGCGCCGCGCCCTGCCGCCGTCCCGGTCGGCCACGTGCTCCCGAAGTCATCCCACAGGTGACGGGGGCCCCGGGCCCCGCACCGCGGCCCCGGCGGAAGGCAAGCAGACGCCCAGGACGGACGCGGGGAAATCAGCGTCAATATTGACGCAGCGAAATCAAAACGAACCGCGCGCACCGCGCTTCTTGGGCCCGTCAAACTAGCGCCACGCCCGGCTGCTCGGCGACACGAAGTGAAAGATGACGACCCCCCCCCCTCCTCCCACTTTCGATCTTTTCCTAAGGACCCCGCCGTTCGGGGCAAAACCAACACAAGCATAGAGTTCCAACCCCGATTTCGACGCCATAAAAAAAGAACCCAGAACCCATTTAAGTCGCCAGGTGAAACATAAAAATGTTGTCGTTGTTGAAAATTATTCAATGAAACAGTTTCCGAAAACGACGCTTAAGCCTAAGAGAATACTAGCACGAGTTCTAGGAGCGATGCCGGCGAGTAGCGAGGCTCACTCTCTTCGCTCCAGCCGCACGCGCCCCCCAGCGAGGGGTAGTATAGCGCAGGACCCGACACTCCGTGGGGCGGCAAAACTTGATTATGGACCTCATTTTTCCGCCCCGATGTGAGTTTTGTTTAGCGCGCGCCGACCATAGCGCTCCGCCCCAGAGACTCCCGGGGCCTAAGTGCTCGGCACGCCACGGCTGCTCGCTGGGGTGAGTGAGCGCGCCGACAGCCTGACACGCACGCGACGAGACGCTCAGTCAGGGCCTCCTTTGCCTCTCTCTCTCTCTCTCTCTCTCTCTCTCTCTCTCTCTCTCTCCCTCTAGCACTTCCAGGACGCCGCACCACCAAGCTCTCCCGGCTCTCCAACCCTCCACCCCCCGGACGTCTCAGTCGAGCGGTCACGAATTCCAAGACAGATGGAAGGGGTTGGCGGCGGGTAGGGGGTAGGGGGGTGTAGGGAGGAGAAGTGTACGGTACGGGGAAATAGAGATAGTCGTTTGCCTGCCTCCCGTCGCCGGAGCTCCGGCGTTATTTGTCTCCAGGCGCCGTATCAGGTATGAAAACGTCAGCGGAACAATGGCTTGTTGCGCAATAACAACGCGCGCTAAGCCCCTAACGGCGAGGCTCGGCTCCAGATAGGCTCCAGCCAGGCTCAAGTCGGGCTCCAGCCAGGCTCAAGTCGGGCTCCAGCCAGGCTCCATCTGGGCTCTAGTCAGGCTCCAGCCGGCTCCAGCTTGGCTTCCGTCAGGCTCCAGCCGGCTCCAGCTTGGCTTCCGTCAGACTCAAGCCAGGTTCCAGCCTGATTCCAGCCTGGTTCCAGCCTGGTTCCAGCGAGGCTCCAGCGAGGTTCCAGCGAGGCTCCAGCTCCAGTATGGGGATCCTGGCGAGCTCCAGCCAGGCTCTAGAAAGGCTCATGAGGACCCGGTCAGGCTCAGGTCAGGCTCCAGCCCCAGTTTGAGGCTCCAGGAGGCGGGCTACAGCCAGGGTCCAGATAGGTTTGTGGGGATCCAGTCAAGCCCAAGTCAGGCCCCAGATCTAGTTTGAGGCTCCAGGCGGGCTCCAGCTCCAGTTGGAGGCTCCAAGGCGGGCTCCAGCTACAGTTGGAGGCTCCAAGGCGGGCTCCAGCTCCAGTATGGGGCTCCAGCCAGACTCCAGCCCACGCGGAGCGGCGCATAAAGACCGTCTCAACCAACATTAACCAACACGAAGGCGAGACAGCTGCATACGGAGCAGGGCGACAGACACCGTCCTGGGCGAGGTCCTGGGGCACGACGACCGACAGCAACACGACCCACTTCGACTGGCTACATCTTGGATGAGACGATGTCGTCGCCCGGACCCTCGAGAGTCGTAGAGACAGCCGCGCGAGGTTTTCTGCGGCGAGTTGTCGCGCGAACGGCGAGGAGCCGGCAAAGCGCAGAGGAGATCCACTTTTTTTTTTAGCGTTACTGACGTGAAAATATATTCGGCAAAAGCCATAAGGTAGTCATCCCAGCCCAAAGCCAAAGACCGCGAGCGCCAGGCACGTGGTACCAGCGGAGCCGGGCAGAGCAAACAGCGCACAACATCGGGCCGTTGCTAAACCCTTTGCACAATAATAATAATCCAAGCAGCTTCCAACGACCAAGTCTTTCCATTTTCGACCTCTCAGCACTGGTGCGCCGCTTGGAAAGAGAGACGCAGGGCTGAAATGGGGCAGGAGGTGGGAAGGAACGGGCACCCGTTCGCGGGATTCGCGCTAAACGGCTGCCAAAACGAAAAGGGGGCGGGTCACTTTGTGTGCGAAACCAACTAACAACAGCAACCGCCCCGTCGCCGTCGCGCAAGGGCGTCGGTGTCGTGTACACAAACGCGTAGCAAATCGACTTTCCTACGAGCTTTTCTTCCTGTGGCAACAGAAACTAGATCTTGGATCTCCCCCCCCCCTTTGCCTTTGCCTGAGCGCCGTGCGGCGTAGGCACGCCCGCGCGACCGACAAGCGCGACGGGACTGCCTACCCCGCCAGGGGCTTGCTCCAGCTCGCTCCAGTCGAGAAGTAGCTGCAGTCGGCGCGCTCGAGGACGGTGGGACGGGGCATCATCAGGGGGCCATAGAATGGCGTTGTTGCGATACCAGGAGGCGCCCGGCGCCCTTCGTCCCCACCGGATCGTATCGCCACTGCTGCTGCTGCTGCTGCTCTTCTGGCCGTTTGCTTGCTGCCGTCTCGTCGCGGTGCGCTATTAAGGGCGGGGGCGACCCAGGTGGCGCAGGGCGTGGCGGGGCGGGGCGCCCTGAGAGCAGAGGAGGGACTGGAACGGACCCCATTCGGGGACGCGGTGGCGGCGCCGGGGCGAGGACGCTCTTACTTGCGCACGCGATCTATCGGCAGGGCAAACAACCACCGGCAACGTAAGGGCGAGAGGGGGGAGGGGTCCCGTGTACTGGTCCCGCAGGCTGACAGCTCGGCTAGGGGGTGAGCTCCTCTGGGAGAGGGAGAGTCGGGGAGAGGAAGCACCTTGGCCTCTCCAAGCAGCGTGCGCGGAGAGCGGCGGGAAGAGTGCTCGAGGCGGGCAGGAGGGCCCGTGCAACAAAAAGCCACACTGCTGCCGGGGGGGGGGGGGCAGATTGCAGGCTCCACCCCACAACCCCATCACCACCAGCAAAAATCGGGCAAATAAAAACGTCCGAGTGATGAAGGGAAGGGGCGGGGCGGGGAAGAGTAGAGGAGCGCTCCTTGCAGTCCGGGCGGCCAGGGCGGCGGGGGTCCTTGCCGGCCCTCGCCACAGCCATTGGAGCGGCCAAAGTGGCCCAAAGCTCTCTCTCTCTCTCTGTAGAGGCCCATTCCGTTCAGTTCCAGGCCGCCGCTGCCTCGGCCGCTGCCGACACCAAGGCCGGCCGGGGGGTCACATCCGGCCGCCGCGTGTTGTTATACGGCGAGGCCCGCTCCAATGCGGTCCGCCGGGGGAGGAGGCAGAGATCGAACGGAGCGCGCGGCCCCCGGCCTCGGCCCCCAGCCACCGCAAGTACGAAGGAGACGGACCTCTTGAGGCTGGGTCGGGTCGGAACGACCTTGGGCTGCGGTGGAGAGACGGCCTCTGTCGCAAAGTGAACACGTGAACGAGCGCCCCCCGCAGGGCCTCGGCCGGGGCCTTTCGCCCAGGGTCCCGCCCAGTACCTGGCCGAGTGCCTCCAATGCTTCAACCAGGAACGACCTTGGGCTGTGGTGGAGGGAAGGCCTCTGTAGCAAAGTGAACACGTGAATGTCTCAGAGAGCCTCGGCCTGGGCATCGCGCAGAACCTCACAACCTCGCCCAGAAACTAGCCCAGGGCCTCGCCTGCAGGATCGACCATGAACTGCTGTGGAGCGACGGCCTCTGTCGCCACCACGTGTACACGTGAGCGCGCCCCCGAGGGCCTCGGCCCCTCGGCTGGGCCCGAGCAGAAAGAGCTGCCTCCTGACACTCATGAACCTTGGCACCTGCGGGCCTGCGGGCCGCCTGGCCCCACCTGGCCCCGTCTCCTCCCCGGGACGTCGACCCAGTCTCCGCAGCGCGGCCGCTTTCCGCTTCCTCTCCTCACATCACATACAGAACCGCGCGCGTGTGTGCGCGCTACTTTGAGCAAATACACTCAGATTTCCCTTCCGGCTGCGTAGAGACGCCTCCTCCTCTGTCTCTGTCTCTGTCTCTCTCTCTCTCTCTGAATGACGCCACCACCTGGCGGCCACGGGCGACAAGCTCCTGCTCGCTCGCCGGCCTGGTCGCGGGGCCTTGTCAAACTGTCCGGAGTGCGAGCAGACCCTCGTCGCAGCGGGGAGAGAGGGGACTCCGCGTGCCCTGGGGAAGGCTCCTCCTCGTCCACCACCGCCACGAGGCGACCAAAGTCCGCCCGCTGCAGAGACAAGGGCAGGCAGGTTCGCCTCGGGCTGGCTCTATACGCCCCCCTCCCCCCATGAAGCACAAGGAGGTAGACGAGCCCCATTTCGCATGGCGCGAAGTTAGTCGGCGCACCCACCTGGCGGGCAGCAACCAATTAATTCATTTCAGAGAGGAGGGGGGAGGGGGGCTTAGTGTGGGGCGGTGAGGCTCTCACAATACTGCGCTGCGCGAGCGGCGAAGCGGGGGCCGCATAGAGCCCATAGAGAGCTTTTACTTCACGTTCAATTTATAATGGCAAAGAAAATCTCACTCTTCGACCGTCCACGACAACGCAGCTACGGTGGGGGTGGAGGAGGGGATGCTAAAGGAAAGGAGGAATGACAAATCGCGACGTACATGTTTTTTTCAGAGGACAGATACGCACTAGGGGGTAGCAATAATTTAAAACTTGGCTTTAAAAAGTCTAAGTCGCATTTGTCAACGCAACCAGCTAAACTAAAGAGATTTTTTACAAAGCTGTGGACACGGTATCTTTTTTTATCTAGCCCCCCCCCCCCCTTTCTCCCCATCATAATCCTTCGCTTTATATTTTATGGTTATTTTGATTCTATCAACCTCGGTGCGATGTCTGCCATAAATTCTATTCTTTTCGCGCAGCGCACAGACGCGTTGTATCCAATTTTACGACAAAAGTAGAGAGGATAAAGACGTGACACCCCTCCTCTCTCCCTCTCCTTTCTCTCTGCGAGTTTCCCTCTCCCTCTGTTTAGCGCGGCTTGGCACAGCCACTTCCATTTAATAAACCTTCAATCTACCCTGATTACATCAACGCCTGTGATGGCGTTCGTAGCACGAGACGAAGCCATAGGGCGGAACTGGCCAAAACTTCTCCTACTATCTATATTTCATTTTTACGAAAGGTCAATTAATCCTCTTGCGCTTACTAAACTAGTCCCGAGGCGAGGGCAAAAGTGGAATAATAAGGAAGGGAGACAGGGAAACTGACTGAGTCAAGGTATTTTCTCTAGCAGCTCAGCTTTTTCGTACGTGCGCGTTGCCTGGGCGAAATGGCTCCCCTCGCGGCCGGCCACGCGGCACCTGAGCGCGCGGAGCAGAAGGGAAAACTTGCACGACGATTAAGATCCAGTTTGAAATTCAAGATGGATGCTCGGGTCGGAGAAAATAAGTCTGTGAAACTCGGCGGCGAAAGTTAAAAAAAAAAAAAAAAAAGAGGGCGGGAGGACGAGGAAAAAGTTCCCCAGGTTTCTCTCTCCTCAATAAAGTGAAACCCGGGCGGGGCCGCGGGACTGGGCACAATGGGACTAATACCGTTCTCAAAGTTGTATTAGCGTGTCAGGGAAAACTCTCTGCGCATCAGAGAAAAATAAGACGCGGGGTTGGAAAAGAAGTCCGCACAGGCGGCTCGTTTTGACCTACGGCGACCCCGCCGCGAGCTCAGGTGCACCGGCGTACCTGCTGAGGTCTAAAGCACACCTGAAGGTCGAGGCCAGCGAGCTTTTGCTTAGCTCGCAGCTGTTTCGTTAGATGTACGGCTTCTTTGGGGAGAACTGCAATTGAATACAGACATTTTAATGAAGTTTTTAACTCCACTTTCTAGAAAAATTTGCTCTAAATATCGCTACATATCATATCGGTTGATCGTTCTTAAGTAATATTTGCATTTGCCTTTAAAATATTATTATTAGTTTTTAGAATCTTTAGTTTTCTAAATTGGCACTGCGTTTGAGTCACACCATAACCAACTTTGCTTTTGGAGATATTTACAACTTTTCTATAACATAGTGTACACATGCCGCCAGTTCAGCAGAGCCTTCCGCTGGCGGCAGGGCACCGGTGCTGGGACCCCCGTACCTCGCGACTTACAGCTACGACAAATAAAACTTGTCCCATTTGTCTTCCAGGGACAGAGGGGCGGCGCGACCGCGAGCCGAGCCCCCGCAGGACCCGCCGCGTCCCCCTGGGCACGGCATACCTGCGCAGGACCCGGCAGCAGAGCCACCGCCACCTGCACAGTGACAGTCATCACACTTGCGCGAGCAGTCGCACACGGCGCGAATTAAAGTGCACATAAGGTGCACTAGGACACTAGGACATGTTGTATGTGTAACAAATAGGTCAGATACAGAGTAAATTATTTCAGCCGCTCTGAACAAAAACCAAAGGATCTAGCCTGGGACAAGTATGCGTGAGCATCGGTGTGACAACACAGTAAAGCACCACTTAACACAATACAGTGTGGAACATGCGATTGTCACACGTGACATTTTCTATCCGTCCACTTTGAAAGTGTGTCACGCACTTTAATTCGTAACGCGTGACAGGCGTCACGGCACACTGCTCGGACAATAGAGAAAGAGGGAAGTGAGTGGTTGCCATGCACAAAGAAAACGCCGCTCCTATGTCGGGATGAAAAATCTCTCCCTCTCCATTTCTTATTCGCCTCTTTCTTGCGTGCGTCCGTCCTCCTCTCTTTATCTCTGTCTTTCTCCGCGTCCACAAGAAGAAACGATCACTCCAACAAATTTGCTCGCTGATTGGCGATAGAATACAACAGGACCGCGACAAAGCGATCCCTTTTTATCGGAAGGGTGCGCGCCGCGCGATTGGGCCGCTGGGAGGGAAGGAAAGAGAGGGAAAGGGGGCGGGG
>NW_026267136.1:2984913-2987271 GCF_000697945.3 Frankliniella occidentalis
CCGTGATCAGGATCTTGGCGACGTGCGTCGACAAGTATATATATTTTCCCCACTTCCAGCCGCTTCCAGCTCCAAGCGGCAGGGTCCATCAGGGCCGATGGCTGCTGCTGTACAGCCTCCCCCGCCCCGCAAGGCCGCAGAGGGCCGCGCACCCCCCTACGGATACAAGTTGGCGGCGCTGCCAGCGGAAGAAGGGAAAGAGGGAGAGGGGGAGGGGGTGGAGAGGGGGGAAAGGGGGAGGGGGAGGGGAGGCTGGAGGGAAGACCTTGGCCGACACGGGATGAGCCACTCCAGCGCGCGAAATGAGAAGAGAGGTGTGTGCCTCGGAGTGGCGGGCGGCGCGCCGGGCGGGGCGCCAACGCGGCCGCGGAACAGGGGCACGAGGCGTGAGAGCGAGCAGGGGGAGGAGAGAGAGAGAGAGAGAGAGAGAGAGAGAGAGAGAGAGATTTTGCTACACGCTGGGATGAGCTCGAACTATATACACTCTCTATGGCTGCAAACGCATATTATACTAACTGGATTTGTATGAATCTTTTATTTCCAAATTTAAGAAATAATGTTTTTCTCATATTTCTGTATTACTTTGAACACGCATTTACATGTGCGACTTAGTGCACTCTCGAGTACGTACAAATTGTACGAAACGAAATGTAGGTTTACAACTTAGCACGAACGTTTGCACAGAAACATTTAGCGTGTATTTGCATCAGGCAGGACCGCGAGTGTTCTTGTCACAGAGGCGAGACGGGTGTTCCGAGTAGCCATCCAGTCAGTGGGCGGAAGGGCGGAGGGAAGAAGATGTGTATTTATAGAGACAGAGAGAGGGGGAGCCAGATTACGAGGGCGAGTACACAAGGGGCCGGCGCGCACAAAGGGGCCCGGGCCCCTGCAGTCGATGGAGTAGGCCACCCGCTGGGCGGTCGCGCGCGGCGGTCGCGTGTACTTCACTGTAAATTCAAGCGTAAGTTTACCGATTTTTCTCCGCTTTTACTCGATCTTTTAAGAAACAAATATTTGATTTTTTTTCTGTTTTTTCTTACTTCAGATTGTCTTTTCCCTGATTTAATTCTATTCTGTTTTTATCACTCACCTTCTTGCAGTAGGTCAGTACGTCCACCTTGTCCTTGAGGCAGGCCACCTTGCTCTCCGGATCGGTGGTCCAGCGGCCCTGGTCGCTCATGTACTGCGGGTGGAAGCTCTGGCCCTGGTCGCACAGGAAGGCCACCTGCGGCTCGAAGTGGATCGGCGGCAGGCTGTCCGAGACGCGCGTCGCATCCTGAGAAACAGGAAAGAGGAGAAACGCGTCAGACATGAGCAGCAAGCGGGGCGAAACAACAACAATGTGAACGCAGGAGCCTTGTGTGCGTCATCGTCGTGGTGGTCGGGGGCCGGGTGGCCGGCCGTCAGAGTTAACGAGGTTCGTGCTGATGGCAGTCGGACAGGCCAACCATGCGAGAGAGAGAAAGGGGAGGGGGCGCAGAGGGTGGGGCGAGAGTTGGCCGGATTATTTGGCCAAACAGGTCGCCGCCCCACTACTCTGTGCATAAGAAACTACTTCCATCCGCTACCCACCCCACCCCACCCCAACCCCGCACCTCACCCCAAACAACATCCTGCGGGCGTCGGCGCGGGGTGAAGGGAAAGTGGGGGGCTTCTTTTCGATTGGGAGCGGGGCGCCCACCCCAACCCTACCCCCCTGGCGCACAGCGGCACACGCCACGACACCCGGAACAATAGCGACCACCACCACCGGGGCAGCGGCGGCAGCAAGGTGCCGGGGAAAATAAGGGGGAGCGGGTGGTAGGGGGAATAAAATATAATAAGCACCTGTACAAAAGAACGAGAAAAATAAAACAAGCGAGGGAAATAATAATGGGGCGCGCGCCACTCCATCGCGACCGGGTCAAGCAAGTCGGAAACGTGTCGCTGGGGTGTTATTCAACGCTAAACAAGTGCGAACGCGACGACGCAACCGTGACAACCGCGGGGGGTGGCGCGCGACTGTGTCACCAGGGTGAGGGCGTGGGAGGAGGGGGAGTGGGGAGCAAAGTGCAAGAGGTGCACTCGATGTGGGTAGGGCTTCACCCCCCGGGCCAGAGGAGAGCAGCGTGGTGGTCTGCACGGAGGGGTGTGGGTGGGCATATTGCTTTGTAGGAATTTAACAGTGCACGCGCGCACGCACCCCGCGAGCACACCGAGCACCGGCGCACACCGCGTGCGCGCAGACCGGAAGCAGTGCGCCACCGCTGCGCCTCTCGCCCGGAAATTGCTTGCATACTGAATCCCCCCTCTCTCTCAACACGCTTTTCCCCGGCTGTTGCTCACTGCCTCTGCCAGTCTCTGCCTGGGGCTGTGCGA
>NW_026267136.1:2995096-2995643 GCF_000697945.3 Frankliniella occidentalis
AGCAGACGACTTGCCGCAAGTAGTCGACAGCAGCGTGTTTGCACCCTTCTCACAGGTACCGCGCCACGAGTGTCGAGTGGAGATTAGAGGGAGCTGGGGTGGAAGAGCGAGCACTGTCAAACACTCAGGGTGAATCTCACGTCAAGTTGAAGCGAAACCACACTCTGCAAAACAAAGGTGTTGTCTTGGCAAATTTTTTATTAGGGTGCTTATACATTTTGTGCGTTGACAGACGTTTTTAACTCCCTCCCAGCCGAGTAATAGATAGACAATAAAAAGGTGCTCTATTATACGGGCCTGGAGGACAGCCGTGGCTGCGGCGTGGTTGGAGAAGAAAGGAAAGGGAGTAATTGAAGCGAGAGGGGCCGATGATGAGGAAGGTGTTTACGTGCCTCGCAGATTGAGATGAGGCGAGTTTGGGCCGAACAGGGCAAGGGGGGGGGGGCGCCTGCCGACAGACTGACGGACAGGCAGCAGACAGACGGACACGAGCTTAGCGAACGAACGAGGGGCGCGGGCGGGGCGCAGGGCGCGGGCGGGGCGCGGG
>NW_026267136.1:2995693-2996239 GCF_000697945.3 Frankliniella occidentalis
CTCTCGCCCGGAAATTGCTTGCATACTGAATCCCCCCTCTCTCTCAACACGCTTTTCCCCGGCTGTTGCTCACTGCCTCTGCCAGTCTCTGCCTGTGGCTGTGCGAACCGTAGCAGCAGCAGCAGAAGCAGCAGAGGCGTTACGCCGCCCCACCCCGCACCCACAGGTATGGGCTCGAGCGATATATAAAAACGGCTATACGCGTGTTGGAAGCTTGGGGCGGGCGGGAGCGAAACGGGACACACATCCGGAATGGGGAAAAAAAGAAGAAAAATGCCCTATAAAACATCATTTATTGTAGAAAACACACACGCGCGCGAGTCCTCCAGACGGACGCACCGCGAACGAGCACGTATAGAGCATCAGAGAGTGCGTCATAAAGAAGGAAGTAACGCAAAGCCGACCGGAGCCCCCTCCGGATTGGATCGCCGGGATCACTTTTAAGGAGAGGAGGTGGGGTGGGGACGGTAGGGGAGTTGGGACGGTCGCCACTCGAACTTGGCGCCCACTTTCCTCTGTTGAACTTGGCGCCCACTTTCCTCTGTT
>NW_026267136.1:2996820-2997288 GCF_000697945.3 Frankliniella occidentalis
GGGGGGGGGGGGGGAGAAAAAAGGAAACTGCTGTTGGGAGACAAAAACTGCTACAGTGAATGCGGAGTGGCACACAGAGAGCGGCACGGCACCACCACCGAACGAAACGGGATGGAAACTCACTTACCGAGAGTCAACGGCGCGCGGGCCCACCGCAGGGGTGGCGGAAGGTGGCCCCCCGGGCGACCTCGCCGGCGCACATCCACCCCACATGCAGCCCAACAAGGACCAGATCGGAAGCACAATAAGGGAGAGCACGGGGAAGGAAGTGGCACGGCGCTACATACTAGTAGCAGGCGCCCCACACAATCACATTCACCTGCCGATGCCGCGCTACTGGGAGCTGAACGCGTGCCATCGCGGCCAACGACGGCTCTCCCGGCGGCCGCGCCATTCAGCAAGGAGAGCGGATAGCACAGCACATCGCCGCGGGGGGGCTCCCTCCCGACTTATGAGGCGAAGAGGGGA
>NW_026267136.1:3001512-3003236 GCF_000697945.3 Frankliniella occidentalis
GCGACAAGCGGGCATGGCTCTAGCAGTCGGCCAGGGCCACACAGTAATGACTCCAATGTATCCAAAAGCAAGTCACTCTCTACCCCCCCTCCCAGCGCGGTGCGTAAACACCGAGGCAGAACGACGGGCGTAGATGTTGGGGCCGCGCTGTACAACATCGAGCAACTCCTTTCGGCGAGCGCATATAGCCCGTTCATCCCCCACCCACCACCACCTCGACCTCCTCCTCTTCCTTTTCCCCGGGGGCGAGTACAAGTTTCTGCGAGGGGAAAATTAGGTACATAATTGAGGCAGCAAAGAGCGAGTGCGAGAAAGAGAGCAAGGGAGCGAGAGAGTAGAAGCAAACTCCTCACGACCAAGGCAGCCCCCCGCGTCAGAGCAAACCTCAGCGGCCATGGCTTGAGAACCGTACCTCCTGCTTCACAACGCACGCACCTTGAGAATGGCACCCAGGCAAAGTCATCACTTTTTCATCAGGCTAACCCCTTTTCCCGCCCCGCTCCGAGCCCCGGCGCGCCCTTTCAGTCATTCGCAAGTACGAAAAAAAGGTCCGTCCGACTGAAGGCACAAGGGAAAAACAATGTCCGATTTTTCGAGGGAATGGTGGGAAATTCGAGGAACTTGCGTGATATGAGGTAAACTCTTCAGATTTTGAGTAAAACTCGTCACAAAACGTGGGACTTCTCATTTTTATTAGAAGAGTTATCCTCAAATTACGAGAGTTCCTCAAAGTTTTCCTATTTTAATGCAAAAATTAGACATTGTCTTAACCGTGCAATGGATCTGCTTCTCTCTCTCTCTCTCTCTCTCTCTCTCTCTCTCTCTCTCTCTCTCTCTCTCACTAGGCTGGTCCGACCTCGGCAAGCGCGGCTGCGCTCTGCATGAGGGATCCCAGCTCAGCTCAGCTCGAGCACAAAGAGACCGGGGGGCGCAGGAGCGCGAACGTCATTAAAGGGAACCAAGGACCCGCACCGTGAGGTTAGGTCGGCTGGTACAGGTTAGCCTAGGTCCGGGTGCGAGGAAAGGTGCGAATGAGCTATACTACGGATGCCATATTCGTACATGCTAAGTGTATAAACTATTCGACACGTTCCACGCGGCACTTCATTGAGTTTCTTCCTATTGATTTTTTTCCCAATTTAAATCATTATAAAAATTTGCGTCTTTTGTCAAATAGCACTAACTGCCGTAGTGCGAATTTCCTGCAAAATGGTCTTTTATTTACCTGAAGCGAGGTGGTTTACGAAAAACAAATTTCCTGCAAAATGGTCTTTTATTTACCTGAAGCGAGGTGGTTTACGAAAAACAATCACTGTAATTTTACGAGCAAAACTTTAATGGCCTTCCCTTGTGTTTTACAGCTAGCACTGCTCGAGCACAATTGATTTGCCGTGCTTATGCCTTGCTCCACCCACCCCGACCCGCACCACCGATCCCCAGTTGCTAGGGGGACAGCAAGGTCATAGGGGTCATGGTCTATTATACTATTCGAAATTGCGAGCTCATCGCACTATTAGGTTTGTTTGACGTTCGGCGCCCAAGCCTATGCCCCCTGCCGAGGAATCTTGCTGCTCCATGTTATATTTGTTGTCGTCACCAGTTGGACATGAACTGTTTAATTCTCATCCCAGACGCAGATGGAGCAGGAAAAGAAGAGAATCCTCATTCTCATAGGTCAAATTGAGCCGCGAGCGCTATTTTCTTCTTGGAAGTTCTGCCGCACT
>NW_026267136.1:3004815-3010569 GCF_000697945.3 Frankliniella occidentalis
CCCTCTCTCTCTCTCTCTCTCTCTCTCTTTCTTTTCCCCTCACTGACTTTTTCGTTCCAAAGCCCCGCATAGCGCCTACCGCGCGTCCAGCTCTGCAGCCTGAATCTATTTCATACTCTGCCTAAAAATCGCTCAAAGTATTTTTTTTTAAATACCCCCTCCCCCTTTTGAACACGCGGGCAAAAAAGTGTTCTTGAAATTACTACAGGGAATTTTGAAAACATATGGAAGGGCATCTTTTATGTTTATGGGCCTAAATACATAATTGTTCTGAGAAGGTTTCGCACGCTCATTCATGGCGTTTAAGCGAAAACAAGGCGATAATTCCGGCCGCGACACGACTCGGGGACGCGTGGCGCAAAAGTGACGCGCTCGGCGCCGTCCTGGCTTATATAAGGGAGCGAAGAGCCGGTCAGAGACCAAAACAGAGGCGCCCAACATCCGACGACATGAACCGGACAATCGTCATCTGCAGCCTGCTGGTCGCGATGGTGGTGAGTCAACGTAGTATGAAGACTGTTTTGAGACCCATTTAAGAGCTGTCAATCTATCCGCGAATAGTGTCTGAACTTCTGAATGTCGTGAAACTGAAATGAACATTTGATCCTTCCTTCCTTCCTTCCTTCCTTCTCTCTCTCTCTCTCTCTCTCTCTCCTCATACTTTTTAAATTTATCTCTTTTTCTTTCTGTTCAAATTTCGCGCGCGCAGGCCGCGTCCGCACTGGCCGCGCCCACCCAGGACGGCATAATCGTGGTGCAGCGGCGCGGACCTGCTCCGAAGAGCGGGCCAGCCCCAGACCCAGACCCAGTGCCCAGCGTCCCAGTCGAGAAAAAGCCGCGCGGACCTGCTCCGAAGAGCGGGCCAGCCCCAGACCCAGTGCCCAGCGTCCCAGTCGAGAAAAGGCCGCGCGGACCTGCTCCGAAGAGCGGGCCAGCCCCAGACCCAGTGCCCAGCGTCCCAGTCGAGAAAAAGCCGCGCGGACCTGCTCCGAAGAGCGGGCCAGCCCCAGACCCAGACCCAGTGCCCAGCGTCCCAGTCGAGAAAAAGCCGCGCGGACCTGCTCCGAAGAGCGGGCCAGCCCCAGACCCAGACCCAGTGCCCAGCGTCCCAGTCGAGAAAAAGCCGCGAGTTGTTGTAATTCAAATGAAACTCGGATGAGCGGAGCATGAGGCTGACTCATGGAGGCACTTTGTCCTCCGCTCTCCGCGAGGTAGAGAGTCTTGGGAACTGTCTAAAAAAAATACACGAAACATATGACGGTTGCAGTTGGTATTTTGTTTTACATCGCACCTCACCTAATGCAGTGTGACGATGTGACCCGTGGTCATTATCCCGGCTTTTAGCGACCGCTGTAAATGAAACATGGCGAGCGGTGTAGCCCACTCCCCTTCCCCCTACCGGGCACTTCGCCGAAAAAACTAACAGCTGAGCACGCGGACGCTTGCCAAAGAGCGGGGGGTGGAGAAAGAGAGAAGACCCCGAAAAATAAATTATTCTTATTCTTCATCTTTTTCGCCGCTCCTTGTATAATCAAATCTTTGCGAACGCTCCCCCGGACCGACCGGCGGCAAAATGAAATTATAAATCGAAGAGGCTCCTTTAGGGGGGTGCGCGTCGAGGCGGCGAGGAGTAGAGAGGAAGGGGACGACGACGGCTGTCCTGCCCGCTGATGGGTGTCGCTAAACTCCGTTACGTGCCCTGGCGGGTCCTGGCGGGTCCTGGCGGGTCCTCTGGCTAGCGGCGCCCATCGCGGGCTGAATGGCGAATCATCCCGCCGCCTCCGGCCGCCTCTCTGCCAGCGTTTAACGCCATTATTCGCAGCTGTTGTCTGCCACACGCCTTGCTGCTGCTTTTATTCGCCAAGCGCTGCCGCCGCCGCCGCCTTCTCGTCGAACCGCGCGCGCGCGTCTCTCTCTCTCTCTCTCACTTTTGGCTTTAATTGGTCGAATTAACTTCCCTGCTCTTTCCCGCGTCTCTGCTCTGCGTTGCAGCTCCCCCGCTCACCCTCCCGAGACTTTCGCATGCGCGGATTTCTTTCTCTGTTCTCCCCGCCGCACCGATGCAAATATTGCAGCGCTGCACGCGGCGAGCGTGAGGCGCCACACCAATTTATAAAGCGGCAGCTGTGCGAGCCCGTAATGCACTTTATCACGCATGCATCACATGCCATAATTTTTATTATTTCCCCCCAGTCACCGCTATATTTTTAATACATTGTTTTAAAAGTATTATTTTTGGTCGGCAATATCAGCCGAACAGCAAGCAGGCACTATGCGTACGAAAAAGAAAAAGAACAACGCAAAATGGACTGTAAGCACGAGCTCCGGACTGGACGAGCGTTTTGTTTCAGGTATATTTGTTTGCCGAATAGTCCGTTCTCTTTTTCCCCCTACATAGAATATGCTGCGGCCAAAGCAATATGGACGCTGATAGACTGAAAGCTCACCGCAGAGGCCGCAACAATTTGATTTTTTTTTTATTTAAAAAAAAGAGAGAGAGAGAAAGAGGAGATGACATAAAGCGCTTGCATTCGTTGTCCTATAAATTTTTGATCCGATTCACGAACATTTTAAAGAGAACTGTAAATCCCTAAGGGCTGAGGGGAGGAGGGGGCAGGGGGAGCACGCCCCGACTCGCATGAATGGATGTCTAATTTCCCGGCAAAACGGACCGCGAGGGACGCTCGTGGGGCGCAATCGTTTTTATGTTGATTGTTGTTGTTGTTCCTGCTACTGCTGCTGCTGTTGTTGCTGTTGTCGGTCAGACGAGAGACGAAAAAAGAAAAAGGAAAAGCAGCGAAAACAATTACGGTAAACCAACAACCAACAAAACAAAACAATAGAGCCGGAAATAACCACCAACTGTCCTCACTCAAAACATTACTCCCCCAGCGGAGCGTAGGGCAGCGCGCGCAATCTCTTTCAGTCCCGTGGAAATGTGACCCTGGCCGCTGGATTGTTATTATTCGCCGTTTGCAGCCGGTAAACTTTTCCCGCGCCCTAATGCCGCATTACATTTCACTGAGGCTGGCTCCTCCGGGTCGGCCCGTCGGCCGGTCAGTGTGCCGCTGGGGCACTCGGGGTGTGTGTACAGCACTACTGCATATTAAACTGCATATTAAGCAGCCGGAGCCGTCCGTCGTCCTCGGGAGCCCCGTCTTAATTCACTAGTCCTCTCCCCCCATACCGGTGCACGCAGGCTCGACAGTTTGACCCACCGTGCCATCTCATGGACCCGAGCCTCCTCCCCCAAGGGGGGCACAAAAGAGACGGCTGCCCGCCCGGCCTGCCCGCCCGGCCTGCCCCGAGCGGCGCAGGGGCCTTCACGACGACCTGGCCGGTGATGGTGATGAGGCGCCCTTGATGCTCACCGATGAGGCCCCGAGGCCCGAGGCCCATACGGCGGTCGGGCTGATGGGTGGCTGATGGCTTTGTGTGGCCGCCCCTACCACCCTCCCAAACCACACGCTCGCAAAATGTGCGACAATGTCCATTAAATATGACCTCGTTCCGACAACTCGATTTAATACCATACGCGCGGGGGCATATTGCAACAAACGAAAAAGCTTTTGATGCAGCAAAATTCGAGTAAACAGGAATTTGCTCTATGCATGACCAATAGTTCATTCACCGTTCGAAAGCAGGGAGTTTATGAAAGAGGGGGGGAAGGCACTGCACTGCAGCTCCTCCCTAAGGGTTGGGGAGGGGGTGCTCTACGCTCCACACACACACGCCTCCCGCGAGGGGGTCCGAGCGCGCGCTGACGCCGTGCAGGTTAATGACCCTAACATAGCAGGCCTGCCAGCTCGCCACGCCACGAGCCCCGCGGCAGGCGGGAGGGTCCCTCTCTCTCTCTCCCCCCTGCATTATGCAAGCAAGGGGTGGTGGTCGCCTCAAGGGGCGGGGCGGGGGGTGACGTCTTGATAACCGCCCGGCCGGACTCCCTCAAATGAAAGGCCGAACGCGCACCCAGAGTGCTACGAGCAAGGGACTCTCCAACCCTCGAAATGAACAAGCTACGAACATTTTTCAAAGTTATGAACACCATTTCTTTTCTTTAATTGTTTTTCCTCTGTTTGAATTTGGATTTTTTTTAGTTGTCCCCAACCCAAGACTTTTTTTACGGAGTGGGGAACAACTTAAATCTGAACAGTGATTTGTAATGGCTGTTATCTTTCAAGTACATATATTTCTTTTAAAAAAATTGCGTTCGGAGACTG
Organism: Frankliniella occidentalis; assembly: GCF_000697945.3. NCBI lineage: Eukaryota > Metazoa > Arthropoda > Insecta > Thysanoptera > Thripidae > Frankliniella > Frankliniella occidentalis. The sequence continues at coordinate 3,009,036 of NW_026267136.1, forward strand.
CCTGGGAAAAGACAAGATGCAGGGTGGTGACGGCACAGATCAATCAGCCTGCATCAAGCATGGCAATATGTAGTGCGCCAGCCGCCGGGCCAGCCGCTCCGCGCAGCAGCCGTCACATCACCTCAAAGCGAACTGCGACCGCCGCCGAGCGTCCAACAGGAGGGGGCCGGGACGGGGGCGAGGGAGGGGAAAGGGATCGACGAATGGCTGCACTTACGCCTCGACTTACGCCCTCGTATTTGTGCCGTTTTATGACTCGGGCCGCGCGCACGGCCGGGCCACCCGTCACGGCGCGACGCACGCGGAAAAGGAAACGAGGTAATTTTTTAACCCCCCCACGACGACGGTGCGGCAGCACGGCGGCGGTGGCGGCGTCGCGGCGACATAGGTCGTATAGCTCTCTCTCTCTCTCTCTCTCCCTCTCTCTCTCTCTCTCTCTCTCTCTCTCTCTCTCTCACGGCCGGCACCTACCCCCCCGTTTGCGTACAATATTCGCGCCTCGACGATAAATCAGACGTACGTGCACGATAAATTACGCAGGTGACCCGGCGCCGCGCGCCGCCACGCCCCGCGACCGCGTCCGGGGGTAAGCACGCACCACCGGCGAGGTCCCGCACCGCGCACTGCACAGCTCTGCCGGAGCTGCGCGACCTGTCTCGGACGCGTCCCCTGCCGGCGCCACCCCCATCGCCATGGCCACATCCGTAACAGTAATGCACCCCCGGTGCGGGTCCCCTCGGGCCCTCGGGCGGCACCCGCTCACCCCCACCCTCCCTCCCGTACTCATCGCGGTGATAATTCGAACCGATTGCCACCCCCTCCCTTCCTCCCCCCGACGCTTTTGTTGCGGTGCAGAACAATGAGTCGCGCCCGGACGCCGCCCCGTCCGCCTGGCTGGCCTCACAGTGGCGCCGAAGATTGCGCATCCCAGATAAGAAGAACCCCCCACCCAACCACCATCCCCAACAGGATGATGAATTTCCGATGTTACAGCCCGATGCATCGGCTCCATGGTGTACCGTGATGTACCTCAGCTGTTGTTGATGTTGTTGCAGAATGAATCAAACCCCTAGTGATCAAACCTTAAACCTCACAGCCTGCTCCACGGGGTTCACGATGGCGGGGTTCGACGGGGTTCTCACCTGCAAGCAGAAACAAACGGGCGTCTTTTATTAGAGGAATAAAAATAAAATGAGAATGACGGTGGAGTGTTGGGGTAGGGGGGGAAAGAAGGGGGAGAAATGAGGGGGGATGTAGAAGGTAGCGTTCGCCAGGCCTCAGAGGCTGGGGCTGCTGGGGGGGCCAATGAAGAGGGCAGTTTCGGTCTTTCAGCAGGTGCGGGACGGAAGGTGGTAGGGATGGGTCTGCACAGGCGAAGGACAAAGGGACAGCGTCAAAGGGGCGGGGTGCTGGGGGGGGGGCAGGAACCTGGCGAGGACAGTGTTGTATAGATCCGCGAAAGGCGAAATCCGCGAGAGGCTGTGGCGCTGGTGGAGGTGGCGAGTGAGAGTGGGGGGGATGGGATAGAGGGGGC
>NW_026267136.1:3010867-3011074 GCF_000697945.3 Frankliniella occidentalis
CCCCACACCCCTCTCACCCACCTCACTGTCTCTCGCAGCCTCTCGCCCATCACCGCGGGCTGAAAATAGAGAGGTGAAGGGGCGAGACAAGGTGGGGCGCGGCGGCGCGGCAGGGAGGGCGATGGGGCGGGGGCACCCGAGAGCCGGTTCCAGGTGGTTCCAGGCCAGCGAGTCCGCCTACATGTACTGGGGGTGGTGGGGGTCAGC
>NW_026267136.1:3012730-3013581 GCF_000697945.3 Frankliniella occidentalis
TTCTCTCATGGACGCTGTTATACTTGTGCCACTGGCCGACGGCACACCCTGTCGCACTCGCACCTCGGCAGGTAAATGTTACACCTCCTTGCTCCAACCCGAGGCCGGCAGGACTATAGGGCCAACGCCTCCTACGCAATGCTGGAGGCCGGCGGAGGGCGCAGGGGGCGGCGGCAGACGAAAATCCCGCAAGATGGATGCAAACGGTCGTCGAATTAGGGAGAGAGGGAGGGAGAGAGGGAGGGAGAGAGAGGGAGAGAGGAATAGAGGGAGAGGTAGGAGAGGGTAGAGAGGGACACAAGGCGAGGCTATAACCAGAGAGGGGCCTCCCCACCGGCGCCTTTGTTTGGGGGCGGGCGGCGCTAAGCGGCGCAGAGTGCACTTTACCATCTGGGCGCCCCGCCCCGCCCCGCCCCGCCACGCCCTGCCACCGAGGGGATCCAGCGCGAGCCAAAGGCGCGAGGGGCGGGGCGGGCGGGGCGTTCCACCGCGAGATAAGGCTGCTCGCGGCGGGGTAGGGCGGCGGAACAATGCTATGGGTCCGGGGGTCCGGTCCGTGCGGATTTGTGTCACGGCGCCGTTTGTTTTCCGTTTTTCTGAAAGGTCAAAGCCGGAGAGAGAAAGAGAGGGAAGAAGGGCAGGGTGGGCGGCGGCAGCAGGGTCCCGGCCCGTCCGAGGCGCCCAGCCCGCCGCCGCGATCGGATACCAAATTGGACGTTGTCGCCGACCTCGTCGCCGACGTGCCGGGCTGGGCCGGGGCTCGCGCAACAAAGTGCAGCCCTGGCCTCCCCCGGAGCAGCGCGCCCCACTTCCAGAGGGTCACGGAGCAGGCGCGGGGGGCGGCGCGGGGG
>NW_026267136.1:3020541-3021498 GCF_000697945.3 Frankliniella occidentalis
GGCGGGGCGTGGTGGGGTGGGGTTGGGCGGCCGCGGTCAAGCCCAAAGCCACTACTGCGCTGCGGCGAGCTCGTCCGGATTGCTGCTGCAGCAGCAGCAACGCTGGTCTAGGGCTGAGCTGTGCTGCACGGGGTAGATAAATGCTAGGCGGAATGGTGAGGGGGGTGGGGGAGGGGGGAGCGACATGCAGGTGGGAAGTAGGTGGGGGGGAAGCACATTGTAATGGGCAGGGGGGAGGACGGGAGTGCAGAGATGGAGCCGGGTATGGAAGCTGCTGAGAGGGCATTAAGGCAAGTGAACTGGAACCGGGTCAGCTGCCACGCCCCACGGCGCCGCTGTTCGGCGGGCACCCCGGCCCCGGGGGCGGGGGCGGCCCGCGCCGGGCTGAAAGCGCGCCGAGAGTGTGAACAGCTGAGCAACAACTGTCGTTACAGCGGGGATGTTCAGCGCGGAACCACAGTGGTGGCGGTGGAGCGGGCAGCAGAGATCAAGGGAAGAGAGCCGCGCACGAAAATCACTGTAAACACTACAAAGCACGCGGGATATCCTCAGCTCAGGGTGGATTGTATTGAGGTGTCTCAATGGTGCAGTCGAATGTCGTGAATCTAATTTTAAAGGACAAAGGTCAAATTCAATTACCGTGAATTTATAGAGTTTAGTGGCGTTTGTGTGGTAGTGGATTAATATACGCCGGTGAGCTCGACAATGGCGGCGGCGGTCCACGTCGACGGGGAGCTGACAGCAGGAAGACCCGGACGGGGTGCGTTGTTAGGGAGGGGGGCGGGACAGCGGCGCGGCGGGAGTCGCTGCGCAGGAAGGGTTGCCCCGGGTCGCCCGGATTCGGGGAGGGATAGAAACTAGGGCAAGGAGAGGCGAGCCGGCCCCCGGCCGAGAGAGGCGGTCGAGAGAGCGAGAGAGCAGCCCGTCGCAGAAGGAGGCAAACGGGTAGGAATGGAG